>NC_142357.1:3037069-3401444 GCF_059441175.1 Urocampus carinirostris | reverse complement strand
TTGAGAATTTCCCCTTAGATATGTGGAACATGATGGATCATCGCTGCAAACTGGAGCAGAATTTTAAGAGTGATGATGGCTTGTATGTCGATACTTGATGCGTAAAGCAGCTGTAAAGCACTATGAAATATATGAGGCGCATTTTTCACTGATGAATAGGTCTTACTTTGTCTGGTACAGTTCCAACAAAAAGAAAGTAAAACTAAATGTAAACAAATAACTCAAATTTGGAATCTCACACTTACATGACATGAAATTATTGTCTATATATTAAAAAAATATCTAATCTAGTTCATAAATCATTAATATTTTTTATTCATATCATTGTTATCCTTGCATGCTCTCTGCATGGGTCGGGAACATGTAAGGTTCTTTTCATGTGTACATTTTGCTCAGTGATAAAATGTATTTTGTGTAAATTCCACCACTTTGTTTTAATTCAGGTCAGCTCATCATTCAGTTTGATAGGTGCGTAGCTGAAACTAAGCTAACCATGAATAATGTTCGGTCCAATATTTAAATTTTATTTTAATTTCCCAGAAACGATAGCCAAGCACACAGAACAATTTTATTGGGTATGCGGTAGGGGTGGCCGGAGCTATGCAACGCAGCACACTCCCCTCTCTCTCTCTCAATACATCCATAAACCTTTCCTTTGCAGTTATTTGTGACATAGTTAAAAAAGAACTCCCCCCTTGTTTTGAAAACATTCACGAAAAAAAAAATGAAGGTCAACATGAGCCTTAATGATCTTAAGTAACTGTCGGAGGAAGACAAGTTTAAACTGGTATACTGTATTTGTTGATATGGGACACAGGCTCTGGCATTGTTATCGTTTCTTAAATTTTATCAAATCATCTTATGTCATACAGATAAATAAAATAAGCTGAAAATTAGCTTTTTTCTCGGGGGTGTGTTTTGCTGAATTTTGTAATAAGATATGTGGTATGGCTTTTTTTCTCTAAAATATAAATAAAAATAAAAATGTTTTGCTATTATGGCATTTTGTGTCAAACAGGTTCCCGACCCCGTTTCCTTTTTGTAACCAGACACTAAGTTCAATGAGCGGTCCCACAAAATAAGTTTGTCTGAGGGCCAGAATCTTGAACAACAGGTGGGTGGTTGAGCTGATAACACTCTGACATTTTGTTTTTAATTACCAGTTCTTTCTGCAGCATTAGAGCTTGTGTGAAAACTAGAATTTGATTAATGCAGCGATGTATACCATACTTACTCCTAAGAATGAGACATTAACAAATACCAGAGATCAGTTCAGATTTTAGCATGTCTCTTGATAAAAGATATAGACAGCACAATTTTTTGATCCATCAAAAAACATTTTACTGAGCAAGGGGAATGGGTAACGTAAGAAAAAAATGTTTTTCCCTGCTGTGCTAAGACAGCATTTAAATTCAATAATACATTTTCAGTTCATATTCCAAATGGCTTTGTTTGTGATGCGGAAAAACAACCAACGCGATGGGCAAAATGAGCACACATAGCAAAATTTCACTTAGCCAGACAAGGCCCAAATTAATCTCAAAATGTGGCGCAATTCTGCAAACTGCAACAGGCCTGATTTGTTTTGAAGCAGCACATCTGCTGCTATCTTTCTGTGGATCCAGAACAAGTCAGGCCAGAACTGGCACAAAACAACAGACTACATACATTGATGTTGTTTGCGTAGAGATCCCGTTTCTCACTGCATGTTTAACTCATGGGACCAGACCGAGTATTTAGACGCGAAAAAAAAGATGCAGGACTTTTATCACAAAGTTACAAAATAAAATAAAACTGTCACTCTGGGCCGGTTGATCAGGAGAGCGTTCTCTCACCAAGGAGCATCGAAAAAATGTCTCACCCATCTCTTATAGGAAAAGGGCGTGGCTCTGACAAAAAAGAAATTAAAATTTAAACAGGCAAAGAAGGGAAGTCAAGTATTCAAAAACAGACCTTTGGTAAGAGTTTTTAAGAGTATGGCTGATTAATCGGAAGACCATTGATAGGAAAGTACTGGTATGAAACATTAAAAGATCGGATTAAATTGGAAAGTTTATACTTCATTCAAATATTTGGTTAAGCATAAAGTGCATTTTCCGACTGCCTGTCTGGTGGTGATACGAAGGAGAAGGAAGATTTGAGATGAGTCAGCGGACCAGCCTTTGACCTGAAGCATGTGAACGCCTGCATGGACCAGCTGGCAGAGATGGGAAGCTGCGTCATGCCCGTCATAGACTTTCTGGACTAGTTTACACGTTGGGGTCATGCACTTTCCGGACAAATTTTCAAAATGTTACCAAGTGTTTACTAAGTTTGTGTACTGTAATGCTAAATGTAATTCACCCTGGTCATCCTGAAAGGGAGATACCACTTGTGAGGTCTTTTCTCAAGGTTTCTCTTTTTCCTCACGCTGAGGTTTTGAGTTGTTCCTTGCACGCATGTTGGTTTAAGATCAGGTAATTGTGTCATTGTAATCCTGTGCAGTCCTTTGAGACATTTTTGTGATTAAGGGCTTTATAAATAAATTTGACTTGACTTGATAACAACTAAATTGATGAACTGAATGTCAAAGTACTGATTAAATAATAAAACTGATAAAGCTGAAAACTCATGCGCTAGTGACAACATACTCAGTGACATATTGTAATAATCCAACAATGTGTATCCCTTTTCTGACCCATTACATGCCCAAACCTGGGGAACGTATTTGGCCCAAATGAATTTCCCACATATTACACTCTTTAGTTTCCCCAGACAATATCTGAGGTATTAATACCCAAAATTAGTGTTTCGTTGGTTTTTGTTAGTGTTTTGTGCTTCCCTCTGTTTTCCTGCAGGATGTCGAAGCAGGATTCTTGTTGTTGTTGTTGAGAAGAAGGATTGATTACCGCAGTCTTTATGATGTTACAGTTAAAAACAAATATCCTCTTCCGTTACTCGACTCAGCCTTCGGTTTGCTTCATCTAGCCAGCTTTATTAAACTTGTAACGCGTATCATTTGGCCTGTATCAGAGAAGGAGAATGGAAAACAGCATTCAACCCCCCGCTGGGACATTTTGATATCTGTATCTACCTTAATGTGAAAGTTTAAAGTGACAGTGTGCATTATTAAGCCTTTAAAAAGATTGCAAATATACATGAACTTTAATATAAATGTGCACATTTCTAAAAACCCAAAGGTCCACAAATGTTCATTTATTTGACATCACATGAGGCTTACCTTCAGGCAGCTGACTTCATTGTCGGCTATATTGCTACTATCAAACAAAAACCTCTCTTGTTTCTTTAACCTTTTTTCTCCCTCAAGTAAACTAAGTTTGAGACCCCTGAGCTAAATGTATCCATGCTCATTATTTGTCACTCAATGGGATGTTCAATTGTGCGTGCCCTCCATAATTACTACTACCCATGTGAGTAATGGTGGAAAAATTGCATCAGACCAATTCTATCTATCAAGGGTGTCTTTTTTCCCCAAGAAAACGTGTAAATCGTCATTAGGTAAGCACATGAAGTGCACAAGCGTCATGAAATCATACATAAAGTATTTAAAGTGGTTCATTTCTAATGAAGTGTCATGTCTGCAATATGATTTGACAGGCAGAAACCACAGCGGCCAGTCTCAACATCTCCTTTAGGGTTCTATCTATGTTGGGTTCCCAACATAAAAATATAGATGGTAAGTTGGATGTTAGTTGTATTTTTATTTCCAGTCGCATAGGACCCATTGCCCGGTACCGGTCAGCGGCCTGGCTGTTGGGGATCCCTGCTTTCAAGAAGTAGATGGGGGAACGGAAAGGTTAAAATGTAAGACAAACTAAGTTATTGCACTTGGAAGATAAGTATCTGATTTCTGCACCACTTACCTCAACAGGGTCTGCGAGGGTTCCATCTCGGTTGTCTTTGGGCAATAGGCAGGGGAAACTCTTAACTGGACGCCCGCCAGTAGTGGGGCAAGTAGTATCAGTGGTTTTGTCCATCAATACTTATTTAATAATTCCAAATTGTCAACATCTTTCTTTGCTTCTCCCTGCTTGCACTGCTTCCATATGTGTGCTAATATTTAAGCATTCAATTAATTACATTTTAGCCCTTCATTGTTGCTAGGTTCAGAAATCTACCTAGAGGCCTTCACAAAAAATCCTGGAGGCCTGTAACATCATTCTTTGAGAAAGCTGTTGGTTTAGCTAAACAGATTCCAAGTTGGCGCCTGAGCTGCTAGAAGGTTTTGGGAAATATCACCGGTTTTACAAACTATAATTGGCTAGGGTGCAGTGACCAACCAAAGCGACAACCCTTAATCTCTAAGAGGCCTAACTGCACAAAGAAATATTTTGTTGTGTTATTGATATAAAAGGTCGGAAAGCTTCGAAGCAAGTAAGACTTAGCCAGCTGAAAAAGGTTTTGTCTGTTGATTTCAGCCTATACGTAAGATCTTAAGCCTCTTCTTTACACCAAACATATTGAATGGATGCACATATTAAATAAAAAAAATGTCAAAGTTCTTATCACACTGGATATATAGTACAATATGTTTACACACGAACTGGGAAGAGGAAGCTGGATTTCTTATTCAGAGTGGATGCTGGGTGACCTCTCACAGAGCCACACGCCGGTAGCGGCAGAAAGAAGCACAACAGTACTGCCCTGTACTTGGAAAAAGGTGCACAATACTAAATATAGCTTACAGCAATGTCTGGATATTTTTTGACATCCCGAACAAAATGTCTGTATCGACCGTTGTTCGTAACTCGAATGTTCGTAAATAGGGGAGCGTATATAATGGGAAATTTCACTTCTAAAGGACAGTTGGTCTGCGAAAAACACATCACTAATTCCGACTGTCGTTAAAGGTTAATGTGTAAAATGCACTGCCTGCCACTGAGTAATACCAATGCAGAACCAACTACAGTAGGCCAGACACAACTCAATTTTGATTTAACAATTTCCTCTATATTATTCCCAATGCATAGATGAGAAAAATGCTTGTTCATCATGTGATGTGTGTATTATTTTTAAAGTCACATACATTGTAAATGTTTATGAGTCACCGTTTCGTTCAAACTGTCACCAGTTAAGTTGTGCCATTCAACTGTCAGGAAAACCTGCTACAAACAGACACTTGGCATGGCGACAGTACATGCCATTCAAACTAAAGAGCTTTGACAGCAAAATAAGAAGCCAAGACTTTGGTTTCTCCATCATGTTTGCTGTCACTTGTTTGCTGAGAAGGGTGGACATTTTTTTTTGAGCTCAAATAAAGAACATTTAAATTCACAATATGAGTTGGCATGGTGGAAAAGTATATTGTTGTCTGTACAGCCCTTACAGACTTTTTGTGATTAAGGCCTATACAAATAAACATGACTTGACTTGACATTGGAAACGTAAGAATGGAGGTAGCTTTTTCTCACAGGGCAACACCACGGCAACATGTCACATATGCATGCTTACATGGGAACAGGAAAACAACCAAATTAAAAATGTTTTGGGCCATCTTTGGCAAGTAAAGTGTTATGAAGGCAGTGTACATTAAATATTTTGCCAATACTTCTATAATTGTTCACACCAACACAATGTGAAATGCCTGTAAAGTGCACCAAAAAAAAAAAGTTTCCATTCTTGTTTTTTTTCCTGCAATTTAAACATTCAAGTCATGTAAAAAAGTGAAATATTTTTTCACATTACAGACACAGTATTGTAAAAGTCTCATATTTCTGCACTTCAAGAGGGAAACTTCAGAAAAACTGTACCCGTCTATCACTATTGCCTGTCCCCCATCTCTCTCCAATTTAGCTACTTGGTCATCCACTCCTGGTCTCAATTTTTATACTTACAATTGCGCTCACTTGTCTTGATGACCTCATATCACGACTTTCCTTCATCACTATCTAAACAGCCTGTCTCCTTGGCTCTTTGAGAGTTAATTGTCTTCCATGTAACTTTCCAAGCACTCTTGTCTCAGCTTATTCCATTGTACCGAACCCTTGCCAGACCTTCAGGATCACGAATACACCTGACAAACGCTTGCACTGTTTGGGTTGCTTGTAACACCTGACTCCACGCCTGCCACATTGATCAAGATTGTTACCCAAGTAAACGACCATTATTTTCTGTACTAATTAAAGTTGCTGCACTTTGCTTGTGCACCACCCCTAGTGGGTTCTTGACAAAGTTACAGTGCCAAGATTTTCTGTCGCGTTGATTCCTTGTTCTGTTCCTTCATTATTTTCACTCCATTTTTAAGCTCTATTGTGTCGTAATTCAAAGCTTATTGAACTGCTCGTTGAAAATATTAATTTCAAGAACTCTGGATTGTTCCTAATAGCCAAACTATGAGTTTGTTAGTTCAACTATTGAAATATGACCACCTTAATCAGTGCTTCTCAATTATTTTCTTTCACGTTATACCCATAGAAGATGATATCTTCTTGCGATAGTCTCGATATTGGTGATAACAGGTCACCTCTGTCCAAGCCATATCTCCGCCTTTCTGCACGTTTTTGCTGGAAAAATAACTTAAGCATCTTATCAGCATGATTGGGTTGTAATGTTTTTAAGTGACAGCCTACAATATTTGTCTTGTGCTGTGAGCTGCCAACATTTTTAACATAGCAGGCGCGCCAGCCATTGCTTGTCCCCCTCTGTTGTCACAGTAAAGCTTCCTTACGCCTCACGAAACTTCTTCGTCTAAGCTTTTTGGAGGAGACTTTTGTTTGTCTCTATCCTATCTCTCTTCCCCTGTCCCTGCATCTGTGTTAAATATTTGTTTTCATGAGGTCACATGAATGACATCTGCGCTTTGTGTCTACACTTAATACTCAATGCTTATATATTCTGTGCTTAATACACTGTGTTGAGGGTAAATGTAAACAAAAAAGTCTTCCAATAAGATTGCACTCTAGTGTAGTGGAGCTGCAATTGATGATTGCACTTTATCCTGGGAATGTTGAAAAACCAAGTCAAAAGCGTCGTGCCCGCCTTGACAAAGCCTCGGATGTGTTTACAAATTGTGGCTTGATAGATGAACTTACACTATATATGGATGGATAAAACTGTGGTATTTTTGCCATTGAGAGACAAAATGAAATAGAAATGTACCAGATAGATCAACCAATGCAGATGAAGATATTTTAGAAAGTAATAGTAAGTTTATGTTAGTTATTCTGCACAGTTAACAGTTCTATGCGGCACCAAATTATCCCAAAACAGAGAAACTGCATAAGTAAAATAAAAATTCCTATGTGTGCATGTCCACTGTGAGAAAGATAAACTAAAAAGAAAAATCCGGAAATCACAATGCATGATTTTTAACAATTTATTTGTGTGATACGGCTACAAAAAAGTATTTGAGCACCTGTGTAACATCTAGACTTCTAGTTACTGTCACTGTAGGTCATACACCAAGACATCATAATTTGAAATCATGCATTGCACGAAAGGTTTCCCTGTTTAAACCAGCACATGTCAAAGCCCAACTTAGGTTTGCATATGATGATACAGAAGGAGTCATGGGAGAAAGTTTTGTCATCAGATGAGACCAAAATAGCATTATTTGGTCATGATTCTACTAAGCTTGTTGGGCGGAAGAAGAATGAAGAGTACAATACGAAGAACACCATCCCTACTGTGAAGCATGGGGTTGGGAGCATCATGCGGTGGGGGGGGGTTTCTGCACATGGGACAGGACGAGTTCACTGCATTAAAGAAAGGATGACTGGGGCCGCGTATTGTGAGATTTTAGGGAACAACCTCCTTCCCTCGGTCAGAGCATTGAAGATGGTTCCTGGCTGGGTCTTCCAAGATGAGAATGACCCAAAGCACACAGCCAGGAAAACCAAGGAGTGTCTCCGTAAGAAGCATATAAAGGGTTTAGCGTGGCCCATACAGTGTCCAGATCCAAACCTAATCGAAAATCTTTGGAGGGAGCTCAAACTCCGTGTTTTTTTCCAGTGACAGCCCAGAAACCTCACTGATCTAGAGATCTAGTGTAAAAGAGTGGGCCAAGATCCCTCCTGCAGTGTGTGCAAACCTAATGAAAGACTACAGGAAAGGTTTGAACTCTGTAATACTGTACCAAATATTAACATTCATTTTCTCTGGTGTGCAAATACTTATTTGCAGCAATATCACACAAATAAATCGTTAAACAATGCATTGTGATGTCTGGACTTTTCTTTTTAGTTTATCTTTCTTACAGTGGACATACACCTAGGATGAAAATTTCAGACCCCTCCATCTTTTCTAAGTAGGAGAAATAGCAAAAGAGCAGGGTGTTCAAATACTTATTTTCTTCACTGTATGTGTGTATATATATACATATATATATATATATATATATATATATATAGGTTGGGCAGCACGGCGGCGCAGTGGTTAGCGCTTGTGCGGCACAGTTCATGTCATGGGAACCTGTCGTGGGTTCAAATCCAGCTCCAGACTTCCTGTGCGGAGTTTGTATGTTCTCCCCGTGCTTGCGTGGGTTTCCTCCGGGCACTCCGGTTTCCTCCCACATTCCAAAAACATGCATTTCAGGTGGATTGGCCGGTCTAAATTGTCCCTAGGTGTGAATGAGCGAGCGAGTGAGTTGTCTGTCCCCGTGTGCCCTGCGATTGGCTGGCAACCAGTTCAGGGTGTCCCCTGCCCACTGCCTGGAGATGGCTGGGATGGGCTCCAGCCCCCCCGCGACCCTAATGAGGATAAGCGGTACGGCTAATGAGATGAGAGATGAGATATATATAGGTGGCACGGCGGCTGAGTGGTAAGTCAAGTCATGTTTGTTTGTATAGCCCTTAATAACAAAGAGTCTCAAAGGGCCGCACAGACCACAAATTATTGCAAAATGTGTTAAATATGGTGAAATGACATCTGAGCCCTTTAGAAGAAGAATTAACTTTTATTGTCATTCTTGTGCCCATGCACGCAGAACGAAATGTCGATAAATCTGACCCGCACAGTTAAACTGTAGCGAGCCGATGCAGCCGAACAGGGCGCCGCCATTTTAGACCCAACTGCTGTGTTGGGAGTCGTTAGGCCCATCTAAATGCCGTGACTTGTTCTCAAAAACTGCTCTGAACATTGACAAATGTAAGATCACCCAGAGTGACTCAGTTAAAAATGTAGGTGTCATATTTGACCCCAATCTGTCCTTTCAAACACATGTGAAGAATACTACTTGAACAGCTTTCTTCCATCTTCGTAACATTGCTAAAATTCGATACATGTTGTCTCAGTCAGATGCGGAGATTATAATTCACGCGTTTGTTACTTCCTGTCTCGTTTACTGTAATGCACTACTCTCCCGTCTCCCGAAGTCCAAAATCAAGAGCCTTCAGCTGGTACAAAATGCTGCAGCGAGGCTATTAACTAAGACAAGAAAGTTTGACCACATTATCCCGATTTTAGCTAACCTGCATTGGCTCACTGTTAGCTTAAGATGTGATTTTAAAGTTTTATTGGTGCCTAGACTTGCTCCCTTATATCTTCCAGATTTAATTTCCCCCTATGTTCCAATCCGGATTTTCGCTCTGAAAACGCTGGTCTACTAGTGATCCCAAGAGCCAAGAAGAGATCCGCAGGTTCAAGAGCGTTCTCCATCCGGGCTCCGGTGCTGTGGAATGCTCTTCCCCCTGAAATTCGATTTGCAACCGCAGTGGAAATGTTTAAATCCAAGCTGAAAACACACTTATACTTTATGTTGAAAATATGTGTATCATTTGCCCTCATGTAGGTTTAAGATGAGGGAATGATGTCAGAATAGTCTGTAATAATAGTTTGCAATAGTCTTTGATCTGTGCAGCCCTTTGAGACTCTTTGTATTACGTTCTGAAGTCATGGGATCAAATCCAGCTCCCAGCCTTCCTGGGCGGGGCTTGCATGTTCTCCCCGTGCTTGAGTCTTTTTTTTCCAGGCACGCTGGTCCCCTCTCACATTCCAAAAACATGCATGCCAGGTTCATTGGCCGGTCCAAAATGTCCCTGGTTGTGAATGAGCAAGTGAGTTGTCCGTCTCTGTGTGCCTTTGCTGGTTGGCAACCAGTTCAAGGTGTCCCCTGGCCACTGCCCGAAGATAGCTGGGATGGGCTCCAGGATAAACCGTGCAGATAATGGATTTTTGTATTTATATATATATATATATATATATATATATATATATATATATATAAATACAAAATATATATATATATATATATATATATATATACTGTATATATTTATGAGCATTCACGTTTACACGGCTTTACATATCCGACTTTAATAAAACAAGTGAATACTGAACTGTTTAATCAGTTTTGGGAGGATGATGGACCCATGAGGGGGATGCAGGAACTGCAAACAGAGGAGATCAAAACAAAGGATTGAATTTAATAACAAAACTAGGACCACAGTAACAAGTGAACAAGGAGGCACAAAGCAAATGGCGTAGCCAAACAAAATCAAACCTGACCAAGACCAAAAACGGAAATGGAAAATGCAAGTAACTAACCTGTACCAAAAACAAACAAACAAAACTGGCATGGTGGTGGAAGTGAAAATGACAGACTCAATAAATTGCTGATCTAAATGTATTTTGAAAGGGTTCAGCATAATTAGATGCAGGTGTGTGATAATCGGCCACAACTGTGCTCAGTTCAAACCCCGGTTGGGGCCCTCTGGTGGTAGAAAGTATTGACTGCAAGTTAACATACCAATTGGTAAACACTTTCTGATTTTGCTGTGTATTAAGTATTCACTTGTTTATGTTAATTTGTTCACACTTTGCCTTCCTTGCTAAATAGCTCTAAAAAAGAAGGTAAAGATAATCCAGTTGTTCAGCAGCTTAGTGATGTAAACTTCTTAGTAACACTTTTCCATCTTTTATTCAATTCTTTTATGTCATCATCCACCAAATACATGCGCAAATGGCCCCAGCAAATCTTTTTTAATAGAACACTTCTGGTATGCTTTACTTCTATCACAAAGAGTCGGGTAGCAATTTATAAAGAATACCTGAGTTAAGACTTCAGATATTGTAAAGAGAATTTTGAAAAATAACTTTGTTTTAGTCCCTGTAGCGAATTTGAAAAACGAGGAAAGGTCACATTCAACTATTTTGCTGAATGGGTTTGCCCTCTAAGCAGTGTTGGGCACGTTACTGAAATCAGTTATTAGTTACAGTTACTTTAATTGAACGTAATTCCGTCGACCCCTCCAGATTACTGACACCCAAAATGTTTTTTTTTGGTCCACGCATGGTGTATTACAAAAGTAATTTTACAAAATAAAAATACCTAAAATTCTGCACACTTTCACTGTACATTCTGTGGTTCACATTTGCCCCATTGATTTGATTTCTGTTCATGTGCACCCCAAGGAGAACTGAGCTGCCTACTGGCCTTTACTGAAGATTATTATTATTTTTTGTGTTTGACTAAGTCTTTTTAAACCCACTTCATATAATTAACCTGGCAATAACAACATAGTGGTTTCATGATAAGTTGTTATTTTAGAAACACATAAGAAACCCGGTTGGTTCCCTTCACGCTAATAAGTGAAAAATAGTAGCTCTCAGTTTAAAAAAGGTTGGAGATTCCTGCTCTAGAACATACAACATACTTCTGCTAAATGCAATTTACTGTCCTCTTTTAATGTCTTAAAAAGTTGGACAAAGAGACTAGCGAGACATCCAGTGTGACAAGCGGATGTGACCTGAGAGCCCAGGTTGAGGTGTGACATGATGAATGAAAAGAGGTCCTGCTTAACCTCAGTAAGTAACAAACAAAGGATTGAATGTTTACAAGGCCTGTCCCCAATTTGAACTTCAGTTAATCAATTAAGTCTATTATGTTTATCTGGGATGCACTCCATGTTCCTGCTGCTTCCGATTCCACAAAAAAACCTCTAAGATGAGCCAGCACTCCAGACAGAGGGATGAGTTCATTTCCTGCCCATCGGTGGATCAGGTCATCAAATACTAAATGTCCTCTCTCTCGTTAGCTCACATCGATTTCTGCACAGATGAGAAATGCAATGGTGTGTTTATTCATTAGATAGAGCACATTCATGTTGTTAAATAATTAATGGACAATTTTATCTGGGGCAACACAGTGTATTTTTTTCCGTTGTTTTCGTAAACCAAAACCTTTTCAAGCTATTATATATATTTAGACCAGGGGCATCAAAGTCAAAAATGAAAATTATAACTACAGGCTGACGGTAGAACTGATCGATTGTTGAACATGAAAGAAGCTGCTCATGCTAGTTGCTAATTTTGTGCTTGCTGCGGCTAGCAAAACCTGAAGCAATGCTAGACAACACTAGAGCTAATGTTAGGTTAAAAAACGTAACTAACAATTTTTTGCTAAACATTTCCTCCTGTATTCCTCCCTTGGCTTTCATCTATTACATTGACGGTACAGGGCATTTAAACTTTACTAGAAAGGCCCATGTTTGGAATTTTTACTCATTCCTGGAATTACTGACTTTTCAGGGAACCCTACATTTCTGTGAGCGCTGATTTATGCAATGATCTACAATATTTCAAAGAAATCATAAATTTTTTAAAGAATGTTACAGTTACAGAGTTATGATATTGTAATTGAAACCAGTGTGAGGTTTGGCAAGCAAGTGGTGTTCATTGCCTTGACTTTCAAGGAATTGCGCCGCTACGCTTTTAAAAACACTATTAATACATGACATAATCATGAGAAGGAACTCTCATTCATACACCCAATAAGATATATTTTTTTTTTACTATGATGACATAAAAATCAGTGGTTATATGAAGTACAGAATCTCACACGTTGCTCATTAAAGCCACTATTTATTATGGTACTATTTTTAAAATTGTATAATATGTTAGCTTAAACCACTTTGCTCTAGTGCTTTTGTAAAAGCCACATCTACACAAGTCTGTTTGTTATGAATGGCTGTCGGGAATAAGAGCTAATACTGTGGCTTGGGAATTTTCCTATAAAAATAGTGTGTCAAAGACAGCCCCACGCCGCTGCTTGGATATGGTCTGTTTTATACTTCCAGAGTTTTCAGAGGACCCCTGCTTGGTTTTCTCGCAGTACTGTCAGTGGTGTTGCCATACGACCTCATAACTACCTGGTATTGGGTGAGGTTGAACTAATCAATCAATCAGGACAATTATTTTTGGACAACACATGTCATTTATATAATGGCGGGTGTTTGTGAAAAATTCCCAGGCGACCAACAACTGCTTCATGAGTTTTTGTGTATGTTTAAAAAAAAAAAAATGCAACATGTATAATTAATTTACTGTTTAGTAGAAACTAAAAAGAAGGAGTGAAGACATCAATACATTTTAAACGTGCAAGTAGAAAAGGGGAGGGAAAAACTCTAGATAAGACATTCCGAACTGTTCTAAATGCCCTCCCCTAAGGCCTTCGTTTATAATAGATTACAAAAGCAAATATGCCCTAAGGAATGATAAAATAAAAAAATAGCAACATGGCTGGCCAATAGTGACATCGATGCAAACAGTGGGTAATATTTAAAACAATGAACAACAGTGCACACAATCTAAACACCCTTATCGCAACAACAAATATGGTTGTGACTGTAAATTGTGACATATTTCACAATGAAGGGTGTAAGGCCCAATTCTGAACTTTTACCACATCTGATTTTTTACGTACCCCTTCACATTACAAAACATATATGACTTAGGTGTGGACAGTCAGAACCTGCAAGGCCTTATTTGCAGGCCTAAAAAATATCGGTATCATATGATGTAATTATTTTTTCTCCATGAATACTTATTAAATACCAAATTGTCTTTTAGCTTCTTTTTTGCTTTTCCTTTGGCTTCCAGATGTGTGCTTTCATATTTAGCCAATAACAATTTAGCCATTACTTGTTGCCTGGTTCAGAAATCTGCCCTGAGGCCTTCAAAAACAAATTTTCAGGGAATGAGACATGAGACATAACATAAATGATGATGAAAGTTTTGGTTTAGCCAATCAGATTTTGAGTTGGCGACACCGAGGCCTGATAGGGCCTGGTCACACAGCCGTTTGCGTCGGTATCGCGGGTAAAATTTTACGTTTTTTTTTTTTGCCCGTGGTTGCCCGTGATGGAAAATGCGCAAAATTGGCCAACCCGCTGTTCATCGGTGGTATGCCCGCAAAACAGACGCTGGCGACTGTTCCGCTTCCTCATCGCGTCATTTCCGCGTCATTTTCTCGAGTGGACCACAGGTATAAAAGCTGCCGAGCCGGCGTTATGCCGAGAAATGCATCCTTGCCGAGATTTTCATCCCCTCGCAACTACAACCACTTTTACCTCGTTTTATCTAACTTTTATATCACTTTTAGGGAATTTAATGGCGAACATATAACAAAAAACACTTCGTCTTGCATTTGTTGGGAATGTAATACAACTTAAACCATTCCGTCTTTGTATTTGTTGTGAATGTAATCGAATGGTAATGCACACCGTATACAAATCACTTTTGAGCAGGTAACATGTTTATTTTGCCTTTTTCTATTCAAATCGCTCGTATTGAAACTGTTATGCACTCTACCATAAAGCTTATTTCTGCATAATAAGCTTTACGGTAGAGTGCCTTACAGTTCTCAAAAGTGATTTATATATGGTGTGCATTACCGTTCGATACGTTCACAACAAAAACAAAGACGGAATGGTTTATGTTGTATTACATTCCCAACAAATGCAAGACGAAGTGGATTTGGTTATATGTTCGCCATTACATTCCCTAAAAGTGAGATAAAACGAGGTAAAAGTGGTTGTAGTAGCGAGGGGATGCAAATCTCGGCAGGGATGCATTTCTCGGCATAAAACCGGGCTGTAGAAATCATAACCGCTCAAGACACAGTCCCGTGAAGATCAAGATTTCAAGCTATGGCACCGAAGAAGCCAATATGTTATTATTGTAATAGTTTTTCATTTTTATTTTATTATCTTGTTATGAAATGAAAAGAAATGTCAAGAAATAAAAATGGATTAAGACGAGGTCACTACGGTGACGGGGATCCATGTCCACCCCTTGACGTCTCGAGCACAACTGACGTGTGCTCGGCAAATCGCGCTGTATATACGCGGAGAAAGGCGTTTGACCGTCACACGCGTAACACGCTAATTTCACGTAATAACACCGCGATACAGGCGCAGAACATGCTATGACCGTGCTCCACCCACGATTACCCGCTGAAATTTCGCGTCCTACCCATGTGTAACCACACCCTGGCCGCGGCCAGAGCACGTCGTTCCGCGTCATTTCCGCATCATTACCTCGTGTGCCGCCCACGGTTACACGTGGTCTAAAGTTTTGAGCAGCGCAAAACTTTTTCGCGCGGCCAACCGCGTGTGGATTTCCGACCGCGTGTAAAGCACTGCTGTATCTAGTCTATATGGCGATCTCAAAGCGTCCAACATCGTCTGCTTCACGGGCAGAAATTTCTGGCCGTGATTCAGCCTCGATACGCCCGTGAAAGGCTTGGTGACCGGGCCCTAAAGTTTGGAGCAGCGCAAAACTTTTTCGCGCGGCCAACCGCGTGTGAATTTCCGACCGCGTGTAAAGCACTGCTGTATCTCGTCTAAATGGCGATCTCAAAGCGTCCAACAGCGTCTGCTTCACAGGCAGAAATTTCTGGCCGTGATTCAGACGCAAACGGCTGTGTGACCGGGCCCTTAGAAGGCATAAGTAAACGTCAGCACCAAAGTCTAAAATGTATTAGTTTACTAGATTATAATAGCATTTATGTTTGCACTCTAAGCAAACTTTTGACTCATTTTAACTTTGAACTATTGTATGCTAAGCTACTTTAAGCAAATCAGAATCTCGGAAAAATACACAACAAAATGTTGATTACAGTATTTTCCGCACTATAAGACGCACCTAAAAGTCTAAATTTTTTTCAAAAGCTGACCATGCGCCTTATAACACAGTGCGCCTTATATATGGCTCAATATTAAATTCGCAAGGTCTCGCAACTACGAGAAACAGCCGCCGACTCCATTTTTCGCGCTGTGCATACTGGGAAATATTAAACAACGATTCTCTTTCATACGTGCATTTGAAGGCGAACACACGTTCACCAAGACTGTTCGATCATATTTCATTGAGACATCTAAAAAACGGCCGTGGTTGCAGGTGAATAACTGCAAGTTTTACTAAAGAACTGCCAAAAATGCTTCATGTTTCATGTGTAAATAAAAACAAATATATACTAAACACAAGAATGAGTTAAACAGATTAACCGTATTAATTAAACTATAGCTCAAAGTTGTCTAACTGGAGATTTTTCCAGGAGTACATCCTTAACTGCTTGACACCTGTTTACAGTCAATACATACATTAAAATAATAATGATAACTGCTTTGATGCCTAAACCTTAGGTTAGGCTAAGCCGGGGGTCAGAAAACCGTAACTCAGGACCCGTATACGCCCCCTTTGGTGCTTCCAAGTGGTTCTTAGGGGCTTTTTCAAATATGTTTACAAATTGAAAAAGATGGGGAAGGGAAATATATTTATATATTTAATATGTTTCCTGTATGAGGACAAGCATGACACAAACACTAGTGTTTTCCAATGCTGTGAGAATGTGTTGATTAAATATAAAGTTATAATGTAAAGTGGTGGGTTTGACTGCAGATCTCTCTCTGGTATAGGTTGTAAAAACACGGAATATAGGTCCTCGCCTCGAAACCAGCAAAGTCATCCTATATTGTGATGTGGAGTTGTCGCTCTCAGGCTTGAACTCCTGCCTGTAGAATTTAGCTGCAATCCAAAACTCCGGTGCTGCTCCCTGTTTTCCTCCCTTTCCCCTTTTTTCGTGTTTGAGACTAGTTGCGAGGGCCCAAACTCTGCCTCTTTAAAAGGGGAAGCCTCACAAGCCAGGAATATGCCTGTTTTAAACAAACTGGTGGTGTGTGATCGGCCTCGGACCCCAAAAACATAAAAGATAAAAAGAACTACACATAAATCAAATTTAACCCGCGTTAATGTGATTATATTTACCTTAACTTTTCAAAGGCTGCTATTTTATTTTTATGAATGCATGCTGCACTCTTTTTGTTGTCCAGGTAAGAGGCCATTACATTTTGTTGTCTTTTTTTTAACGCTCAAAAAAGGAAGGGCACAAACAAATCTTGATTCCTTGATTGGATTTCTTTAATTTTTCTCAAAGCAGTGAAACGTACTGTAATTTGTTAAAATTGTAAACGTTCAGCTTAAGGGGTTATCCTACACCAAATGTAGTCATGTGGTGCATCATTATCCACAGGATGCAATGCATCCAACTTAGTCATTTTTGATAGTAGGGTAATATAGATACATACAGCATGTGTAGTATTCATTTTAATGTTCAGTTGCAGCTCCAGACAAATTCATTTTTAATTTTATTATTTTGGTCCAATACGGCTCTTACAAAGTTTTGTGTTGCCAACTCCTGGGTGAAGTTCACTCTTATAACTCCAAATTAAGATGGTCGATAGATCACCAACATAAATAACTATTGTCTGACTTCAGAGATATTTTTTACACAGTAATTGTGTAGGGGAACAAGTGATTACATCAAACCATAATCATTTATGCATCAAGTCGTATTTGACTGATACTTGGCATGCATCTCTATCATTAAACTCAACTTTCCTCAATCAGCCATCCACAACATTTCAAGTCAAATCCAACCTATGCATACAGCAAATGCATCATGAGAAAGCTACAAGGGAGAATGTTTGGAATCGAACATACTGCACATAAAATGTAAATACCTCAAATAGATAAATGGGATATGTGGGGAGATATAAACGTAGTATTGGTATTGATGGAAGAATGCCTTAGGCCAGACCTGGGCACTCCGGTCCTGGAGGGCCGTATGTTCTGCATGATTTTTGAGGTTTCTCTGATCCAATACAGGTGATTCCAATCACCAGTATCGTTAACGAGCACTTGCTAGCTTGCTAACGAGGTTATAATTTGTATCACCTGAGTTAAAGAAGAGCAAACTTCAAAATCTGGCAGGACGTATGGCCCTCCGGGACTGAAGTGCCCAAGTCTGCCTTAGGCCCAGAAAGTAGTTTACACAGCATTTGCATGCATGCATTTAACATCACCCTAACCCCCAACCCCTCCCAAAAACCCACACTCAGCAAGTATTATCCACCAATTCAGGAATAGGAATGTGAGTCCAGTAAATATCTTAGAAGGACAGATGACAGATTGGAGTCAAGAACACAGTAATTATCACATATTTCCCACCACTGTGTATGTCTCCAGTACCCACAGCTCCTCGCGCCAACTCCCTTTAAATGAGATTGATGGACCTTATACAGTCACATTGAGGTCCACAAACAAGTCATACATTACATCTAAACCCCCATAAGTTGTAAAATGTTTTACAGGAAACGGCCCTGTATCATTTAAACAATCTAAATTACTGTATGTGGTTAGGCCAGGTCAGACGCAAAGGTAATCCCAAATTCTTTAACATGCAAAATGTGAAGAATTAGTACATGCTTTTTACATATTTTTTTTTACATACAAATCTATATATATTTAATCAGTATATACCTATTATTTTTTTGCGTTTTGAAGACAGCACATCATGTCTTTGTTATCCTGAGCTGTGATGTCACTAGCACCTTAGCAAGAGTGTATCCATTCGGGTCACGGTGCTGTGGAAGGCTCTGCACCCTGAGATAAGATCTGGAACCTCATTAGAAGTGTTTAAATCTAGACTTAAGACACACTTCTATTCTATAGCTTATGATTAATGCAGACCTCATGCTTTTATTTTTCTCTCCTTTACGACTGCCTGGCTGGTGGCGAAATGAGAGAAAAGGACGAACTGGGATTAGTCAGTGGACAAGCACCTTAACCTGAAGCACGTCTTCATCTACATTGACCGGCGGGCTGAGAGGGGAAGCTGCGTCGTCGCCGTCTTGAACTCATTGAACAATTTTTGGTATTATCTATGTTCATTGTTGACTATGTTTTTTGTTTTATTATCCAATGCAACACATATTGCAGGCTGGTCTTCCTAGAAAGGGATTACCTCTTGTGTGGCCCCTTCGCAAGATTTCTTATTCTCCTCATGCTGAGGTTTTTGTGTTCTTCCCTGGTTTAGTTATGACCTGTGCAGTCCTTTGAGACATTTTAGGTTAATGACAATACAAGTAAAGTTGAGTTCCTGGTAACCAACAACGAAAAGCAGAAACGTTATGGTAACAAATGCGAAGCCGGTTGGAAATAAACAAACAAAGGATCATGGCAAAACCGGTGCCAACACCAGACTAGATGGCCAAACAACACAAGGTAGGCAGAAATTGAGCAAACAAAACAGGAAAATCCTTGGCAGCCCAAACGCTAACAGGGAGCTAGCGGGAAAAAATTAGCCCAACCGCGACACTAGCAGCAGAAAATACAAACGAAAAGCCACAATTGCCTAACCAAGAGAAGGAAAGGAAAACGAGGAACGCATGTCGTGGTGGCGGCAGGTAAACAAACCTCATTAAGCCTTTGGAAGGCGACAAAACAATCACAAGGTTCCAAGTGACAAGGTAATCAAAGTTCCAATTTCTCAGAGCAAAAATGAGCGGTATACCATCACTGTGCACTACAATCGCTGTCTGTTTCGGAGCTGGCATCACATGTTCAGAGTGCTGTGTTCCATCTATGACCTCACAGCATAAAGCAAGCAAGCCAGAAGGGGTGAACTTTGAGACTAAATTTTCTCTAGTGCCCCAGGTAGTGCAATATTTCACAACATTCCTGGGGGGAAGAACACTAGACGTTCTGTGCCTAATTGAAAAAAAAAATGTTTTTGAATACCTTTCAGAGGTATCCTCTGTTACAGTCGTCACTTTCACTGCACTTGGCACGCTGACCAATTGTAATTACCCAATTCAATCTCAAGTATTCAACTATCCTCCAACACACAGGAATGATTGTGAATGCTGCAGAGACCAAGGCAATGTAATCTTTTCTTTCCAAGAAAATGTAATCAGAGAGACATTGCAGTCTGCAAACATGGTGATGAACGGAGCCCACCGTTCTGTAAACTAAGTTAGCATTTTTCCTGTCTTGTTTAGCCCTGGCCTGTCTTTCTTAGAGACAATTACAATCAGGTGTCAAAAAAGACTTGTATCACAGATGCTAATTTCTACCTAAGAATATTGGCAGTTATTATAGGAGCCAATATGCTTTGTCTGGGACATCACAACCCTAAATAAGCACACTAAACAGTGAAAAAATATTTATCTTGCCGGCTGCATTGAAAAATGGGTAGTCAGATCTTATTTATAGACTACAGTAGTTAAGGATTTTTTGTTGCCTCTCAATATTATTGCATTCATTTTCATTGCAATATTGTTACGATGCACAACTCAGCTCAGTCTCCAAGCACCTTGTAAATATTTATGTATATGTAACGGGTGCGGTTACATATATTTATCCTGATATTCTTTTATCTAAATTTTCTCTTTTTAACACTTTATTATGTATGTATTCTGGTGTGACATGTCTAATCTCATTGCAAGCTCTCAAGATTGCACAAGAGAAAAATATAAAGGGTTCACTGCTTCCACAGGCTAGTGTACACCTTGTTTTCAATATCTTTTATTATGTGGCTATTTAAAGAAGTTTTAGTGGGTCGGCCTCTATGTAAGTAATTTGTAACTAGAAAAAAAGAAAGAATTTTGGAGTCACACTTCGTTTGGAGTGTCAGTAATCTGGGACAGCAGCGGGTAACTGAGTTTTTAAATGAAGTAACTAGTAACTGTAACCAATTACTGAAAAGACACTGAAAACAAGTAATGTTTAAATTCAAAACAACAATTGATTTTTTTGAGTCTCTTGGGAGAAAAACTAATAATACGCACTTGGCAAACTGAAGATAGACCGCAAGTTTGATTTTCCCAGTATCCCGTAAGTCATAAGGGATGAATGCCAAGTCAATCAGAAAATGACTCCACTCCAGTGAATAAAAACAGTAGCGTAACACTGTCTAACAATAAAGACAATTCAATTTAATTCGACTGGAATTTCTAAACAGGCATTATCCTAGGAATTTAAGATGTCATTATGTCATTAAGGCGAATGCAATTAAGTAAAAGAAAAATTAAAAAAAAAGATGAACACATCTTTAGAGAAGAACACGCGAGCAACAATTGTGAGCTGATCAAAATAAATAAAGTCCAAAGTCTAATAAAATAACATGTTGGGTTAACAATAATTACCTACTTGGCAGTCAGCACGACCAACCACAATTTTGTGTTAAATCAAAATTTGGTATGGCGCATGGAAATTTATAGTTTGGTGCAAATCCAAGATTTATGTTGGCAGTTGGTATTTGGGGAGTGACATAATCTCCATGAAGGTTGTCAAATGTGAAATATCTGACTGCTTCTAAATGCGATCGTGGGTCGCTTCACTTTTAACTATTAAGCTCCGGTAATGGATAGTTGCTCACGCCAGAGTCTTGTGCCATATCATGCAGTGACAGCATATATAACTTGAATGGCTGTCTTGGGACGCCAAATTATTTTTGGGTGGCATTTCCCTTTTTTGGCAAGGTCATTGGCACATAAGAATACAACATCCAAAGAGTAAGACCAAGCTTGTCTTGGCCTGGGAGGGTCAAACCTCTTCCTGGGAAAGCTGCTGATTCAGCAAAAACCAAAAGCCCAAAGTGAGCTTTTTTGGCAGGTTTCACATCTAGGGTAACCTACCTGAGTGACTGTGAAAGATGGTTGTCATATTTAAACTTATTCCCCCTTTCCTTGGGTGGACAGACACACAAACAAACTAACAAAAACAAACAAACATATATTTATACATACTAAGCCTCCAAATAATCTACCCCGCTTTTCCGATAAGATAACAGATAGATAACATATAATCTATCCATCCATTTACTTCCACTTCTTTGGCCTCAGCAAGGAAGCTCAGCCTTAATTGTGCAAATTAACACACTATGATATAACTCATCTCATCTCATCTCATTAGCCGTACCGCTTATCCTGATTAGGGTCGCGAGCCCATCCCAGCCATCTCCGGGCAGTGGGCAGGGGACACCCTGAACTGGTTGCCAGCCAATCGCAGGGCACACAGGGACAGACAACTCATTCGCTCATTCACACCTAGGGACAATTTGGACCGGCTAATTCACCTGAAATGTATGTTTTTGGAACGTGGGAGGAAACCGGAGTGCCCGGAGGAAACCCACGCAAGCACGGGGAGAACATACAAACTCCACACAGGAAGTCTGGAGCTGGATTTGAACCCACGACAGGTTCCCATGACATGAACTGTGCCGCACAAGCGCTAACCACTGCGCCGCCGTGCTGCTTCTATGATATAACTGTATGTTGCTATTTTTATTAAAAAGATATCTTCTAGCAACAGAACTATACAACCCAGCACGGTTTCCAGACAAGTTTGGGAAGAGACCGGCAACTGGTTGGTCAGGGTTCAAGCTAGGTCTTAAATTTGTCTCCTTACTGTATCAATTCTGTCAAATTAGATCTATTTAATCGGTGAGATTTCCCTCGGGAGCAAAATGTTCTTGGTTTATAGCCGAAAGTTTACACTGGAGTTTTTTTGTCCCCGGCTCCTCCTGCGGGAAGGAGCCTGTCAAAACATTTAAGCATCCCTGCATTTTTTTAAGGAAATTGAGCAATTTTCCTTCCAACCAACGGAATGATTAATTGTCGAATTAAAGCTTGTGGTCATATGACTACTGTGAAGGGTGGATGATCGTATGGAGTATTCCAACGTCAAATAGAAGCTATTTACAGTTTTAGGCTGTTATAAGGGGAAAAAAAAACTCCAGTGTGAGGTGCCAGACAACAAAAACACAGACGGATTAAATCAGCAAATCGTGTTGAAAGATGGACTGAAGCCCCAATTCATCAAAATGGTTTAAGTCAATCAAATCAGGACACAAACTGCAAGTGAATCAAATCGTCTGGCCTGGTAAAAAAATTTGGTCAAAGCGCTAACCAAAGTCTTGGCAGCAAATTATTTTGTTTTAATGGTCTTCTGTGTGCCCACTTAAACCGCAATGTGAAAGGCAAGAACTATGTACATTTATTTAAACTCACAAAATTAGTGTAAATTATTAAATCCAAAAACTTGCATCATTTAATGGAATATTGTAGAGCGTTCTATAATAAATCATTGGTAATTTCGTGACACAGACAGTGGCAAGCGCTGGGGCAGTTCCATAGATGACTTTTAACGCAGCTGCAGAGCCATACTAGAAACTTGACTGTCACCATATTTCCCACATAGAGAAATTTTCAGTCGTCTCACAAAATGTGCAATTGTGCATGGTTGGTCACTGGACCTACCTTTGTCAGTGTCTGCAGCATTTTTTCCTTGCGCTGCAACTGCTATGATGTTTAGGGTCACAATGTGTAGGTATATGTCAAGGACCCATTCTAAGTGGTGCGGAAGCACAGTGCAGGAACATAGATGAAGTGTAGCAAAAGAGGCCTTTATTCGGACAGCGTTCAGTACACAGGAAGTCAGGTTGCATGGCAACAATCGTGGTCCCAAGATGCAGGTGAGGGGTCCAGTAATTCAGCAAAGAGGCCAGTATGAGAGTTTGCTAGGCGGTACTTGTGATTCAAAAGAGCAGGTATGGGTTTAGTGTGTAAGATAAACGAAAAGGCTGAGACATTGGGATGTGACGGGGAATGCAACAAATTAACAAAGAGCCAAGGTGACAGAATGTTTCAACAGTGAAGAGGAAGAGTCGTGATAGGAGGGGAATCAGGACAAGTGACAGCAGCTGTGAGGAAAAAAGTTGACCTGGAACTGAGTGACCAAATAAGGTAAGGTTGAGAGAGAGGGGAGAAAAATAGAGAGAGGGAGACACAGAGAGAGAACCTAGACGTAATGAACGTGACAGTGTTCATATTTCAAGGCAGGCCAGGTGCGTAGTAACATAGTACATTTACTCTGTTACATTTACTTGAGTAAGTTTTGGGAAATTTTGTACTTCCAGGAGTATTTTTAAATCCTTATACTTTTACTTGAGTAAATTTGTGAAGGAAAAAAACAGTACTTTTACTCCGCTTCATTAGGCAACATTGAAGTCGTTACTTCATTACTTAATAAATCTACACGTAAGAACGCGTCTGTCGCCGCTAAGGCACATTTATTGTGATGGAGAACTCTGCCAGGCTCTACTATGTTTCACCAATTAAACGTTGAAGCCACGTCATGTGACCCTATTCAACTTTAGCGGGGGTAAAAATCTTTCAGATGAAGCAGATCGAAAATGTCGGTTAGCAATACTGACTATGAAAACACAGAAGAAGAGGAGCTACTTTTAGATTAAATTTATTTTTTTGGTTGATTGGATGGACTTTGATAATTTGATGATCCGATTGGTTGTGCAAAAAAAATAAATCAATAATGCGTCGTTACTCGGTATGTGAGTAATTTTTTCACCAAGTAATTTATGACTTTTACTTAAGTATTTGGATGAGTACTTTTACTTGAGTAATATTATTCTGAAGTAACAGTACTTTTACTTGAGTAAAATTTTTGGATACTCTACCTACCTCTGCATCAGATCATATCATTGATAGTTAGAGTTGATTTTTTCTTTCTACCATGCAGAGTGAATATTTATCCATGGTTTTGTCTCCGTACTAGTGTTGGTCCCTATAATAATACATAATATGTGAAAAACACAAAATGTATACAAAACAGGAATCATGACTTGAGTAAGATAAAATTGTCCAATTGAAGCAGACCTTAGATTTGTTTTCTCCCTCAAGTCCTCTAGTTTACATCTTATCTAGGCTCCATTTTCCCTGTCCCTGGCCATCTGTGTTGATGTTGCTCGACGAGTAATTGGAATGTGCACGTGTTTGTACGTGCATGTACATGCTCGTGCAAAGGGCGCTTCAAATGAAAGGTCCAAGGCAGTTTTCCAGCAGTTGGTGATGCATTGAACCCAATCTTTCCCCTGGCCTTAAGGAAAAATCAAATGTGCATCAATCAATTACCCCGGACTTTGTAAAACACATTGTAAACAACAAATATCCCAAAACATCCTCCAATTGAAACAGCATGCCGTTGTGGTTCGCAAACATCTCTTTGATGCTGGTCTGATTGGGAAAAAAACAATAATTCTTGAGCTGACTAATTAACCAAATGCTTTTCTAAATATATAACCGGCTTTATTTATAGATGGAGTCTACCTTATAAATACATTTTTATTTTCAAAATAGCACTAAAAAGGAATTATTGAGACTACTTGTGATGAAGGGCTATACAAATAAAAATGACTTGACTTTAACACCATTATGCTACTGAAATATAAGATGTTTGCGGTAAATTAGAATGCAAAAATCTATATTTATGACTCTCCATGGAAGCCATGTCAAGCAACACATTTGTAACGGGCTACCCATGGATCACTGTAGTCTTTCATTGCATCTATGTTTTTTTAATTTATTTATTTATTTATTTTAGCTTTCACTGGTTTCACTGGTTCATCTGGAGGGACGAAAGCATGACCAACTTGGGTGCTGAGGTGCTTAACTTGTTTAGGTGTTAGGGCATTTGGGTTGGCCATGGTCCAAAAATCTTGTGTGTGTTTTTTTTCCTTTTTCCTTTTTTTTCTTCTTTTTTTTCTTTGTTTTTGCATGTGTTTGTCTTGCTGTCGGTCACCCCTTTCGAGGAATATGATCAGTTTTGATAGATAGATTTATTTTTAGGTTCCTCTGGCAAAATTGTAGTAATTGTTCAAACCTCTCTCCTAATGTTAAGGCTCTCTCTCATACCTGTCAACCTCCACGGCTCCATGCCCTTACGAACTGTCGTATTTTCCCTTACAAAATACAAAATAATCTTACACCATATTTTTTCTTCAAACGTGTTTATTTATGTAGTTTAACATGTTGTATTATACATGTGTTTCGTTAGATCATATATATTGTTAATTAACATCTTGTTGTGAGATACTGAGTTGCTCGACATGAATGAGGTTTATTATAAAAAAAGTTCAAAAATTAAGTAGCTTGGACGTTCACTGTAGAAGGAAAAAATACATGCAAATATAATTAAGTAGAATAATACATTTTCTTATTCAAATTATTAATTCATTTTCTGCATTAAATTATTGTTGGTAATATAGTTATTAAAAGGATTTAATAGCAAACCTGTCTTTTTTCATTTTATCCTTTTATACTTCCTTTTTTTCTTAACTTCTTTATACAATATAATTATTCGTAATATAATGCATCAAAGCAAGTGAGCCGTTAGAGAGCCGGCTCTCTTTAATGAGTTGAGCCGAAAAAGTCGTTCTCTAAAAAGAGACGCACATCCTTTCACTAGACAACTACCACATGAAATCCGATGTTTTTAAGACCACATGTATTTAAAATTTACTAGATCAACCCCGCCTGTTGTTTTCAGAGCAGAATGACTTACGGCGTTTTAATTCAGGTTCGACCATTGCGACTTAATGATTGTAGCCAAAGAAAATTCAAAACTATGTTGTAATGTAGGCCTACTGCTCTACTTTCGCTTTGTTCACATGTGATCGGAATGATGCATGATGAAAAATCCCCAGGCGGCAGACGCATGCGCACAGTGGCATCAAACCGCTCGCTTCTTTTGCAACGAAAAAAAACGATACCGAGTTAGAGGCTATCGCGGGGAACTCGTTTGACTTGATTGATTTGCCGTTCTGTGATAGTCTGTGTTTACCCGATGGTACCCATAATATACAAATTTCCGTTTTTCCGTACGTATTTTCTTGTACGTCGTACAC
This sequence comes from Urocampus carinirostris, assembly GCF_059441175.1. Taxonomy (NCBI): domain Eukaryota; kingdom Metazoa; phylum Chordata; class Actinopteri; order Syngnathiformes; family Syngnathidae; genus Urocampus; species Urocampus carinirostris. The sequence goes on along the minus strand of NC_142357.1, from coordinate 3,374,683 downwards.
GTCTAAAAATGCATAATAAACGTACTTTGTACGGCAAAAAGGCTGACAGGTATGCTCTCCCATTACTACCCCTTCGCCTCAATTTTACTTCGTATTCTAGAAAGCGCATACATGACGAAGGTGAGAAATTTTAAATCATCCATAAAAGCATAGAGTGAGGTGAAAGAGCGAGGGACACAAGCCTAATTTCATGAAGTCAGCTTGGCAGCGCCCTAGCCTCACCGACCACCTGCAACCAATAGTAGGCGGAAACCAACCAAATTTATGTTTTTACGTTGTGTTACGAAATATAAATTCCCACAGAAGGCGCTACAGGACACGAAAAAGTAGGGAGGAGCTGAATAAATGGTTGCAGCTAACACTAGGAAGAATAAATGAGTGAAGCAACCAAAATGCAATAATTTTTAATTTTAAAAATGAATAATTGTAGCATACGTTAAGTCGCAACAAGCACAGCCCGAGGTGATAATGTAGTAAACAGGAAGTACATTCCTAATTCCGAGTGGAATTGTTCCCTTCCCCAAGAAAAAGAAATGGAAGGGGGAGGAAAAAAATAAACAAGAGAACGTGATAGAATTTAGACCTAAGCTCGCATCATCAAGAAACTGTTGCAATATCCTTGTTGAGAAACAGAATTTTACTGAACTTTCGCAGTTTATGTCTCCATTATAACTCCATCAATCCATCCATTATCTGCACCGCGGGGGTGCTGGAGCCCATCCCAGCTATCTCTGGGCAGTGGGCAGGGGACACCCTGAACCGGTTGCCAGCCAGTCGCAGGGCACACAGAGACTGATAATTCACTCGCCCATTCACACCTAGGGACAATTTGTACCGGTCAATTAACCTGACAAGCGTGTTTTTGGAATGTGGGAGGAAACTGGAGTGCCCGGGGAAAACCCACGCAAGCACGGGGAGAACATGCAAAGGAAGGTTTGATCTCATGATCTCTGAACTGTGCCGCACATGCCCTAACCACTGCGCTGCCGTGCTTCCCCCATTATAACTCGAAAACTTCAAATTTTTATTGCATAACAATACAACTTGTATGCATTTGGAGGGATTGTCACATGTTTATGTGGAGTTTGCTAAACAAAAAGAGGAAGGAAAAGTGAGTCCCAGTTTCACAGTACCGCTTTTAGAGAAGATTTAAACTGGATTTTGTTATCTATTCATAAATTGAAATATTTGTTGGAAAAAATCTTTATCAAACACTCACTACTAAACCCTTTCGGACTTTCAGTGGATATGCCACTGCAAGAATACTGTGGGCAGGCTTGTCCTACAATAGTGTCTAATGATGCAGCCACAAATATTCATCCACCAACACTCTTTCTCTACGTGCACTTCCCTGAATATTGTCAATTATCCCCCACGGCTTGGCTGCCCTGACTCTCAATGTGGGTCACAGGGCGCACAATCACCTGGTAATTACCAGAGAGTAAACAAGCCAAGCCAACGGAGAGCTTTTACTGATTGTCAGGCTGCCACAAAGGGCCCTTCAACTCTAATGAGGAGTAAGTGTGTCATATTATATTACACACATTTTGGAGCTGACCACTATGATAAATATAGTATCTCTGGCTGCAATGTTATGGGATCCAGGAACATTTTGAGAGCTCATGTGCAGTAGAAGGGGTTACCATGGCCCCCTTCGCCTCAATGGTGTGATCTGATCCGACCTTACATAATAAGCCCTTTGCCCGGTTCTTGAATCACATGATTAATTGCTCACCGGTCATTCAGTAGCAATGACACCATGTGCCACCCACAGAGTAAGTTTAGGCCTCTTGTCTCAGGCTCATTAAATGGGGCCTTTGTCTGCAAGCATCTCTCATTTGTCCCAGCAAGACCAACTATCATAGAGGTCGAGCCCCGTGTCTCTAGTCTCGATGACATCACCTCCTCATCAAGGCGAAGGTGATGGGCCATGTCTTTCCCCCTATCACTCAATCAGTGCTTTGTGCTACAACCAGCCTTGTGTGCTTATATGGACAGTAATGAGCCGTTGCAATTTGCCAGCGCAATATAAACAACACAAAGCCAAGGCCATAATAGCACATTGTCTTAACCAAAAGAAAGGAACCTCATGGGATGAAACACTCTCACACTTTGCAGAGGCTTTTAGAGGTAGACAAGTAAACTCTACTGATGCGCTACTCAGATGAGTGAGCGAGCCAGACAGTTCAGAAGTGTTTTACATTTTGCAAAATGTTGACTAATTTAATCATTTTCATCTCACTTTCGCTTAGTAAAAACATGGCTTTAAAGGCTTTATAGCAGATTGCATTTTTCATATATTAGCTTGCCCTAGAATAATCCAACTTGACCCAGACCCGCAGGTATTCAAAGCTGACCCAGCCCGAGCAAACCGGAAATATTGTATTTGTGAGGACTTGAGCTGATTTCTGATAACAATCTCGAGCCTGTCTTTTGCAAAAAAAAAAAAAAAAAACCTAAGTTAAAAGAGACTGTATTAACATTTACATATTTTATATTTCTGTGTCTGCAGAGGTTACCTGAACCGATATTTTTTGTTGTCCGGAAAAGTTCAAGGCCACCCGTTATTTTGACGGGTTGAAAAGTGGGCCATAAACCACTGACGGATGTACTGTATTTTATGTTTTGGGCCAATAACTAAGACTTCATATTTGGCCATTAACCAGGCCAATATCCGTCGACCCGATAATCATTGTGCAACCCCAGTAACAGCAACAACTCTTGTTGGTCGATTTTGCAACCATGCTGTCCACAGCTATGCAGTAAATGAGGATCAGGCAATGCGCTCTAAAACCAGATTTTTTTCCCACTTAAAGACACATGTAATTCGGGAACTGATGTCTTGTTTGGCCTAATATGTGGTAAGCTTAGGGCAAATAGATGTACCAGAATGGTAAATGGTCTGCATTTATATAGCGTTTTTCAAGTCAATGAAGACCTCCCAAAGCGCTTTACAATGTGCTTCACACTTACCCATTCACACACACACACACACACACACACACACACAATAGGGAGTCAGCCATGCAAGGCGCCTACCTGGTTATTGGGGATCCAGTGTCTTGCCCAAGGACACTTCGACATATAACTCTGAGGCGCCAGGAATCGAACCGGCGACCTTTTGATCCCAAGACAAGCGCTCTACCTCCCAAGCCGCCCAGAACAAAAATCTAGCATGCTTAATAAATCTTGTGTAAGTATATTTCATTTCATTACATTTGAGATACAACTCAAATGTTGAATCATCCAGGCTTTTAAAACTTGATTTAAAGTACAACATAGGTATTTATTCTAATTCATATAACAAGAAAATAAAATGATGTCTGCTATGTGATGTACTGTGTACATGGTTATCTGAAACACCCTTTGAAATAAAAAAAGAACATTTAGCTTGCTTTAAAAGACATCTAAGTACAAACCATTGCAATTTCCATTTGACACGGACAAATCAATTTTGCCAGAAATGTGTTCTTTGTAGCAGCAAGTACAAATATTGTATTGGCAGCTTATCCACAAGATATGATCTGATAACTAAATCTATATGTATCAAAAAAGAGTGCCATCTGCTTGATACGCACCTACACATGTGCTATCCTGCTGTAATGGAATGCATGGATGTACTTTTCATTTCAACCCTCCACAGCAATTATCACATTCAAGAGAGTGTAACAAGATACTGTTTCAACTTGATAGTGGATTTCCAAGAAAAAAACAACTGCTCGCACAATTAAATGTACATATTACAATTTTAAAATGTTCACGCATTGTACCTGTCAATTAAACATTAACATTAAATTCCATATAACATTGGCTCAAGATCTTTCACCATATGTTTTCAGTATATTCAACAGAAAAGCAAAACCTTACATTATAGTAATCGAGACGGGAGGTAACAAACACATGAATTATAATCTCAGCATCGGACTGGGACTGTTGTTAAGATAAAAAAGAAATTCTAATAATGTTCTTAACGTGTAAACTGAAACATCAGACGGGGGCCAAATGTGACACCAAAATTATTGACCGAGTCACTCTGGTTGATATTACATTTTTCAAGGTTCATAGCAGTGTTTGAGAACAAGTCACCGCATTGACATAGACCAATTATTAATATTTCATTTTTGCATGGTTGACGCGCAAGAAGTGACATTCATCTTTTTATCTCAGAGAGGCCGGCCACCAAATTTCCAAAACTTAATGGATTAATCTCCTCCTCTAATGGAAGACAGTTGAGTGTCATCTGCATAGCAATGGAAACTAATATAATACTTGTCAATAAAGTTTCAATAAAGCTCAATTACAGCTGAGTCTAATCGTCTGGGTCATTAGCAAGCTCCCACACAGCTTGCTAACAAGCTTTAAATTTTAATTACCCAAGTTGGCGAAGAGAAGCCTCAAATCATGCAGGACATGCGGCTCTTGAGGACTGGGTTGGCCTACCCAATGCATATAAATATTGAAATGAAGGGCACATAGTACTGAGCCATGCGGATTGCCACAAGTACCACTAAAAGGCTCAGAGGTCATATCACTGACTAAAGATGTTTTTCATCAACAACACGGAAGCATACTCACAAACACTACGTTTTATGTGTTAAGAGTACTGCTTTTCTCCCCTAAAAATGCCTACGGACTTTAAAAAAAAAAAAAATCTTAAAAAAATGAAATACCCCCAAAAAATCGTGACTTGAGATTAGTATTTAGGCTAGGTTCCCACTGCAGGGAAATCAGAGCTTTATGGATGGACACAACCGGTATTTGATTTGTTAAAGTCTGTCTGAATGGCACAAAACTGAATTTTTCACACCAGACCACATTCATATATGATCCTAAATTTGATACTTATCTTATCTTTTGGAATGCGACTTCTGTGTGAACGGTTGAGACGCATTCACGCACCCTGCACGCCATTGATAGGCGGTAGACATCACTATTCTAACTATTATAAACCATGTTGGTTTAAGATCATGCGATGGTGCAATTGTAATCCTGTGCAGTCCTTTAAAACATCTTCTGATTAAGGACTACACAAATAAATGTGACTTGACTTAAATATTCTGCGTTCAACGAGGCGGAAGGAAGCGGACAAATCAACAACCACGGCTGACAAAAACACGGAGTGTCATGAATACACACAATTATGGAATATGAACACTTGTTTGTATTGTAACTCAACACACAAAATTGCATCACGTACAACTGGATTCACAACATGTTGCTCGACCTCACTGCTGTAAACAACAGTGGCGCTTATTGATAAAGCGTTAGTATCATCAAGTAGTAGTTCACCATATTTGAATTTGAATCACACCACACAGAGAGCAGTGATTGGGGGGAAAGCGAGGTTTTGGTTTTAAATAATATTTGGGGGGGCAGCGCTCTGCCGTTAACATCACTACTTCCGCAAACCTAAGGCACATTGCGTGTGATCTCAGGTGTCCTCTTCTGTGCATGCGGACCAGTTGTGGCATTTACACAGAAGATGAAGTTGCATACAAGTGTCATTTAGATGGAAATGCGAACAATCTCACAAAAACATCGTGTATAACCAAAAAAGCATTAAGCATTAAGCTCTTTTGACTAAGACCAGTCCACTTGTGGAAGTGGACTTGCGGAAGTGCGGAAGTGGCACGCATGAGCACGCTAAATGCGGCGGGTCCTAAATGCCGTATTTTGAAGTCGAGTCGAAGTTTTTGTTTTGCTCAATAATTAAACTGAGTTTTTGATTTATTCAATATGGCGCCTCGAAAGGCAGTCTCTAAACCATGTTTTTGCGGTGCCGTGGACCATGGAGCGATGATTCAATGTAGCCACAGCAAGCACTACATTCATTACGAGTGCTCTGGGTTGTCAGTTCAGGACCTAAGCCTCGTGATTCAAGATAAGCAAGCTACTTACATCTGCAAGTCCTGCGTCCCCGGCTTATCCGCTGATGATAAGGCTTCTTACGCCTCTCTGAGTAGCTCTGGAACGGTGTTCACCTACATGGATGGCACTCCAGTGCCTTTATCCGGGTCGTCTGGGCCGTGCGGTGCCCTGAACTCTGCTGATTTGGTCACCACTGTCCGTGAAACCGTGAAGGCCATGGTACCAACTCTGGTCCGAGAGATTATGACGCAGATGATGCCAGAAGTTGCCAGAATGTCGACTAGCCTAATAGAGGAAATGCTAGCAAAGGAGGCTAGGAAGCATAATCTCGTGGTGGTTGGAGCAAAGACATATCGAGAAAATGGTGAAGCTGTTCAGGATACCCAGCTCGTTCAGGAAGTCGCCGAAGCAGTTCCGGGAGTAGAAAAACAAGACATTCTGGAAGTTTTTGGTGATGGAAGGCCGAGGAATGATGGTAAACCCAGGATTGTGAAGATCTGATTCCGGAATACAAGATCAAGGCTGGCGTTTCTCCGTGGATTCAATCGGGTGAAAAGTACCTTCCCGACGTTGTCTTCTGGATTTGTTCGTCCAGATATGACACCAAAAGAAAAGGAACGCGACAGGGAACTACAGGACGAACTTAAGCGCTGTCGGGACGAAGGTGAAGTAAACATTATTATACGGGACGGGAAAATTATTGTCAAGCCGGGAAATGCCTAAGGTCGCCTTCCACCTTTATTGAACAGCCCCTTGATTCATCTCATTAATGCCCAATATTTGACTTCTAAGGCAGATGACTTGGTCTCGTACATCAATTTCTACACCCCTGATATTTTGGCAATTACAGAAACTTGGTACTCCGCTGGTGACACAGGGCCAACTATAGCGAAATATCATACCATTAGAACTGACCGAAAAAATGCTCAACATGGAGGAGTTTTGCTCATGATTTCTCATGGTATATCTGTGTTTTCTGTAGCTAATTATCAATTCGATAGAATTGAGTTATTGAGTTGTGATATTCTTATTTCTGGGGTGAAGCTGAGAATAGTGCTTGTATATCGCTCTGGTCTGAGCTCTTTTCAGGCCAACGTCGCTATGTTCGAACATCTGAATTCTATTTTTGATACTAAATTGCAAATTCTACTTATGGGTGATTTTAACTTTCCTGACCTTCACCACAGTTTTCTTCAAAATTCTGATACTAATCTAACTTCAATGTTCAAAAACTTGGTTTCAAATGCAGGTTTCTTTCAGCATGTCGATAAACCAACCAGGTGGTCCAACGTATTAGACCTTGTGTTTTCTACTGACAGATATCTGATTAAAAACATTGACGTTGGGCCGAGTTTCTCTACCAGTGATCACGATTCTGTTACTTTCCAAAAAGACACCACTGCTCAGAATTACATAAATTTAAAAGACCGTGATCTACATGGCATGAGATACTTTCTGTCCAGTGTCAACTGGTATCTCTTATTTGATAATTGTGGGAATATTGAAGAAATGTGGGCAATATTTAAATCTGTTGTTTACACTTTGATATCTGTATACGTACCCTCAGTTGCTGTTACACCTCACGTCAACCGGGATATAGCTGAATTGCATAGGCGAAAGCAGTTTATTCACAAGCTTTATAAACGTGGTCAGTTGGCATACTTGGAAAGTTATCAAGATGCTTCAAGGGAACTGCGGAGGGCCATCAGGCGGGAAAGGGTGGCTGAGGAAAATAAAGTTTTAGAGGCTAATAATACTCGTAAATTATTTTCATACATCAACCGTAAACTAATTTCTAGGGCATCTATTCCCAACCTGAAGGCATCTGACGGTACCGTTGCTACTGATAATGCTGATAATGTCCGTATATTAAATGATCAGTATGCCAGTGTTTTTGGTCGTGACAATGGTGTTTCACCCGACTTTCCCAGCAGAACTTCAGCTGTTCTGAATTCTGTGGAACTTTCAAAGGGGTTAATTCATAAATACTTGATAAAACTTCCAAGCAAATTTTCAGCCGGCCCTGACAAAATTCCAAATTTCTTGCTTAAAAAGCTAGCTGACTTTTTATGTGAACCATTATTTTACCCGTTTTATAGATCTTTTGAGGATTCACAGCTGCCTGAGGACTGGCTCAGTGCTATTGTCATACCCATTTTTCAAGGGGGGAGCACAACAAGTGCAGCCAACTATAGACCAGTTAGCTTGACTAGCTGCGTCTGTAAAGTGTTTGAGAAAATTATCTCAGATGCCATATGGAAATTTATACAGGAGCACAATCTTTTTACGTTTAAGCAACATGGGTTTAGGTCCGGACATTCTACCATGACTAACTTGATAGCTCATTTGGATAATATTACCAGTATGTTTTTTGTTCACAATATGGCTGGTCATGTTGTTTACTTAGACTTTTGCAAGGCTTTTGATAAAGTGTCTCATGACAAGCTTTTACAAAAACTGAAATGCTATGGTATTAGTGGAAAACTGCTTGAATGGATAACTGCATATTTGTCAAATCTTAAACAATGCGTAAAAATTGATGATGTTCTTTCAGCATGGTCGGAAGTTTGTAGTGGGGTACCGCAGGGCTCAGTACTAGGACCATTATTATTTCTGTTTTTTGTGAACGACCTACCTGAGGCCATTCAAAGTAGTGACATATCAATTATTGCAGATGATGCTAAACTGTCGGCTTTCTTACCAAAAACCCAGGTTGTAGGAACAATTGATTCTCTCCAAAATGACATTAAATCAGTTTTTCTTTGGTCCGAACAGTAGCAACTGCAACTGTCATCTCATAAATGCTTAGCACAGTCGTTTTTTCATGGTTCTGTTCTGCTGTATAACATTAATGATCATGATTTGCATGTTGTTACTGAACATAAGGATCTGGGTGTCACTCTTACTTCAAACATAAAGTTTATCACGCATATCGCCAAAATTACCAACAAAGCCAATAACATAGCATCAAACATTTACAGACACTTTTACAACAAGAACCCAGCATTCTTAGTTCGAATGTTTTGCGTTTATGTTAGACCCGGGTTAGAATATAATAGCGTTGTGTGGAACCCTTACTTACTCAAGGACATTAACCTACTAGAAGGAGTTCAATGTCGGTATACGAAGCGGATACCCGGGAAGCACAACTTGTCATATCCGGAAAGACTACAAAGACTGAACTTGGACTTTTTGGAGCTTTGCAGAATTCGATTTGATTTAATTTTTGTGTTCAAAGTACTGCATGGAATGATCGATGTGCCTTTTGATCAATTTTTTGAGTTCTGTCGTGTTTATGGTTTACGTGGTCACAGATATAAGTTACGGGTGCCTAGACCTACCAGCAACTTGCATGGAAACTTTATTTCTTTCAGGATACCAAAAATTTTGAATTTTTTGCCTGACCAGGTTATGAGTGCAAATACGGTGCAAACCTTTAAGCAAAGGTTGGCAGAAATAGATCTGTCAAATTTTCTTAGGGGAGGGGGCGTAAGGTGACCATATTTGGCCATGCTCACTCTCAGCATTAGTTTTTTTTTGTGTGTGTCATGTTTTGAATAATGTATCCAACAATACCTTCAAAAAAAAAAAAAAAAAAAAAAAAAAAAAATTCATTTCAGTGTGAACGTAACCTTAGTCTACAACTGCTTAAACTGCTTAATTTGAAGCGAGACAAGTCTTAGTGAGTGAATAGATTGCATTAGATTTCCGTTTTAAACAGGCCTAGGTTGGGCGGAGTTTTGGACACGATCACAAAAAGTGAAAATGAAGATGACACCACAAAAGAAACCGTTGAAAGCCAAGTAAAGTAATTAATTTAAATCCAAGTGCACAACACTTTCTGTGAACTTTGTTGACTGAATTTTGAAACAGAATTGGAGCACACAATCATGTTATAGGAAACATTGTGACTACACTACAAACCATCGAAGCAACTCCATAACAGTGAGTCATGCCATGCTTATGTTCCAAACTAAATCAAAGCTTAGGTGTCAGTGGCATAAGGAATACACTGTGGAAATCTGGCAGCAGAAATTAACATTTTCAAAGAAAAAAAGTGCTATAGCTGGAAGCTAGGTGATGGATTTTTAGTGTTGTAAATGCTAAATTGGCAACTTAATATGGAGAGCATGATAACAGCTACTGCTTTTTAATTTTAAAAGGTTTGCATGTATGCAGGAGATAAAGGGTATAATTCAAAGATAAGGGCCAAAGCATGATGACAACAAGAGCGCAGGAAGAAAGTTGAGCTGTGATTTAAAAGGGTTATAAAAACAACAAAAGTTAATTTTATGCTGAACTTTGTCCAACTTTCTTCAAACATGATGCAATAGTAATGTAACCACTGGCTAAAATCTTTTAGTCCTCTTCAATTTTTCCTTGAATGACCCCTCGTAAAAGCAGCTTTACCATTCATTCAGTTTGTTGCAGACCCATACCCAGAAAGCAGAAATCTTCTGACTTAAGACCCCTGGCACGTTATAAGCTAGTGAAGCCACGACAGAGAGTCTAGTGAAGACTGTACTATACAAATAAGTTTATCAAATGTGGCCATGTATTATATTTTTGTGCATACCCCAAGAGCAGCAGATGGTAATGGGTCTAATGACCACAAAACCACAGCAGCACAGGGGTGAGATAATGCAATGACTATACCCGGATATTGATCAAACCATGAAAAACAACCCAAATCTTGAACAGCTGTTTTGAAATGCCTCAGAAAAGGTAAAAAAAAAACTATTTGGTATATCCAGTAGAGTTCTGTGTTTTTCATTTTTGGGTCACATACCCAATAGCAGCTATTTGTTGCTAGGTTTAACTGGGGCATGTTTTCCTCGGCCACCACCTCTTTGACCTGTTGCCCTCTGGTAGGCACTACACATCCCTCAAAACTACGACAAACACGCTCATGGACAACTTCTTTTCCAGGGCGATCACAACCATAAATAAACTTTTCTATGTATCTTCAAAGTCTCTATTGTACATGTTTTATCCTGGAGTACTAAGTCTAACCTTGTTGCATACAATGTTTCACAATGTTGATATCAATGACAATAAAGACAATTCTGATTCTAACTCTCAGGTTCAAGTTTTGAACTCCTTTCATGCTGGAAATAAAAGAAATAAGAAGCCTAGCTAGATATGGACTACAAAAAAAAAGACTCCCTGGATGAACAGAATACCTACCTACATACAGATGTACAGAAATACATACATACACATTTCCATTAAACATCCCTGTGTACTAGTAAAAATAATATCCTCTAAAATATTCTCATTCGAATTTAAAAATTGCCTCAACCCTTGTCGACTGATGCAAAACGATTGCAATTGAAATATACTTGAAAAGTATAACACTTTAATGGTTAAAACAAGGTACTTGATGCTGAAGGGTTTCTAAGGCAACCTTGTGCAAGACAAGGGTTTGTGTAGCCTGTTCACAGAGTGTGAAAATGTTAATTCCCCTGGCATCCAAAGAAGCACGTCTTTAAATGACTAGCATACTTCTCTATATGCATCACATTCATTTGGGTTTGAACAGATTTTTTCCCATGGATTGTGAGTAGCATCAGACAGAGGTGATTCACAGTAGTGGCCTGTGGTCAAATACAACTCACTGATTGGATGAAATTGAGGGTGTGTTTACGGCGAGGGTGGGTTTCAACCAACTTGAGTTGAGCAGTACATTCCAGTTTGTGGTTGAAGCGCTCGTGGAAACATGCAAACCCTCCAGAGACGTGTGCCATGGTGCATTTCGCCCTCCTATGCGAGTCACCCAAATCCAGCAGACTTTAAATATTGCTGCATTGCAATTTCCACTTTGTTCCCATCAACCTCGAACAATTTGTGGTGCATAAACTGGAACCTTTACTTTTCTTTTTTGCTTGAGAGTGTTGAGTGATGTATATCTGTAACGGGTGTAATAATAACTTTTGTTTTATTGAAATTCCTGCTGAAATATGTGTATAGTTTTTGGGTAAGTGTCCTGCAATGATGAGTCCAACAGTGCCACCTTCTGGTATGGGGTAGGGTTTTTTTTTTGGGCTTTTGACATGTGACCGGAAGACGGGGTTTTGTTGGCAGTCTACAGAGCGAGCTGCCAACGGTAAGACACATCTTTTGGTGCTCCACAAAAAAGTTAATTTTAAACATTACAACCACAGCTGACAAATCTCTCAACATGCACAGTAATGTGATTGATGTTGTCAAGCTGTTTGGATTTATTTTAGTTTTGTTTCTGTTGTGCTAAAATGTTAGTTCCCCTTGTAGAGATCAAAGCCAGCAGAGTAGCTAATCACGTGTTGTGACTCATTTGCAGGTAAATTGTACCCGTTTTTATACTCATTATTGTTCTTATTTGTATTTTCTCATTTTATATATATGGCTGGGATGGGCTCCAGTCCCCCCGCGACCCTAATGAGGATAAGCTGTACGGCTAATGAGATGAGATATATATGTAAAAAGGATGCTGTTGGTTAAAATTCAGACTAAAGAAAAATATGTTGAATTCACTGTAAACGTTAAAAAAAAAAAAAACACTATACGATCTCTTGTTAAACCTATCTTGTTAAAATGGATGTAAAAATGTATTGTGATATTCTAAAATGCATTTTATGTAAATTGAAAAGAAAGCTCTTTGATATGCTTTGGGCAGTCTACAGAGCGAGCTGCCAACGAGATCAAAGAGATCAAAGCCAGCAGAGAAGCTAATCACATGTTGTGACTCATTTCATTTGCAGAAACTGTAATAAAAACCTCATCATCCAGTCCAGCGTGAATGTGGATCTTTGTTGGGACAGGTACACCGCGGTTACATATCTACTTTGAAATTCTGCCATGTGATTATTGTGTTGAAATTACACAAAAACTTTGAAAGGAAGAGTTTCTGGTGACTGGCCAAAGTTTTAATTGCATCACAACAATACTTAATGAAAAAAAAAAAGTCTTTGAGACTGTCCACATGACTTATCTTCCTGGGTATGGTGATGATCGTGGAAGTCTTGTGGCAGCATGGGATAGCAGCATGTAACAGGGACTGGTAGAAGATGGCTGGTCAGCAAAGTCCCTAAACACCCTCCCTGACACTTCATCTTGACCAGCTGCCTTTCTGGGGTTCACCATTCTCAGCGTATATCTTACTTGATGGTTTTGAAGTATCAGTGTGCCTATCATCTTTAAAGTGGGGAAAATAAGGGATTTCAATCTTTTGCCAGTGAAGTATCAGCCTCAACAGTCACGGGTTTGTAAACCCTGGCGTCTGCAATATTTGAAGTCCTTCTGAATAAGCTGCCTTGGCAACCCAACTACCTCTCTTCAGGTCAACCCTTGCTGTGCTGTATAGAGGCTTGTTCCTTGACCTGGAGGCAGTATTCAGGTTGTGAGTGTAGTACGAACTTTACAAGTCATCTAGGTTTTTGGTTAGGAAAGAGACTGATTCTCTTAATTACTGCGACATTGTCCATATAGGTTTAATGTAAAAAAGTAGAGTGCCAGGGTGCACCTGAAGGTCACCTATGTCAAAGTCAAGGTCCTTTGACCACATCCAGCACAGAGAAGGTTTTCTTCGGCCCAATAAGATTATTTTAATTCATTATTGTGTCATACACCAACAATTTTATTTCCCTTGATTGAATAGTCCACGTACAATTAATGTAGGAGTACAGTCTTTAGGCATGTCTGATTGGAGACACCAGGCAACGATAAAAGCTCCCTTGAAGTAGGCAAGATGCTATTTCCTAAGAGCACCGAGCAGAAGATTCAGCACTGTACTAACATTAGCATCCGGCAGAATGCCGACAGCCATCACGATGACCACAGTTAGCTCCCTCGAAAGATAGAAGGGTTAACAAGATACTGCTAGAACTTCTATATTTGGGTGAGCAATATGTGTCTTTGACTCAACTGTAAGTACACGACTGTATGCACGTAAGCGTATATAGACCACCCTTCTGCTTTAGCCGGAGTTATCATCACGGTGCCGCTGGTGTAGCATGCGGCAGCCTGCCAGATGGACTGTTTCGAGGATTTACAAGGAAAGCCACTTCTCTCTGATGACCAAGACATTCAAATTTCGTACAAAGCTGTTCATGGTAATACGCAACTCCAACAAGTCCGTTTGGTGATGGATCTGGCGTTTGTCAGGAAGGTGCTTGGGATCGCCGTCATGTGCCGTAGCTTCGTTAACATGACATCCAGGCTCGGCTGCTCCCTCTGCTGTCTTTACCGCTAGGTGAGAGAACTGGCTACCGTGGGGGATCCTGTGGCCCTCTGAGTGTCCAGCGGGATAGTGTACATGTAGTGTAAAGTGCCCAAAAAGTTTGAATCCAGTCTCTGTCTTGGGTTAATTATTTCCTGCAAACTCTAAAAAATCCTTGCCAAGTAGAGATCAAACAGAGAAAGAAAGAAATATAAGAGAACAGTAAAATACATTTAAAAGAGCCATTAGGCTGTTTTAGAGAAATGTCACTTTTTGGACTCTTGAAATATTGGCTCTATCTTAGGTTAATGGATTCCGGGCAACTAGACACATTATTTCCCAAGCAAAAATTCAACAGAGTAATAAAGATAAGAGAACAATAATAAATAAAAAAATAAGTATCTGGAGAGCCATTGGCTGCTGTCAGAGAAATGGCACTCTTTGTATTCTAGGAATTTTGTCTCAATCCCAGGTGAACAAATTCCTTGTAACTACGGGCCTTCTATGCCAGGAAAAATTCCAACGGAGAAAGTAAGAAAGATAAGAGAACAGTAAGAAATACAATGGAGAGCCATTACCCACTCTTAGAAAAAGGTCACTCTTTGGATTCTGAGATGGCTGAGCTAAGTGCATTTTCATTGGGCCACTGTGTAAATAGGAATATTATCAGCTGGCAAAAACATTTTAAAATGCAAGCTTTGCAGACAAATTTATAATATGAATTTCATTAAATGGCTTTAGTAAAACATGTGTGAATTTACCAGCATTCATTATGCAGAGCAAGGTTAAACTGACCCCCATTTTAGGAATCCCTTTGCAAACTAAAATGAACACCAGGAAAAAGAACATCTCTTTCCAGGTGTTGTTCCGCCATTATGCTAAATCTCCCAAACCCTCTTGCCACACGTTAAGGCAATTGAGCAGTAATTTGTATCTGTGAGGCCCCCTGGAGGACAGCATTGCAGCTGCACTTTGCCAATCCAATCTTGTTGAAATTTTAGGAGCACACAAGCAGTCTCCCATGCACTTGAATGAGACAGGAACATGCAGGCTTACATCATGCAAGACCTATTAGTGGAAATACCGTTTCCATGGTCACAGAGAACACTCGAAGGACTCTTTGCTGTCGGTGCAGTGACAGTTTTTCCATGTCATCTGTAAAAAAAAAAAAAACTGACACCCTATTAAATACCTTTTTGGATTGCATGTTCAAAATGAACCTTTAAGGGTTGTTTGAGCTCTAGCCTGACTTTTAAAAGGATGATCTATATTCATATTTTAGAATCAGCGTAGATCAGATTTGTCAAACACATGGCCTTTGGGCCAAATGTGGCCCATCACATCATTTAATGTGTCCTGCGAGACAATGTTTTTTTAGAAGCACAGAAGAGAAATGCACTGCATTGTGTCAAACAATGACTTACAGTTTTAAATATGTCCACTGGATGTGTCGCCAAAGCCATGTTCTACTTGCAGAGCAACCATTGTAGCTGTATTTGCTGACTACAATTACTCAACCTGAGAACCTTGATCGATGCTATGTAATGGGTGTAATAATAACTTTTGTTTTATTGGAATTCCTGCTGAAATATGTTGTATAGTTTCTGTATAAGTGTCCTGCAATGATGAGTCCAACAGTGTCACCTGCTGGTATGTGGTAAGGTTTGGTTTGGCTTGGCTTTAGACTTTGCGACAGGAAAGTGGGGTTTTTTGGCAGTCAACAACGAGCTGCCAACGGTAAGACACGATCTTTTGGTGCTCCGCAAAAAGTTAATTTTAAACATTAAAACCACAGCTGACAAATCTCTCAACATGCACAGTAATGTGATTGATGTTGTCAAGCTGTTTGGATTTATTTTAGTTTTGTTTCTGTTGCCTTTTATGTAAGTTTTGCCGGACGTTGCATGTTGTGCTAAAATGCAAATTCCTCTTATAGAGATCAAAGCCAACAGAGAAGCTTACCACATGTTGTGTTGTGACTCATTCATTTGCAGCAACTGTAACAAAAACTTCATCATCCAGTCCAGCGTGAATGTGGATCTTTGGTGGGACAGGTATACCGCGGTGACAGCTATTATACTTAAAATAAAAGTCACCAAAGTGCTGTTTAAGGCAAGACAAAAAACATTAAATAAACAGTCCCTGAATAATCGTTTTTTGATCAAATCTTACATCCCTGAATCATAATTCAATTGTGAGCACCCATAAAGGCCCCAAACCATACAGCTAAAGTACACTTTTTTGCCATTAATTTACTAGTCCGGCCCCGTGAGAATGTTATTTTCTACCATGTGTCCCAGAGTTAAAATGACTTTGACACCCCTGACATAGAGTAACCATTTATGAATCAATCAGTTAATTTTAGTGGTGATACCATATTTCATAATAATTATGTTGTAAGAAATACGTTTTTACACTTTTTTTAGTGTTTCTTTTGATGCCACCCAAAATATTACATTAGTTTTAATTTGATGCGGCTTATAATCCAGTGTGCGTCATAGTCTGGAAAATATGGTACATTAGAATTAAAATTGTCCTTTATTATCATTGACAACAACGTAGTGACCATTGTTTACAACGAGATTAGACAAGGCACTCCAGGATAAACACGTAAAAAAGACTGAAAGCTTCCGTGTGTAATATTTGACAACTAGATGGCACTGTATTGTCTAATGTGAACAAAAACCAGTGCCAAAAGCATAGTAGCAGAAAGATGCCAATTAAACATAGCGGTGACTAGTTAGTGATTCCACTATGTAAAATAAATACACACTTCTCCACCGATGATTCTTTTCTGAAATTTAATAGAGTTTTGCCTAGTATTCTATCAATGATTTTACTGAATGAACGTTTTTGTACCACTAGGAGGAACTAAATTACACACTGTCCCTCTAAAAGCGAAAAATAATATAATAGATTGTCATGATAAGTAAGCAAAACTTTTTTAAGGTAGTGCTTGGAGACTGGCCCAAGTTTTAAGTACAATTAAAAATAGTGCATAGTAACAATAGTGCAATAAAAAGTAGTGCAATAACATTTAGCAGAAACAAAAATCCAAATCAAACATTCAATCACAGTTAAACCTCTCAGACGCGATGAGCAAACCACAGCGCGCGTAGCCAACCTAATAGAGTCTGAAATTCTGTGCTCCATTGTCCATATAAATGCATTGCATTTGGTCCGTTTTTTTATTGTGGTGTATGTTTGTATTACAATCTAACCCTTTGAATGGTCAAATAGTGTGCATGGGGTACATTCAGATCTGATATGAGCCATCTTGAGATGCTGGGCAATGGGATGTATATTTTACTCTTTATCAAGCCACATCTAAATCGTGTCTGCTTTGGATAAAGTTACCGGTAAAGTTCTGAGGTAAGTCAACATAGTATTTGAGGAAACATATTGTCACTTTGCTGGAGGCAATTAAGAAAGTTAACTCTGACGTTTGGATGACGTTAGCTTACTTTAGTTGGCTGCGTTCTACATCAAGTCCTTCTGTTTACTGGTAGTTAAATATCCTGTTATGTGATAGTTTTAGTACTTTGGCAATCATACATCTATCCATCCCTTATCTGCACCGCTTGTCCTCAGTAGGGTTACCGGGGTGTTAGTGCCCATCTCCGCTTTCTTCGGGGAGTGGGCAAAGGACACCCTGAACCGGTTGCCAGCCAGTCGCAGGGCACACAGAGAAGGACAACTCACCCGCTCATTCATACCTAGCGACAATTTGGACCGGCCAATTAACATGGCATGCATCTTTTTTGGAATGTGAGAGGAAAATGGAGTGCCCGAAGGAAACCAAAGCAAGCACAGGGAGAACATGCAAACTCCACACAGGAAGGCTGCTAGCTGGCCGGACACCCTAACTACTGCCACACCGTGCTGCAATCATACATGAGTGGAAAAAATATCTAGCTATGCTAACATTAATCTTTATGAGTTGAAATTTGATTGTTTTTTTTTTATTCTCACAAAATCTGTGTTTTTGATGCATTACTGTTAAAATTCTGGTACCACAATCATTTGTTAAGCCATGGGTCTTTTTCGTTTGGTACTTTATGGGCTTGCCGTACCTTCAGCTCAATAACCTTGTGCTTAAGACGTATGCAGTCGTGCACAGACGCCCTGACTTCTTTGTATTGTTTTGTTTACTGAATGCAGGCAATAAACCGATTGACTGTGAACCCGTGTCGTGCATGATTGAGGGTCGTTGCATTTACGCTAGGTTTGGATAAATAAAAGCCAGTAGCAAATAACAAAGCCTATTTTACAAGTCAAGATAAGTAGTTAGTTGAAGTAAAATCACATTTCTTACCATGTGCGGTGCAGCATGAACAATGCTGATCCTCTCCCTCATAGTTTTAGATGGTGATGACAACGAGATGAGGTTGAATATGTTTGCCTGAAGCTGAAGCTTTTCACGACCTTCTATACAATTGAATCATTTATAAAAACCCTCCAATGCATAATTCAGGCCCTTTTGGTGACTTTGAGATGATATGTAATCTTTCTAGGACCAAAAAGCACTAATTGCCTCCTGTGACACTTGCCATAGCGCTCTTCACGGATTGTTGAACCTCTGTCCTCGTCATTCAAGTGGGCGGGGCTTATCTATAGGTCAATGGATTGGCTGATTGACTAAATGACTAAATGTTTGGTTGGTCTATTCAGTAATTGATTGAGTGATTAATTGATTGAATGCCTGTCATCCAATGTTGTAAATGTGGTTGTGGCTAACAGACAAACGCTCCAAATGCTGCTTACTCATCCAAGGGACCACCGATGCCAATTTGGTCTTAATAGCTCCACAGTTTTGTGTTAAAATGGGGTGGGGAGAAGTTTCTCTGGCCGCGCCCCCCCAAAATCGACGGAAATGGACGTTCGCAGCTCTGATTGGAGGAGAGGACCGAGCGACAACACCTGCTCCACTCCTTCATCCAAATTGACACCCGCGAGCGATCCTGAGAGAAATATATGCAGCATCCGCTACAGCTCCTGTTATCATTTGACTTTGAGTTGCAAGCGTCCTGTAGGCTGCAGCATTCAGGCACGCTTTCCACACAGGCTGGCCGGGGAAGATGTTTCTTAAGGTGACCGTAACGCTGCTGGTTCTCTCGGTGCTGGAGCGAGCAGTTGCGGTCGTCTCGGATAATTTCGACATTTACGACACACCGCCGGAGAAACCGGTCATCTCTAAGGGACGTCTTTCGCTGCAAAATACAGGTTAGTGGTACAACACGAGTGTCTGTCTAGACTCTAGGGCCAATGGGAGACGCGTTTACAGGCGTACGCGTGTGAATGGCCGAATGCAGTTCGAGTCCAGGCGTTTAAGCTAAGATTTGTTTTCTGCTTTTAACTCTTATCTAAGGTTGAGGCAATTTACGTAAATTGTATTCCATCCCTGATACCGTAACTATTACCTGCACGTTCTGAACGTATCCTGAATAGACTTCGACCCTATTACCGTTTTTTTTTAAGTGTGCCTCAAATACTTAGCAAATCTTGAAATAAATGGAAATGCATTTATTAAATGCATATCTGGCACATTCTATAAATGTTGCTGGGGACAAGTGAAGACAATCACTCCGTAATGAAGTACTTTACAACTAAATTTAAAGGTGCTGTCTGGAATTTTGAAATGTTGTAGTCGCTGACACCATCTTCCGGCTTAAGTCATCATTGCAGCCTATTTTAAGCTGCTTCTGTGGCACGTGAAAGTACGTACATGCTCATGAACTCATTTTTCAACTTTTTAGGGGTTTGGATTGGTGTTTGGACTGTATAGGAAACGGTCAGTTTCTTCCCTCTCCCCACCCCCTTTCGTGCTTCCCAAACAGCGGATGAAAGCAAAAAGGCGGGTTGGGATTTTTCTTTTATGTATAAAATCTCTTTGAACTCAGTTGGGATTGTTAACCCATACTTTAATACATCAAATAATCTACTTTATGCTCTCTAAGGACACCTCAAACACACAGCCCACCTTTCAAATGCTGCTTCATTGAGCGAGACTGCTTTAACCACATTGGAGTAGTAAAAGTGTAACAATCTTTCACGGAAGAGTTACAAAGAAAATGAATTCTGCCTGTAAAGAAGATGGGCACTATATAGTGTTTTTTTTAATTTTTTATCAAAGCTATTGATGCGCAAACATGAGTTTTGTATGTATTGTGTCAAATTTTGTGCTTTATCAGGACTATAAGGTGCACCTAAAGCACCCCCAAATTGGCCAGTAATTTGAAAGTAAGCCTTATACACCGATACAATTGGCATGGCAAAGTTACAAATAAGATACCGCATCCAGTAACTGTTCTACCCTTGAGCAACATGGTGGTCTTTGAGTGCTCTTGGTTGACATGTTAATTGTTTGTTGCTAAAAGGATAGAAAAAAAGGAATTCAGAGGCCAATTTCAAACACTTGTGACAGTTCTCTTGTTTCTTTGGACAAAAATCAGTAAATATGAGAAAGTAGTAATGTAATGTGGTGCTCCTTTATTGTGTGGAAAATATATCACATGTTTTTAATCCAAAAGCCACACAGTAACCAAAAATTCTCACAACAGTGGTAACAATTATGTAATGGTTGATTGAATTATTTTCTTGTATTACAATTGCTGATCTACAAGAGGTAAACAAAGCACTATTTTGGGGTTAACCGTTTTACCCTGCAACAGCTGTTGAAACCAGAAATGTATTTGCTCCGATTTACTTTCAAGTGTAAATTGGATAATTTAAATTCCTTGATTTAAAAGTGGCATAATCTGCTGCAGGGTTCATAGCAGAGTACACCCACCCCAGTAATTCCCTCCGCTTCCTCACGCTCCTGCAACAGCAGCGCGAGACTCGATGCAATATGCGGCCAAGCTCGTGCGATCCAAGCACATTCCCGTAATGCCAAAACAAGCACTCACGCCAGCAGCTCACTTTTCCTGCGCACTTAAGTTCAACCAAGGCCTGCAAAGCAAAAAGTCTGTGCTGCTTTTGCACACAAAGCCAAGCTATGCGTCAACTTGATAACTCTTTAGCCGGGTCCAACACGTGCGTAGTTAAGCGACGAAAATTACATGTTTTGTTCTACAATGCAGGGAGACTGAAAAGTAACAACTAATGGCTGTTACGAGCAACGTTTGTTCCCATTTATAGTTGGACATCTTTGTTTTATTACTATTCAGCAAATATAAACGGCTGCATAGTGGAGTCCTACCAAAAAAGAAGCTTTCATCTACATTGAACCATACAGTTAAAGTTATTGCAGAAATACTCTCATACAACCATATCTACCACCAAAGGAAATGCTACCCTCCTAGTTATCATTACATTAATTCAGTGGCGGGCCATCCCTAGGCCTTCAGCTTCAGTCTGACTTAGGGAATGTGTCGTTCGCAAACGAACAGGCTCCATGAGTCGGCTCTTGGAACTAAATATTTTTTATTTGTTAGGACTTTGGTGGAGGACCGGTGATTAGGGTTGCCACGCGTCCGGGTCTCTCGGTTCTCTGTTCTGATGCCATCGCTGTCGAATGCAGTCCGTAGAGCAGCTGGTAACGTAAACTGCGGGCGTGGGGTGGCCCGAGGTTTTGGTAATGGCACCGCACGAAAGTACAACACTTAAAGCCTGTCTTATGTAACTAAATCTTAAGTAATCAAGACTGTATAAATATAGACAAAGAAGAACAGTAAGGCGATAGTGAGGTAGAGAGGAGCTCAACCCGAACGTAACTTTTGACATTTTGGCCCCGGCCCGAAATTAGGATAGGGTTGGGTGTGGGCTTAAGATCTTACCTTTTTTAGGCTGAAAGTGGCGTACAAAACCTTTTCACCCTTGTGAAAGGATTGCTTGTTTTGGAGTTGTCGTACATTTTGCTAATTAATCAACAATGTTTTCTTGTGAATCTAATTCTCTTGAAGTTTAACAACTGTTGGCGCAATCGCTTTGGGTTACTGCCCGATAGCTAATCATTGTTTATGGAACTGGTAACATTTTCCAAGGCCCACTAGCAGGCGCTGATTCTTTAACTTGCACTCTGATTGGCTAAACCAAAATCTCATTTGAACACTAATGTTATGGTTAACAGCCTTCATGATTTTTTTTGTGATGATCTCCTGGTAGATTTCTGAACCTAGCAAAAACTAATGGCTGAAAAGTGAGTGGTTAAATGCGAAAGCACATATCTGGAAACGGCGCAACCAGGAAAAAATAAATAAAAGGAAGCTAACAGACAATTGAATTATTGCAATAGAATTACAATGGAATTATTGATGGACAAAATATAATATCTCATGATGCAGCAGTTTTAGGCCAGCAGAGAACACCTGGTGGGCTCTAACAGCCCACCAATGCATTATTTTCCCTCTCAAGCTGAGTTGGAACTTGTGATTCTCTGCAAATATTTGCATTGAATGTCTCAGTTAACTTCATCTGTTCCTTTTACCAGCTGAGATCCAGCACTGTTTGGTGAGTGCAGGGGACGTCGGCTGTGGCGTGTTTGAATGCTTTGAGAACAACTCCTGCGAGATACGAGGGCTGCATGAGATCTGCATGACGTTCCTGCATAACGCTGGCAAATTTGACTCTCAGGTAACACCCTAGTGTGCGCAAGAATTGTATAACCTCAGCGCAACATTCTTTAAAATGGACACGGTGCTAGAGACTCATCGCCGGATCAACTTATTTTTTTCTATTTGCTCGCATCTTAAAATGAGGTAGCCGTTATAATTATGACATCACCTGGATAAGGGGTCAGCAACACAAAATGTTGAAAGAGCCACATTGGGCCCACAAACAAATCTTCTGGAGCTTAAAAAAATGAGAAGCCTTATACAAGCTTTATAATGAATGAAACACATGCAATATGTATTTATATAGGCTAATATCAAAATGACCAAGTTGGATGCAGGGCATCCTGAGAAGAATGATGTACCAAGTGACTAAGCTTTTTTAGGATACCGCTTCAATTTTAACTTTATTGCAATATTAATGCATTAGTATGTTTCATTGCTTTGATCAAATAAAAGGAATGCAATTGGGGAATCCAATTTTTTTTTATGTCATTTTTATTTCAAGTCTTCAAAAAAATATCAATAGAACAGGCATAATGTACACCTTATTGGGAAACAAAAAGAGTGGAAGAAAAAACTGAATTTACTCATAAAAATAAAATAAGACTTTTGAAAAGGTAAAGTAAATAAAATCATAACACATTTCAAGTTTGATTATTGTGCAGTTATTTTTCTCTTTTTACCCTTGGGGTCCATGGCCGATCAGACATCTACCTGGCTTGTGACGTTGCCCCTTAAAAAGGGGCAGAGTTTGGGCCACAAAGCTTTTCTAACATGGGACAGTGGAGTCTGAGAGCAAGGAAAACAAGCCAAGGAGAGCAGAACTCATACCAGCCGATCTTCCCTATCATCTCATTGTTACACCCCTAAGAGAAATGTAATTCTTATTCTATGCATTTTTACAGCACGGGAAAACGTTAATCTTCGTGTCATGTTTGTCCTACAAAAACCTGATTAAAAATATATATATTTCCCTCCCCCACCTTTTCCAATATGGGAAAGCGCCAGGGATCTACAAAGAGTTGCATGCAGCTCCAGAGCTGCATGTTTCCGACCCCTGGCTTAGATGAACTGCTGAAATTGATGCGTTTGCGGTTCTGCTGAGGAGTCTCAAACTGTCTCGCCAAGTTAAAATCTATTTTACAAAACAAATAAGCTTTTTGTAAACGATTCACGTCAATATTTCGGGGCATTTTGTAAATATTGTATGCCAGACTGGATGCCAGTGAGGGCCATCATTTTTCATCAGTGGCTAGCGAGTATGACAAAACTACCAAAAATTATGCGCTGTTAATTCTAAGGGTTTGAGTCCGGCAACAATTGGCATACTTTTCCAATATAGCTGAAAAAAATGAGCAAACTGTTAACCGTTAAGCAATTGTAAAATTACCTTTTTTTTCAATCCATCTCTCTCTATACATTATCCCAAATTCTAATATTGGTGGAATATTTTGTCCTGAAAAATCTCAAGATAACATAAGGTATTCTGTCTGCTAACATTGAATATGACCCGAAAGCTCATCTCTGCCATCTAGTGGTGAGTTTTTACATTACAACTCTAAAAACAACAACATTAAAAATCATTTTGCTCCTTCTAGTGGTAAGTTAACATCATTAATTGAAAAAGAAAAATCAATTTCCTTTTGAAAGAGTAGTAAAGAGCTACCGTATAAACAAGCATTTTTTTAATTGTACTTTTGGCGGAGAATTTTGCATTTATTTTTACATAACATGAGCCTCAGCTACTGACCTAAGTTTTCACCATCTTCCTGCTAAGTGTATCCCCAAAACCTTTTGAAAGGCAGGGCAAAAAATGAGAAAATTAATTTTGCCCTTAGGTCACTTTAAATCTCCTTTCTTTGGAATCTTCGTTTTGCTTTGTAGCACTTGTTTTCAATTGCACGACACAACGACATCTAGTGGTTAGGTTATACACACTGTCCCTTTATACTTATATTTTATTTAATGTATTTGTTTTGTTTTTTACTCAAAGGGCCAACTCTAAGTGCGTTTGGCAATGATCTTAACAGGTTCTTGATAAAACTTTTTTCAGATCGATGCCAACTCTTGAAGCCATTAATACTAATAAAGTACTAAATAAATAACAGTAATACTTAATTTCATCACCGTTATAAACCACAACATAGTTTCCTAAAAAATAAGGCCAGTGTAAGATAGTTTACATTTGATATTCTTGAGAGTAAATTTGCTGACACCTGACAAAATTTATGACAATTTTTCAGCAGATAGCCAAATTTGCCCCCAAAAAAACCCCAAGTAATTTTCTCATCTACAAATGTGAATTTTATACAATCTTCATAACTTTTATTGTTCCCCGACAGCCCGGTACTAAAAATAATCATTGACATCTATTGGCCGTGGCAGTGAAGGAGTCCAGAGAGGCATATAAATTTAGGATGAACACATCAGCCCTAAAATAATCTGGTATTAGCTCCAATAACAATTACTGGTACCCCTTTCAGATACTGTCAGACATTTAACCAGTCTGTGTGGCCCAGAAAAGGTCGGGGACCACTGTCCTAAGTTACAAAAGCCGATCCGACGGAAAGTGGGGAAATCGAAGAACACTAAAATTATTAAGTCGTGCGTAATAGTCGATGCAACAAAAGTGAGGTAAAAATAAACAGAATGGCATCCTATGCAATCTCCTTTTTACAGTTTTCCCAATATTAAAAACGGAATACCCTTATCACACACCTTTTTCTTTTTTGCAGGGGAAATCATTCATCAAGGATGCTTTGAAATGCATGGCCCACGGGCTCCGACATAAGTTTAGCTGTATCAGCAGGAAGTGCATCTCCATTAAGGAGATGGTGTTCCAACTCCAGCGAGAGTGTTATGTCAAGCACAATCTGTGCTCAGCTGCTAAGGAGAATGTGGCCGTCATGGTGGAGATGATCCATTTCCAAGATCTCTTCCCTAAAGGGTAAGCGACTTGACCAAGTGTTTTGACATCATGCCTAGGTTACCTTTTTGCTATTTATTCTTCAGTGTTTCTCATACAATTTTGTGAGAGCCTGGCAGGTGAACAGTCTAGGCCCTAGGGCAAGGGTCGGCAACCCAAACAAGCTGAAGGAGCATTATTTGACAAAAAACAAAAAACAAAAAAAAACAAATTCATCGAAGGCCGCGAAAAATTCAGAGCTTCATATAAGCTGTATAATGAATGCAACATGTGCTTTGGGTATCTATATTAGCTATATTAGCCTACTATCAAAATGACTATGTTTAATGCAGTGCATCCTGTGGAGAAGGATGCTCCACGTGACTATTGTAGGATACCTTTTCATGTTAAATGTTATTACAATATAAATGATTTACAGTAAGTTTAATTTTATTTTGATAAAAGTACAGAAATGCAATAAAGAAATTAAATTTTTGATTTCGAGGAATGAAATGTGGATAATGTGCCCAGAATGCTATATGAATCTATGAAAAAATATATACTATTGCACAAAACTAAATATATATATATATATATATATAAATATATATATATATTTATATATATATGTATATATATTTTTTTTAAAAATATCTTTTAATATGATTTTTTTTTTCCTATTTATCCTGATTGTCTCTAGAGTTTTATCTTTTTCTCCTTCAAAGGCTTGATTATTTGTTTTACTCTGCCATGTCTAATCTTGTTGCATACAATATTTCATAACGTTGATATAAATTACAATGTCTAATCTTTTTTTTTTTTTACATCATATTTGATTCTAAAAATAGTGCAATAAAAACTAGCATGCATTTATAAAAATAAAACTGCAGCCTTTTGATAAGGTAAGTAAATAAAAACATGAATGCAGTGTAAGTTTCAATTCTGTTAAACAAGTCAGCATCTTTGTTTGATACTACACAAAACATAAATGGTATCCCCAAATGTCAATCAAGATGTAAACTGACAAAATCAGAAATCACATACAAAATAACAGATACTTAAAAAAAGTTCTTATGACTGCATTGTGCTATAAACAGGGCCGGAGTGGGCCGCTTTTTTAGTCAAAGTCGTCCGGCTTGGCTATGGAGGAGGAATTTGAATGGATGGAACAGCAGTAACCTTTTATGTTGCATTTTATTGGGAAAAATTTCCGGTATCTGTTGATAAATTAACAAAAAAACTTAACCATTTCTTTCAAAGGAAAATTCTATCAAGATTCTTATCTAGATGAAAAAATATTAGCCTATGTACACAGTGTTCATTTTACCTCTGAAAAGTGATGGGTCCCGGGGACTTGCATGCTCAAAGATCTATGGGTTTCAACAGAGATCTATGGGTCCCCAAAATTTAGTGTTATCGAGGTTGAAATTTGTAAATCGGCAACAAATATGTAATATAAATCTATATATTCATTCAGTTTTAATCATGACGGTTTATTGGTAATACAAATCAGTTTACTCTTCAAGATTTTTCAGTTCACAACAATATTGTAAATTATACAAAATAATATTGCTGAAATAATTATATAAATCTATATTTTCATTCAGTATTAATCATCACAGTTAATTGGTAATACAAAGCAGTTATCGCTTTAGATTTTTCAGTTCACAATATTGTACATTATACAAAATACTGAATACTGCCATCCACTTAACTATCTTTAGCCGTGAAAGCATGGCCAAGTCTTCTTTTTGATGTTGTATCCGTTCATACTTGCCTCTCTCTTCCTGCAGCAACAGAATTTCCCTAGCTAATTTGTGGTTTTCATTGTCGTTGTGCCGATCCAATGTGCTTTACTCAAAGTTCGTATTGCAAAATGATTTTTGCAATCCAGTTTTTTTGTCACGCTGGGTACTCATCACAGAACATGTAGCCTCCATTATCATCCTCCTCATAGCGTAACCAGGAATATAATTTATTCCATTTTGGCAGAAAAGTCCTTTTCTTGCTAGGTGTATTCTTTTATTTTCTTTCGTCGAATCTTTCGCATCAACGCACGTGTTTTCCATGCCTTTGCGATCTTTTGAAGAATTTCTCCACCGTTATTTCGTGCCGGAATTATTGCCGTTGCTATCACTTTCTGCATTATATTTCGACTTATTACCTTCACTGAAGAAATGACCAATCTTGTGTTGATTTTCACCTTAACTGGACAACAAGCACCACAACAATGACGTAATCTCGAAGTAACAAGATCTCGTTGGCCGAGGTCGGCGTGCAGACGAAAACTCGAACCGTGAGACCAAAACAACAATGGCAGATCTGCGTGATGAAAAGTTTGGAGTGCGGTAAATCTTTGTTAAAAAAATAATCGGGTAATAATGACAATTTTGTGTCAAAAAAGTGGCGTCCCGGGGACGCACGTTGATTCGACACTATGCGTCCCCAGCAAAAATGATGCGTCTAGGACGCAGGGATGCGAGCAAACGAGAACACTGTGTACAAGGGTGCAACTAGCACATTTTTGGGGGACTCAAGCATATTTTAAACTTATTCCTAATGAAGGACATGATAGGTTTAAATATAATGAAAAAGGCTAGCTAAAATATTTTTAAAAAAGTAAATCAAAACATAAATGTGAACACAGCAGCGTTGGAAATGATGTAATCCACCGCTTTGTAGCAGAAAAAATGGAAGACAACTACGTTATCTCTCTCTCTCTCTAGGTAAGGATTCCTTAATCTAAAATTTGAAAAAATTCACCCGATGAGTATTAATAAAAAGAAAATTGACATTTATATCGTCCATGGATGTTTGCAAATTTTTTATCAATATTCTCTTTTGACATTTTTTTTTTACCATTGTGAGGCACTAAATAATACACACTCTCCCTTTTAAGTGCAGCTCAAGTAGATTATGTATAGCCCTTATGAGGAGAATGATGAAACCTTTTGAAGGGGCCACACATACAGTGAAATATTTTCAAACAGAAAACCTGATTTGGCCAAACCTCACTCAGACCCCAGCTTTGTCAAGTAAATTGAGTTTGCGACCTCTGGTCTATAGACAGGAGAATTTACTTTTTGGTGTTCAGAGCTTGCACTCCAAATAAAGAAAAGGGAGCGACTGGAGAAAGTATACAAGCAAAGGAGCTGATTTCCCTCTCGTCTGTTGCGTACTAACACCCAGAGGTGAAATGCAATATTTATTCTACACATATTTACAGCAGTCAAGTCAAGTCACATTTATTTATACAGTGGGACCTCGCTACTTCGCGGTTCGACGTTCGCGGATTCAGAGCTTCACGGTCTGTAAAAAAAAATTTTTTTTTTTTTTTTTTTTTTTTTTTTTTTTTAAGGGTCGTCGCTACTTTTTGCGGGAATCCCCCTCGGCCAACGACCCTAGCACAGTGCGCCGTTCTCGTTTCCCGGTGTTGTGCCCAAATCCGACTCCCGTACAGAATCCTCCCCCCCTCGCGTGAACGCGCATTCTGCTGCGCTTCCGTCAAAAGCGATCGTATTCTATATAATACGCTTATTGAAACCATAAAGCGAGCTAATTAAAATAATTGGGTGACCGTAGTCCATACAACGCGTTTAAACAATAAAGAGCGATCATATTCTACAAAATGCGTTTGTTAATGCGGATGAAAAAGTCACCAACGTCACGTCTCCCGCTCGGGCCGCGATGGCTCTACATGGCGCTACACGGCCCTCGATGAAAGGGGTAGGGGGGACCTGTGGGGATTAGGAGGCAGTGAAGCCGAAGCCGCGTGGACCCAGCAGTGGCAGCCGTGGGCTACCAGTACATTCAGTACGGCCGGAGTAAGTCGAGAGCCTACCCGGCTTAGCATGGTGCTCGTGGCGCACGTTAAAGCTCGTGTTTGCTGACGGGATCTCAAAGACTATTATGCATTACGGCGGTGAAGCGGAAGCCGCACCAAAACCGCGCGCCGGTGTTGTGCCCAAATCCGACTCCCGTACAAAATCCCCCCCCCTCCCCCCTCTCGCGTGAACGCGCATTCTACTGCGCTTCTGACAGGCCGTCGCGGTGTCGTGCGTATCGCGCCCGAAAGTAAGGGCTCGCTCGCAAATTATAAGGATAAGCGGTGCGGGTAATGAGATTTTTTTTTTTTTTTTTTTTTTTTTTTTTTTTTTTGAGGGGCGTTGCTACTTCGCAGATTTTCAGTTTTCGCGGGTGGTTTTGGTCCCAATTAACCGAGGTCTTACTGTATAGACCTTAATCACTAAAATGTCTCAAAGGACTGCACAGGATTACTATTACAAAATTACACAAATACCTAATCTTAAACCAGCATGCGGGCAAGGAACAATTCAAAAACCTCAGTGTGAGGAAAAAAGAGAAACCTTGAGAAAGGACCTCACATGTGGTAATCCCCCTTCCAGGATTGACCAGGGTGAATTACAATTAGCATTACTGTACACATAATAGTAAACATTAGGTAAGATGTTGAAGATGTCCAGAAAGAGCATAACACCAAAGACACCCCCAACCTGTAAACTGGTCCAGAAAGTCTGACGGCCACGACGCTGCTTCCCATCTCTGCCAGCTGGTAAATGCAGGGGTTGACATGCTTCAGGTCGGACGCTGGTCCGCTGACTCATCTCAAATTGTCCTTCTCCTTCATATCAGCCAGGCAGGCGTCGGAAAAAGACAGGACAAAACAGAATATGAGGTGGGCATCAATCATACGCTTTGGAATAGAAGTGTCTCTTAAGCCTTGATTTAAAAACTTCCGTTGAGGTTGCAGATCTTATCTCGAGAGGCAGGGCATTCCATAACACCGGGGCCCGGATGGAGAACGCTCTCGAGCCTGCAGACTTCTTGGCTCCCGGAGTCACAAGTAGACGGGCATTTTCCGAGTGCAGGAACATAGGGGGAAATCAAATCGGAGAGATAAGAGGGTGCAAGCCCATGCAAACATTTATATGTTAATAAGAGAACCTTAAAGTCACATCTTAAGAAGACTGGGAGCCAGTGCAAGTTGGCCAATACAGGAGTAATATGCTCAAACCTTTTGGTCTCAGTCAAAAGTCTAGCTGCCGCATTCTGAACCAGCTGCAAACTTTTAATGCTAGACATCGGGAGACCAGAAAGCAATACATTACAGTAATCAAGCTGAGAAGTAATAAACGCATGAATTAAAACCTCTGCATCTGATTGGGACAGCATCGAACGAATCTTCGCACTATTACAGAGGTGGTAGAAAGCTATTCTAGTAATATTTTTCACGTGTAACTGAAACGACAGTTTAGGATCAAATATAACACCTAGATTTTTGACCGAGTCACTATGGGTGATATTACATTTGTCTAGGTTCAGGGTAGTGTTTGAAAACAACTGACGACAGTGAGCTGGACCAATAATCAACATTTCATTTTTTTCTGGGTTAAGACGTAAAAAATTAAGTGACATCCACCTTTGAATCTCAGTAAGGCAAGCCTCCAGATTTCTACAACTTAAATGACCAGTTTTTTCCAGTGGCACATACAGTTGAGTGTCATCTGCATAGCAATGGAAACTAATATTATACTTGCGGATAATGTTAGACATTGACATTGGAAAACGTTAGTTTGTGTCTTGTTTGTCCTCCTACAGAAACCAATATGAAAGAAAAATATCCTTTTAACCTCTGTTTTTAATTTGTAAACATTTTGGAAAAGTGTCAGGGAGCCACTCTGCAGCCCAATTTCGTTGTCACAATATGTTAACCCATTTTGTAACGATGACAATAAAGGTATATTCTATACTATTCTAAAGAGCCGTCCGCGGCTCCTGAGCCACGCGTTGCCGAACCCGGAATGTAGGGGGTGTGGCGGTATGCTCCCTTGGAAAAAAACGTCCACTTTTTTTAATTCAAACACATTGATCAAATGCCTTTTTAAAGCAAAATCAAAAAGAGATTCATTATGAATGTGTGCCCTTGTAAACATGTAAGTCATAAATAGACTAGTTATGAAAGGCAATGACACAGCAACCAAAAAGGACGGTAAACAAGAGAGGAGTTTCATACATATCTGTTAATCATCCAAATAGACTAAAATTAACTAGTGTTTTTCCAATGTCAAATCTATACTGTTTTAAGGCATCGTATCAGCGAGTAAAGAGACCATATTACCAATAGTTTTAAATTCAATTAAATATTCATATCTGTGATTTAATGAATTACAGTATTAAATATCAGTACTGCTGCTTTTGTGATTGCCACTTTGACAGGAGGCCATTCTTCTCTGATGGTTTACAGGAGGTTATTGTAAGGCGCAATTTACGAGCTAACTTTGCATACCTGTCAACCTCAGCCAATTGCTCTTCTTGCAATTCCCCTTTTCAATCTATATTAAACCTTACAAACACATGGGGGCACCTATTTACTTATCGCAAGACAGACTATGGTAAAAAAAATATAATTTGTGCAAAAGTTCATTTTATTTACAAAAGAAAACTAATTAGTTCTGCCTCTTTACTGCCCGGTTGTAGCAAATATAGTGTTGCTTGTACGAAGCAGTGCAGAATTTTGCTGATTACATCCTTATTGGCAATCTATGAAAACAATTTTCTACGCTACCATTGACTGAGGCGATCAAGATAAGAGCCAAATTGGGAGAAACAAGATGTGTTTTTTTTTTTTTTTTTTTCAAAGTTGTTTTTCTGTTAAAAAAAAAAGGTTATACGGTGTGCAC
The DNA here is from genome assembly GCF_059441175.1 of Urocampus carinirostris. NCBI lineage: Eukaryota > Metazoa > Chordata > Actinopteri > Syngnathiformes > Syngnathidae > Urocampus > Urocampus carinirostris. The sequence continues at coordinate 3,342,457 of NC_142357.1, read as the reverse complement.
AAATTGAAATGATCATAAAATGCAGGGAAAACCTACGTGTTGACAGATATGCAGTTATAACCCGTGTCCACCTAAGTGTTTTCCTGCTCTGAGCGATTTTTTTTCAAATTGCTTGCAATGGTAGTGTCTCAATTTTACGCTCTGTTGAAATTGCCGGCAGTGTGACGAGGTGCAGGGCAGTGTTTTCTGCGTGGAATGCCCGGCGTGAAAGCTTTTTTTCTGTTTAGCTTGGGGAAAAGGCAAAGCTTGTCAATGTCACGTTTTACAAAACTCTCTCATCACAGATGAGGTGGGGTGGGACAAACTTCACAAAAATGGAATGAGTGCTCGCTTTCGCACTGGGAAAAGGCTGACTGATATGTAGCACAAACACACGCATGTGCGATCATTTATATCATGAGAGATCTAAAAGTTGTTTTAATTAATTTTACATTTATATATGTTTATATTTATTTGAAAATGTTATATTCTTTAAAAACACGTTTGAGACTCTGGCGAGACCAATTAAACTCTGGCGGTCATCCACACCCTTTCTATGGTATGGAAAACATTGATCCTTGTTATGTCAAAGTATGTAACCTTTTATTTGTCCAGTTTGTGTAATTTATTGGCATCTGTCTGCCTAGTCCTTATGTGGAGCTGGTGAATATTCTACTGGGTTGCGGAGAGGAGGTGAAGGAGGCATTGGCTCGTAGCGTCCGGCTTCAGTGCGAGCAAAACTGGGGGGCTTTGTGCGACAGCCTCAGCTTCTGCTCCTCCCTAACGCCCTCGCCCTCGGCCGCTGCACAGCGCCGCCCTTCGTCGTCCCACCCGCAGTCCGAGCATCCTCGTCACAGGGCCGGCAATTCTGAGTTCCATGCCCACACTCGGGCTCGCAACCATGGGCTGCGCCGCCAGGGTCCAGACCCTGGTTCACAAGCGGAACAAGACCCCAAGGCCAGTGAAGTTAGAAGGTGAAAATGCAGAAGATGACAGCACTAAAGAATCTTAAAACAATTTAATAGCACACCAGGACATTTTCGCATTAACACACACTGAAGAGGAGGACACAAACCCCTCTCTATTACCGTGCTTTCCACACTATAAAGCGCACCCCAAAAAACGGTCTTATGTATGAAAGATTTATGACAAAGGCGGACTCGACTCTAAGGTTCATGAAATTAAGTAGTACAGATGATATACAACAGGGGTGGCGAACACGCGATTCTAGAGCCGTATGCGGCTCTTGGCCAATCAGAATGCGGCTTTTTTGCCTCATCATATTTTCTATATACTGTGGCTCTTTGCCTGTTTCATGTTTAGTATTTTTCCCCTCTTAAAACAAACTTGAATCCATCAGAGTTAATAACAAATAATAAATGATAGTTTGAAATTAATTTGGCAGATTTGTTGTTTTTATGCTGCTCCGGACACATAACTGACTGCCAATCATTGCATAGGTTACGTCTAATGCTGGGAAATTAAGTAAACATTCCATGAGGGTGCAGACTGTTACCCTCATGGTCAAAATGGTAAAATGCAAAGCGAAACGGAAATAGTGTTATGTGTTAGGTTATGTGTGTTAGGGGAAATAATATGTTTTTAATTGTGTGTGTTTGTTTGTGTCTGGCTGTCATTGCAGGCCAGTGCATGGTGTGGCTCTTTGACTCTCAGTTAAAAATTTCGGCTCTTGGTGTCAAACGTGTTCGCCACCCCTGATATACAACATGCATTAGAGCTTATCTCATTATCACACTACTCTTAATCACTGTGCCAGAAATAGTTTTGCATGGTGCATTTTGTTCTGCATTGAAATAGGTTCAACAGTCTCTCCACTTCTTCAGCTCTGCGTCAACAACGTTTCATATTAATATGCGTGCATACTAGATCTTTTATAGTATTTTGTTAAGTTTTTTTCCCTAACAGACTTTTTATTCTATCAAAATACACTATGCAAATCCTTGTTTCTGACACCCTGCGGAAAAAGTGTTACAAGGAGCTCTAATTCCTTATCATATTTCACCTGTTCCACTAGTGCCAATGCTTTGCAACTTTGGTCAGCGATGTTTATCAATTGATCAATCGTTGCACAAATGCGTTAGTATACTGTAAAGCCTTGTATGGCATACTTACAATAACTGTATGCATTACCAAGCTTAACCATCGCATTCTGCGGTATATAAGGCACCCTTTGAAATATCTGGCCAAATTGGGGTTTATAGGTGCGACTTATAGTCCGGAAAACATTTTTTTTTTGTCCTCATCCAATCATTCCAGAAATCCCATATGGTAAAGTTGCAGGGTAATTTTGGCATAGCATGTATTAAGCCTAACTGTAGGTCCATGTTTCTTTTTGTTCTTTTTAGTATTTTTAAATGATTATCGTGAATATTTCTATGTATAGGACTTGTTTTGCTTTTATCTAGCATTTCTCTAATCTACTTACTGTAAGATTTGACTATTTGTATTATTTATTTTCTATATGAAATATCAAAATGTAAATAGGAAAATACATCTATATTTATATAAATATAGCTGACTCTGAAATAGTTATGCGTTTGAGGTAGCATACATTGCTTCCATTACTGTATTGCACCTATAGCACGTTGTTCTGTAGATACTGTAATATGTCTTGTTTGCAAGTAGAAAAGTGTATTGAAGTTATATAGATGCTTGATGGTACAATACAAAGTGTACAGCTGTGAAGTCCAGTTGTGGCACATACAGTATTAATTGTAGTGCATTGTTAAGGCTTTGATGCTGGCAGAGAAGTTGCTCCCAACGGCAAATGTTGTACACGGGTAGACACAATGTGGTGCTAGAGGGCCACTCCCTCTGCAATCCAAGCTTTTTAAATAAGTTTGACTTAATGAAGTCAAATTATATCAATGTAGTGTAAGCATGGTCCATTTTTAAAATGAGTTTGCCTATTGTTTTAAATTCAAAAATAACATGACAATGAAATTGACATGCCTTTTTGGTATTAAAGTGATGTTACGTTTTTCATCTTTGTATTACTCAAAAAAATTATATAATGCATCGGCACATTTATTATTAGCCTCCTTGACCTCAAGTATTTGGTATTTGCCCTATGTTAAGTTTAAAGTTTAGTATACACTTAAAATAAGGAGAAAAAACAGACGTCAATTGCTTTTAAACTTTCAGGGAGAACAGGGGAGACAACTCTGATAAGAAATTCTAACCTGTGCTGGAAGACCTCCCCATTCTTTTTATGAAATCTCCTAGGTTACAAAATACGATCTGCTTGAAGGGTGTGTAAAGCAACAAACGGCAACATGATTGGCCGATCGTGACAATGATTTACAGCTACAGGCACAGTTTATATTAGTCAAAGCATAGAACGACAATGCGCAATAATATTCAAAATAATTAACTAGCATCATGTGCAATCTCCTTTGCAAATGTCCAATAATAAATGTATCAATCTGTAAAATTATTTTATCACTTGTAATATGATAACTAATTCGGAAAGGTTGTACCATTACACATTGTGAAGAATGTATAAATTGTGTTTATAGAAGATGCGCTTGGTCACCTGAGGGAAATTATAATTATATACACAATTTCACTTATCAAAAACAATTAGCATAAGTACAAAAGCATTCTTTTCCCTTTGAGATCTTGCTCCTGTTAGCCACGCCTTTAGCTCATCCACGTTTCTTGGATTAGGCAGCACATAGACCAATCTTTTTACAAATCCCCACAAAAAGAAATTGGGTGACCAGGACATGAGCGTGATTGAGCTGGTTTATCAGTGTCATTCAACTATTGGACTGACTGTAGCTTGTAAAGTGTCACCTGCAGTCATCTTCCTAATATACTCCAAAAAAGTTAGTTGTCGTCCACTGAAGTCTCTTACTCGCTTTTCTGATCGAGTTACCGGGGCTCCATTGGAAAATCGTTCAAACTTGCTCAATCACATCTTGCGTTGCAGGGCATCCCGTTCTTTTAGCTGGGCTTAAGCACCCATTTATTAGGAATTTACCATGCCACCTCACTATGGACTTCCTCTATGGTGGTTCCTTTCTGCTTTTGCGCATCGAACAGCAGTCCATGATTGTGTTTGCAAAATTAAGCACACAAAACTCAAGTTTTCCTCCCAGCAAGTCTAAACATTGCATTTTAATCATTACCATAATTTCTGGACTATAAGCCGCCTAAATAATGCACAGTAGCAAAACGCTATCAGGGCAAAAACTTAGATGAACCTCCAGTTCTTCCTGCTGCTTTTTCCAGTGTCTCACTATTGATACATCAAGTGAAGTTTGTGTGCAGCAGCTCTGTTTCCTTAATCTGCCAGCTTGATCGCTTTAACTTGAAAGCTGCATCATATGCCTTTCCTTTTTATAATTGCCATGATGAGGGTCGGTTTTATTCATGTACAATGCGCATTACATTACGTTAAACCTCTTCATCTATGCTGTTTTTTGGCGGTTATGACTTGCGTCTTCCTCGACACCAGCTGTCTCACCTTACGTTCTCTCTTTGAACGCCCCTGGCAGCCGTTAAATAAATGCATTAGCCGTACCACTGCATAAGCCGCAGGGTTGAAATTGTGTGACAAAAGTTGTGGCTTATTTTCTGTTCAAGCTGCAGGCAATCCATCGAAGACCTAGGAAGTACATAACATGGGTTATGTTACCATAAATGTAATATTTACAGAGGCCGTGAGAGCATTCCTTTTGGCCCCAGCCAAGATCCAGAAACCCCAAATGGCATGAGGGTGCAGCAAAAAGTAAGCGACAGAGATTCTTCTATCAGGGCTTTTTAAGGGAAAATGACGTTATTAATCATGTCACACCACACTCAAACACAATGGCATTAAAAAACTATGTGTTTTTTCGGGGGAACTGTTTTCCTATTCTGTTACAGACATGGGAGAAAAAGACTTAACTATTTTTATTGAAAATTAATTGTATACCTGTGTGTGTACCATGATATTCTGATTTATATAGTGGTTTTACATATGTATGGAGAAAAATAAAATCACCTGTTTTATCACTCCATTATCGATGTGTTTTTTTTGCACTATTTTGCGCCACCTAGTGGTAAAAATCTTCATCAAACCTATTGATTTCTACTTGTATTAACATCAAAAACACATGATCTCCATTTTTTTAAAAATACTCTCAGGTGGAAAATTTGTATTTAACATGGGCTCACTCAGAGGGAGTTGAGATAATTGTTCTCAATCTTACTGCTAAGGGTCACACCATAAACAAACACCTGTCTTTTTACCCTTTTTTTTCCTGGCAATTATTACCTTTTCTTTTGTATCTATTTTATTCTTTTCCCTTTTGCTTTCTTGCTTTTTTTTCTTACCTATTTTTCCTTTTTAACTTTTTAAATTCTCTTTTTCCTCTACTGTTGTTTTTTAATGTACTTCTTCTTTTTCTAAATGTATGTATTCATAGGTTCTCAAGTTTTATTATTATTATTATTATTATATAAGCTAGTTAGGTCAAATTCAGAGGGTGTAATGATCAAGATTAAACACTTGATAGAGCCATTACTCATAATATTCACTAATTGTACTCAATATATTCTAAATCAGAGGTCTCGAACTCGTGGCCCTCAAGATAAGAGTTTGAGGCCCCTGCCTTAATATTAAAGTTAACGGGATAGTTTGAATCATTTTTAAACTAGATGTTGCTGTATTGTGTAGTGTAGTCCAAAATTAGTGCTACAAAGCACAGAGGAAAAGAATTACTAGACTCAAAGTATCCAAAACAAACCTTAATACTTTAAAAAAGAAGAGATTCTATCTATCTACCTTGGTCATAGCCCTCAAGAGGGGTGACCAACAGCAAGACAAACATACAAAAAAAAAAATAAACACACATTTTTGGACCATGTTCAACCCAAATGCCTAAACACCCAAGCAAGTTAGGCACCTTGGCACCTAAGTGGGTCATGCTTTCGTCCCTCCAGATGAAATGGGACACCAGAAAGCGGCCGTGTCACTCGCCAAAAAAGAAGAGAAATAAGTGAAAAAAGATAAGGTAACAAGAAAGAAAGGAGAAAAAAAAATAATGTTTTTGGGTAGCAAGATGGTTGAGAATAAAATCAGCTCCCTTTAGGCGAGCCTCTTGTGTTTGATAGAGATCTTTCGACCAACACATGATTAAAAAAAAAACACATTTGTAAAAAAGTGCTTGTATTTTTGCTTATTATTTAAAACAATGGTGTTATTTTTTTTCTAACAGATTGTTTTTAGACCAACAGGAAGCAATGAATAATACACACTGTCTGTCACTTTAAGTGCAGCTCATGCAGATTATGGATTGATTTATTAATAAATGAGTGATTAAAATGTTACTTTTTTTTTTTTTTTTTTTTTTTAGATCATTTTCTGTATAAATTATTTTAAAAGCTGTTTAAGAGCAGTTTTTATCAGCACTTTTTATGTGGAAACCCTCATACGGCCCAAGCTCACCTGGACTCTAGCTCTGGCGTCCCAAAAGTAAATTGAGTTTGAGAACCCTCCTTGAATCTTAAAGGGACATTGTGTGTTATCTAGTGCCCCACAGTGGTTAAAAAGAACCAACTTAAATGTATTTACTTGTTTATTTATTTACGTAAAGCACTTAACATGGCAATTCATTGCCACCCAAAGTGCTGTATAAAAACAGTGTACAATAAGGCAATAATACCCTCATTTATCCCCACCCAACAAGCCGAAAAAAAACTACTACACAGACGCAACAATGATGATTAAAATACAAAAAAAGACTAAATCAATAACAAAAGAAATCAAATGGAATCATGGCAAAGAACAGACTAACCATGTGAGGAAAGATTTATCTACACTGAGGGGGATATCGGCAGATGGCCACAGGATTTTCAGCCATTGAGCAACACCCTACCAGTGTTTACATGAGTAAACACTGAAATAATAATGGTAATGCTGATCATCCAGACATTTTTATTCTGTTAAAAAGTCAAAATTATGAATTGTAATTTTTTTTTTCATTTTCAACAGCATTCAATCCAATATATTTCCAATTTTGTTTTATCATTAGGCATTCAACAATATCTGTCGAAGAATCACTGTTGGAATTTCGGCACGTGACCGTTCTCTTAACGTCTCCTAGTGATAAATAAAACTTCTATTAAAAACACTAACAATATTGATTTGAAAAATAAGCAAAAATGCATGAACTATGATATAAATGTGCATTTTTAAATACTGGTAGATGATGGAATTTGTTTTGTTTTTTGACATCACATGAACTTCACCTAAAGGGAGCTAACATCATTGTCTGCATCTTTCTGCCAAGGCTACCCCCGTAAAAAAACAAAACAGTTGTGAAAGGCTGGGGAAAGAATGAGAAGAAAAATGATTCATTTACGTCCCTATAAGTCTCCTTAGTTTCCAAATACTGCGCACCCTCATTTTTTTAAAGGAGTCATGCATCAGTAAACATCACTGAAGTTTATCAAAGATATTTTTTCTTTAGGGCAAAAGTCTCCCAATATTGAAGTTGCACAATTCCAAACCAGTAAATTGTGCTACACATGCAGAACAGACAATAAGTAGCTACTGCATGTAAAAGCTCAGCAAAGCCACTAAAAATAGTCATAACAACATTGTCAGGGGCCACATGCAATACAGTATATAGCAATGGTTACCAAACTTTTGCAGGCTGGCGCCCCTTGGTCCCCAGTGCATTGTACGGCGTGATGGGCGCAAATGCCAGTCCAAGTGTAGATGAACCTTCTTCGTCTTTTACTTGTAATCCTTTTTATATGCCGTGATCATTTTTGAGATGCTGGTACAAATGACTTGTGTTTCCTCTGGACCTAGCGACTACGCGAAAGTAGTATTTCTGCAATGGGCGTTTTCTTTTGTTTCATTAAAACCAAGATAGGTCCAAACAAGTGATGTACTGCCCTTCTTCAGTGCAAGCTTCGTTTCCTTCTTGTTTGTTGACTTTTTTGAGTCTGCCATGACACTCAATGAGCTCACAAGGTGGATGTGGCATAGTATGGTGCTTGCAAACTTTGAATCGCTTGGGCTATTATTAAAACTTGCCTCTGATTGGTCGGCGCTCTTAAAACTCGAATTTAACCATTGTGGTTGGCCAAAACTCCGTCACTCACTACAAAACCTGGAAAAAAAACGCAGTACTTTGCGGTTTCACAACCGCACTACATTCAAACTCCTGACTTCGACTTCGGACTGCCGCCCCCCTTAGTACCCCCCTACCGCCTTCTTCCTCCTCACCGCCCACTTTGGGAACTGGTGGTATACAGTAGGTCAAAACCCTGTGACCTTGGTGTGAGCAAGCAGTTTGGTTGAATGAAGGAATAAAGGAAGGAATGAACTGTACTGTAGCACATACCTGTAAGCTTGTTGCTACAACACTGGATGACCCTTAGCATGTTGTTGTTTGGATTTTAATCAAATACACTCATTTGGTTGATATGGAAAATGAAATCTAGCCTCCATCAATATTAAAGTGTGCAGAGAGACCACCAAAAAAGTATCCTCTGAGCTGAGAAACCTGAGATAACCATCTTGGCTTCACAGTCACTGTGGGAACTTTTAAATAAATGAATGACTTGGTGTGCAGATAAATAAATACTTTAAAATCAGTCATTGTTTTGCTTAGAGCAAACGGATAATGTATCATAAAAATATCTTTAAAAATCTATTTAAAAACAACAATGCATTCAATACTAAGTCAAGCAGAAAAGATCAGTTTTAAAACATGAGGAGAACTGGGACAAAAATCAAACAACTAAATAGCAACGGTTTAAAGGAAGACGAACACTTGCCATTTATTCAGATAAAGATCTCAATACAGACCACTTTATACTGTATACTCCACGGTAAATGCAGCGCCTTGATGTCCATCTTGTTAGTTTATGGTAGCTTTTAAGAGCAGGCTGTGTTGTTAAACCAATCCAACAGGCCCTGCAGCACATAAATGTGGGTTGGGTGGTGCTAGCAGCAGAGGACACAAATGAAGGGTGGTTGTGCTTATGCAAATGGGAAACACATTAAGAGAAAATGTAAATGGAGGGGAAAAAACACATATCTGGTAGTATTTAAGGATTTTTGTATGTACTTAAGCATACATGTCAACCCTTTTGAGATTAAGAAACGGTGGATTTAATTCTGCATTCTATTTTTATGCGCGAAACATAATCTGTCTTCACAATATTAAAAAACAAACAACATGTGCTTGTTTAAAACATGAAGTGGCAAACATTGACCGAAACAAAAATAAAATGTGATCCTTGGATACATTTTTTGCGCACAGACTCATCTTGCTTCAAAATAAGGCAGCCGTTGAAAAGAAAAGAAAAAAAGGAAAGAGAAAGAGGAGAACTAAAAATGAAACGAAGAAAAAAATTCAAGTGAAAAAGGGGGAAAAAAATGAAGATTTTTTTTTTTTTAAGATGCCCAGCAATCATGTCACCTCCCTCTAGTTGAGACTCAAGTTATGACAAATAATTCAAATTTTTCGATCTATTGTCAGGACCAGAACGGAAACAGGACCCAATTGCGTAGTGTTTACCACAAGTTTAATTGAAAGAAAGAGGAAGGGCTGCGCCCACGATCCGGTGTTCGCTGGACGCGGGAAGCAAGTCGCTCTTGTACTCGGATTGTGATCGAAATACGGAAGTGGATCTTCCGTAGGGAGCGATGGCAGTGTCAGGGACGGAAAAACTGGTCGGTAGACGGGACTGGGAGAGCAAAACGTGGTCTGAAACGAGTCGCAAGCCAGAACTGGAGAGTAGACGTAGTCTGGGACAAAAAGAGGTCCTAAGCCGGGACGAGGGAGCAGACATGGTCAGCATTAAAAACAGGTTGTAGCCGGAGACAGACAGGAGCAAAAAAAAAACGGGACAGGTTGGAGTCAGTGTCGAAAAAGGCTTGCCTAGTATACACTGATGTTCACAGATGGACTGACAACAGGGGATTGACAGGACTGGGTTCAAATAGTGACAGGAAGCCAACCAGAACATGCGGCAGTTGGCGCCAAATGAGCGGGCACAGGTGAGTCACATCAGTAATCATGACACCTTTTAAAAAATACACGTTTAAATAAGAATATTTTTTTTTTTAATGAACAAAGTTTTTCCAACCACTAAGAGGCACTAATTAATACACACCGTTTCAGTTTGGTTCTGGAGCTGAATGTTATGTCACGGTCTAGGAACGGAGACGGGACTCAATAGCGTTCGTTTTACTCAGTTTTTATTAAGAAAGAGAACAGTGCTTGCATTCACGATCCGATGATCGTCGGTCACGGGTAGCAGATAGCAGGAACGCGGAAGTGGTACCTCCGTGTCGAGTGAGGGTAGTCGTGGGCAGCGAGAAAAACAGGTCGATGGCCGGGTCAGAGGAGCAAAAACAGAAACGGGTCCCGAAAAGAGGTCGGCAACAGGTATCAGGCAGGAAACAGGGCAGGATAGTGTCGGAGAGTACAAACCTTGCCTAGCTGAGAGCATAGGCTCGCAGACGGTCAGACGGGTTCCTTTTCGGAAGACGGGAGTTTAAAAAAGTCCAACAGCCAATCCGGTCCCGTGGCTGTTGGCTCCAACGGGGAAGCCGCAGGTGGCCCAAATCAGTAATCATGACATTTAGACTTTCTATTATCAGGCGGGCCGGATCAGTATAAGAATGTCAACTTGAAATTCTTATCTTAGGGTAGTTTTTTGTAAAAAAAAATTATGCTTTATCATTCATCTTACTTAAGTAGTCTACTGTAAATTTTAGAAATATGGATGACAAGGGATCTTTTCTAAGCACAACACATTTTTCACAAAGAATGGGGGTATTAATGATTCTTATTTTTGCCATTGAATGCGTTGACTATTTTGTTTTAACAGTTGAGTGAAGCAGTTTTACACTTGCACCAACTCACCATGCTATACAAACTCAAGTGGGAGCTATGACAAAAAAAATAATGTTTGCCGACATTGTCATACTGGTTTTTAATGAATAAAAATCAAATTCAAAATGAAAGTTATCAGAGCATGGCCGATAAGAGGCTTGGCTCAAAAAAGCTGACGGTACATCTTTTACAGGGTGTCCGTGGCACAGTTTTGAGGTAATAGGTTCAAGTACAGGTACCAGCCTTCCTGTGTGTTTTTTTTACATGTTCTCCTCCATGTTGGATTAATTGGTGACTCCAAATTGTCCCTAGATATAAGTAAAGGAATGGTTGTCCGTCTGTCCCTGCAACCAGTTCAGTGTGTTCCGTGCCTACTGCCAGAAGATAGCTGAGAGAGACTCCAGCCCCCCCCACTACCATACTGAGGATAAGCGGTGCAGATATCCTTAACTTCCCTCTAGCGGCCAGAGGGAGGATTTGGTTTGCATTTATTTCATAAATCATCACTATTGATTTAATCGCTTCTTTTTTGACATACTCAGAAATTTATGGCGGGCTGAATTAGATTATCCAAAAGGCTAGGTCCAGAAAGCTGACTGTATGTTTGACATGCCTGCTTTAATCAGATGGTGCCTGCAGCATTAAATAATAATATACCGGCACGTACAGTATGAATGGGTGATAATTATGCAACATGCTGCTACTCAATCTAAGACTCAAGGAAAGAACGGCAGTGATAAAGAAGGCCCAGTAGCGACTCCACTTCCTGAGATTGCTCAGGTGAAAGCACCTGAAGGAAAAGCTACTGGTGACATTTTTCAGCAACACCATTTAAAGCATCCTAAAGTAATGCATCACGGCATGATCCGCAGGATGCTCCGCAGTGACAGGAAAGCACTACAGAGCTTTATAAACACCGACTGCCCTCTGCCCAGCCTAGACGACATTGCCAGCTCTCGCTACTTCAACAGAGCTAAACACATCCTCAAAGACTCATCAAAGTCCGGCAAAACTCTTTTTGAACTGAAGCCAAGGTTCAGATCCCACAAGGCCCAGACAAACACACAGACTGATAGTTTCTTCCCCCAAGCTATCAGCACACAAGATCATAGCCGTGAAACACAGTTCTAGAGTGCAACGTCCCTGTTTCTAAGTACAATAACGCGGTTTTTAAGTGCAATATCCCAGGTTAAGTGCAATTTTGCTGTTGTGTACAGTTTTTATTCAGATGTTTCTTGTCTTTATTTGTTTTAAAACAATTGTGCAGTAGAAGTATTTTTGGAGTCGTTCATGCAGACTAAGTATTTTTCCCTTTTTTATTTTTATACTGTAAAATCTTTTTACATTGTACTGTTTACCGTATTTACACTTGAATTCATATCTATAATATTATGCAAATGGAAGGTATTTTAGTCATGTTGACTTGTCACAGTTTAAGTGCAATATCCCTGCTCAAGTGTAATATCCCGGTTGTGTATGTTTTTTATTTCAGATTTAAACGCTTTGTATTATAAGTGAACACTTTATATTTTTCTATTCATTAGTCTTTTTTTTTTGTACATTCTTGCCAACTGAAGTACAACCGTAATTAAGTTGTAGCAATACAATGATAATAAAGGCTATTCTTATTCTGATAAAATAGATTTTAAATAAATCCATTACAACAAGGTCTTTGAAAAACATGCAATCACAGTATAAGTAGTGTTGTAAATGACGCTGTTATGTAACGGCATTATTTTTGTTCAGTAATGGGGAAATCCATAATGATTTTTTTCTGCCTTTACAACGTAGTTACCAGTACTGACGGTCAAAAGTGGTGCGTTACGCAGAGTTTGATGCATGTTTACGTACGTTTTTGGGTGTTTTAGCATACGTTTTCCTGCATGTGTGTATGTTCTTAGATAGATAGATAGATAGATAGATAGATAGATAGATACTTTATTCATCCCCGTAGGGAAATTCACACTTCCAGCAGTCTACCCCGTTGTTTATTAAGAGATGAACATGATGCCCTAGGGGTGCTTGTAGCGAAGTGGATGACATCACGCCAGTCCAAAAGTTCAACATCCCTATGGCAGATGGAAAACTTTTCTTTGTGAAAATCCAGGGATACACCACCTCGTGTTAGCAAGTCCGCCTCCTCTCCGATTCCCCCCGGCTTTCGTGTCTCTGTTTAGCGGCGTTGAAGCCGGATTGCTCCGGGTAGCTCCGGGTGCTGTGTATTTACGTACAATTTATGTTTTTTCGTGTTTTTTGTGTGTTTGTGTACCTTTTTGTGTTTGTTTACCGAGGTTTTTTTTGCATGTTTACCTACGTTTTTGTGTGTGTTTATGTAAGTTTTTGTGTGTTTATGTACATGCTGATTGTTATTATATTGTTTACTGTTTGCACTTTGGATGTAGGAATAATCTGTTGCTGGTGAGGTGCAATAAATAATACAAGGTTATATAGTGCAACTACCAGTTTGTTCATCTCTATTCAACTGGCTCAAATATTGCTCAGAAAATGTCAAATTATTTGACATACAGCTACTTTTTTATCTATACATCTATCTGTCTACCCTGGTCATATCTCTTGAGAGGGGTGACCAACAGCAAGCCAAACACAGACACAAAAACAAAGAAAAGGGAAAAAAATGGACCATGGCCAACCCATATGCCCGAATACCCAAACAAGTTAAGCAGCTCGGCACCCAAGTTGGTCATGCTTTCGTCTCTCCAGATGAAACAGGACAAGAGAAAGCGGCCATGTCACTCGGGTCAGGTTGACACAACACACTCTTCTTTTCAACAGCAGGGCCCGACAGCTTTCACTGGTTTACCCCTGCCATATCATACAGGTGCTCTGCCCATCCCTTAGAACACGTCCAAACATCCCACTATCTTTTCACAGAACCTCTCCACACATTCCTATCACAAACAAGAGTTCTAGCTTCCACTACATTGAGACCTCTTTCATGCATAACACGATCATAACACCATCCATCCTCGTCAATTGCGGCCTTCCTCTTTCTCCTTCCATTTAATTCTGCTCTGTAGACCCTCTTCAAAGTTACGTAAATTGTAACTTGCCCTGGAACTTTTGTTATAGAGTAATTCAATTTCTAAATCAGTTACTTTTTAAAAGATTTAGTGAGTTACTACAACTGATTATTGTTTTAAAGTAACGTGCCCAACACTAAGTATGACTACTTTCGATTACTAGAATTCTCTCTTACTACTCCTCCTATCGATTCCCATGCAGCCTTATTTGGGAGGAGAACATGTGCCATTCGTTGAATTAAGGCGTGCCATAGGCGCGGCAACACAATCTGCATCCAATCAGATCCAATAAAAAAGACGTGACTGGGCGGGACTATGGTGGAAATCCTGACACTCATTGGCTCCCTGCTGCTACCCAAGGTGTGGTTTGTAGTCGGAAGTGTCCACCGACTGGCTCAGCTGTCATCTACATGAAAGGAGAAACCATTTACACCGGCCGTCTGGGAAACGCACAAAAAGCCTGAAAATGGAAACATCAAAACGATAATATCATGACGCCGAATTGAAGGTAGTTACCACCGAGTAGCCACCGATTGACTGTGGTTGTCACTGTGTTATAACAACGGGCGGGATTTGCGCTGCGTTGAACATTTGGATGGCTTGCTGCGTGTGACATTGAACATACAGGGCACGAAATTATGAGGTCGCTTTAAGAGCCAAGCTCAAATTTTAACTTTTCGTTCCCCGGAATTTCCTTTCTACTTTCCCCCATTACGGCGTCGTGTCCGTTTTTCGGCCTCGTCTGACGTTGTTATCCGCATAAAGCGCATTAATAGCAGCCAGCTGCTGTGCAAATATGCTAGCCATCTAAACGTCCCTTATGCTAGCATAGCGGCTCTGGGAAGGGAACTGCCCTACACTCAGGACTGACGACAGACGTCATCACCATTTTCCCGTCTTTAAATGGCCCACTACGAGGAGGTCATAGAATAGAAAGGAACATTTCTCGGTAGGTGTCCATACCGTCATAAATTCACTTTTCATTTTTGGTTGCGCTTTAAAATAGTCTGGTTGTAAGTGCATGATGAAAAGGACATATGCAAGGTGGTGAAGTCGATGTTAGCCTTGCTGCTAGCTACGCGACGACCTTTGTAGGCGTCTAACCGGCTGTTAGCGTCTTCTGATGCTGGTTCTGTTGGGTGTTTTCCCCTCTCACTTACCATTTATTATTTTAATGAGATATATCTTTCATTTTGGGGGTTGCATTTTGAAAGACAACGCAGTGCAAGTGCCGTACGTGTCCTTTTACCTGGGGTTTCCTTTCTAATTAAACCGAGGGTTTCAAACACGGTTCCCCGGAGTCAACTATAGCCTGCAAGATGGCTATCTGAGGTCCCGCCTTAATATGAAAGTTTAAAGGGACAATGTGTACTGTTTGGCTCTTCTTGGTGTTTAAAACCCTATTAATTTAAATAATCGGTAAAAACACATGAACTATGATGAGTTAGGCTCACACTGCAGGAAAATCAGTTTGTTTTTTTTTTTTTTTTTTTTTTTGCACAGACCCGACCTGTATTGGATCTGTTAAAGTCTGTTCGAATGGCACAAATCTGCTTTTTTGCACACCAGGCCCAGGCCACTTCCATATGTGGTCCTAAATCGGATACATATTTAATCAGTTGAAATGCGGTCAAGGAGCATTGATGTGACCTCCACATCGCCGAGAGGCAGGATGAAGCGTAGAACTTAACAACCATGGCGCATGAAAACACGGAAAACATTAATTGGAGAGAAAGTAAGGTTTTGTATTTAATTATTATTTGAGGGGAACCCCCTCTGTTCAGGCTCCAGTAGCACAATAACTATATATATATATATATATATATATATATATTCTGTTAGCATCCGTAAACACTGGGTGCATTCAGTGTGACATCACTCCTTTGCGCAGGCACCGTTTACAAAGTAGATCACATACAACTTGCACTTAGATGGAAATGTGAACGCTACCACAAAAATATCTGGATTGAGCCTTAAGCTCTGCAGTGCAAAACTAGCCATACAAACATGCATTTTTTTAAATACTTGAGAAATCTGCATTTATTTTACATATATAAGGCAGAAAAAACCTTGTTGCACAGTGCATACATTTTGAGCCATCAGACCAGCACTTGGAGTTGATGCGCGCCATCATCTAGAACAGGGGTCGGGAACCTATGGCTCGCGAGCCATATATGGCTCTTTCTATGAGTATCTGTGGCTCAGAGACCAATTTGATTGCATGCAAAATTTCTCCATCTTGTTCAAAACCGGAATTGTCAATCCTATTCAGGTACACGTAAAGCCAGACAAAGCTAAATGTAAAAGCAACACTTCGCAGTATATATAGGGCACGTTTTTCACTACAATTTACAGTCAAGGTGTCACACAAAAAAGGGGGGAAAAAAAAACTCGTTTTGGTTGTACAACGCTAAAGAATCCTTTATTTAAAAGTTCACTATATAATCTGTGTTCAGTGTTCAGATACTTTATGATGAATCCACAGAACTGTAAATAGGCCAAAACACCGGAAGAGAACTTAGTCATTTGATTGGGTGAGTGGGAGGGATGGGTGGAGCTATGCAAAAAGTACAAGCATTCCCTCCCATCTCTCGCCAAAGGTAAGCACATAAGGCTCCCTATTCTCAGAATGTTGTGACGTTTTTACAAAATAAATGCTTGCATCTGGTTTTGAGACTAATATGTATGAAAAAAAGGGTCAAAAGGAGTTTAACCGATCTTGAGTAATTGCAAGAAAGAGACAAGTTTAAAGTGGTCTGTTTGTTGAATTTGGGACAGGGGCTCTGGCATTATTCTCTTTTCATAATTTTGATCAAATCATCAAAAATAAATGTGCTGAAGACTAAGCTTTTGTCTGGGGCGCCGGTTTAGCAATTTAGTAAATTTGTCTCATAATATATGGTGTGGCTCTTTCCCAAAATAAAATTAATATTTTTTGCTTTTATGGCTCTTTGAGTCAAAAAGGTTCCCGACCCCTGATCTAGAACCTGCTACTTCAGTCAATATTTTAGAGCTGGAAGCTGTCAACTGGACGTTCTGTTAGCGGCGCAGTGGTTAGCGCTTGTGCGGCACAGTTCATGTCATGGGAACCTGTCGTGGGTTCAAATCCAACTCCAGACTTTCTGTGCAGAGTTTGTATGTTCTCCCCGTGCTTGCGTGGGTTTCCTCCGGGCACTCCGGTTTCCTCCCACATTCCAAAGACATGCATTTCAGGTGAATTGGCCGGTCCAAATTGTCCCTAGGTGTGAATGAGCGAATGAGTTGTCTGTCCCTGTGTGCCCTGCGATTGGCTGGCAACCAGTTCAGGGTGTCCCCTGCCCACTGCCCGATGATTGCTGGGATGGGCTCCAGCCCCCCGCGACCCTACTGAGGATAAGCGGTACGGCTAATGAGATGAGATGAGATGTTTGTGTATTGCAACATCTATTGCAGCATGTTCATCCTTGAAGGGGTATTCCTTGTGTTACCTTCTCACAGTTTACTTTATTTTTCTCATCCTGAGGTTTTTGAGTTTTTCTCTGCCCTCAAGTAGGTTCCAGATAAGGGGATGTTTTGAGTGTGGTCTTTGCGGCCCTTTGAGACTTTTTGTGTTCAAGGTCTAGACAAATAAACATAGCTTGACTTGACCTCACCTAGAGGGAGCTGAGATAATTGTCGGCTGTCTTGTTGCTACCAAATCTGCCTTTTTTATCTCCCCCTTTTTGCCTTCTATTTTTTTTCTCTTTTTTTTCCCTTGTTTCTTTTTTTCCTGTTTTTTCTCATTACACAAATTTTCTCTTATTAGCCCCATTTTGTCGTTCGTTTTTCTTTTGTCTCCTTCCCTTCCTCCCCTTTTCTATTTCTTCCTTATTTTTTTTCTTGTCATTTAGAGGTATTTGTTCTCCGTCTTGCTGCTAAAGGTACCCCCATCCAAAAAACAGAAACTTTGTTAAAGGCTTGGCAAAAAAATAGAACAATGGTCAAGTTTGTTCAAGTTTGTTCAAGTTTCTGTAGTTTGTCTTACTTGTATCACTTGTTTTCAGTTGCACTACAAAATAAAGTGACTTTAAGTGTTCAAATAATGCACACTGTCCCTTAAATGTAAGTGCGGCCCACGAAAAATATGGATTCAACTCCTACGGATTTAGTTTCATATTGATAATTAATATTTTTATTTTTAGATCTTATTTTTTGTAGCAAATTCTAAAAATTTGTGAGAAAAGTGGTTTCTTTGTCTGAGATATTTTCTTAGTGGGAAAACACTATTTGGCCCAATGTCACCCAGATCCTCACTTCAGTGGCCCCCAAGCCATATGAATTTGAGACCCCTGAATAAAAAATTCAATGTGTACCTGGTATTCTGTTAGGTCATCCTTGTGATCAGTTTGCACCTCTTGTTTTTCAGGACATAGCAAAAGACGGTGAAAACCATTACCTACTAATTGTGTAAAGGTTTCCTAAATGGGGGACTACGGGTTTGGGGTTCTGGTGAAAAACGACAGTGGTAACAAATCTGCTTTCCCAGTAAGGATCCCGCCTCACCTTCAACCCCAGCACCCCCACCAGTCCTCTAACCCGCCCAGCCCCCCCTCCTTTGTAAACAACACCTGCTCCACCAATGGGGGCAGCGCTTGGCTGTTCCCTATAGCCCAACACAGTAACATGCAAGATGAGACGCTGGAATCAGACAATTCCAACACTTTAGACCTCCGGGAAATGCAGGAAAAGTCTCAGGTCCAGACCCAGCCTCAGGCCCTCTCTCCAGGTCAGCAAGAAGCTGGCACTCCCTTAGTGGAGCTAGAGGGAGGTCTTCCTGAAGATAACTTGATGGAGAAAGGTTCATTGGAAAGCAGTGGTGGTAAAGAAAAGTTAAGGATGGAGTCACCAGTTTTAAGTGGGTTTGACTACCAGGATACCCTGGGAATGAGTACGGGGTGCGCACAGTCTCCCACTGCTTCGCTGACAAGCTTCAACAACTGGTCCCCTGCTGTTCCTTCTACCCAATCTCCAGTGGGAGGTGATGATGTTGGGGGTTTCTTTGGTCCTGCTGGCTCCAATGGAAACACAGCTCCTCTGCTGTTCCAGAGCTTCTCCCACCACACCATGCCTGGCTTTGGTGCAGGTGGCAGTTTCTCTCCGCAGATTGGACTAGTATCCCAGCACCATCCTGCGACACCCCACCCCCAACCCTATCACCCTCATGGGCAGGGCATTCCACCACAGCATCGGCGATCCCCAGCGAGCCCTCACCCTCCGCAGCCCCCATTTCCTCCACATAGTCATCGGACCGGAGGCTTTCCCAATCTACCCCATCTGACTCCTGCCCAGAGCAAACACCCTTCACCCTGGGGAAGTTACCAGAGCTCCTCCACACCCACATCAACCACCTGGAGCCCCAGCGGCTATGGAGGTTGGGGCGGTACACATGGGGTTCGAGACTACAGGCGTAGTGTAAGTGGAGTAATGACGGGCATTAATTCCATCTCTCCACTGAAGAAGTCCTTCCCTAACAGTCAGGTGGGTGAATGTTTCATTTAATGGAATTTTATTGGGAATTGTACTTTAGTTTTCTTGCTCTATTAAAGCAGATCCACCCTAACAGCATGGAAAGAACAGCAACACAATTGGCTGATAGTTACAATGATGTAAACAGTCCATTATATTCAAAATAATCAACAACAGTGACTGGAATCCTATATAATCTCCTTTGCAGGTGTCCAATATTGATAAGCGAAAAAATATATCAGTATGCTACATAAGTTACAAATTTCCCATGTTGTGCCTTAAACAAAGCTTAAAGCTAGATGCAATAGTACAAGATGGCTATGTACCACCTTTTACACTACTCAAGGTAATTATAGCTCTGTATATTGTTTTCTCTTTGTGAACGAAATATTCACAACTGAATTGTACATTCTGCTTAAGAGTTAACAGTGCGACTTTTTCAATTGACCATGTCAGTCATTACTGATGAACTTTTTATTAGTTATACACTAAAAATAATAATACAACTTTTAAAAGACAATTTTCTAAAAAGGGCCTTTTTGAAGCTGGCAGAAGTGCATGAGCTTTATCACCATTTAGTGGCACATTCAATGGTCACAACACTCAATAGTACACCACTGGTCCCAAACATTTCTGTACGGACCAGTCTATTTACAATATTCTTGTGGCCCGGCCTGGCCCAATAACATTAGTGAGAATAACAACAACAATAATAATAATAATAATAATCTTTAGACCTAAAGGGGTGTAGATTACATAAGAAAAGTAATTCGATTTTATTTTATCACTCTGTTTTTAGTCACAGTACCGTCCTGAAAGTTTTAACGCAAAAAAGTACGACGAGGAAAATACTTTATAGTGTATCAGATTATAAATCAGACTTTAAAAGGCGTTCAATTAATTCATTTCGAATTTTACTTTGGAATTGTGTTTATAGTTTATGTTGTCAATAAATTATTTTGAACATAGCCCCACGTATTCAACAACGTAGTAAAAATAAACCATATTTTACTCAGCTTGGTGATTTCCGCTTAGTTCCATTTTAAGGATGGAGTCACCAGTTTTAAGTGGGTTTGACTACCAGGATACCCTGGGAATGAGTACGGGGTGCGCACAGTCTCCCACTGCTTCGCTGACAAGCTTCAACAACTGGTCCCCTGCTGTTCCTTCTACCCAATCTCCAGTGGGAGGTGATGTCCAACTCAAGGAACAAATGAACTTTTCATATTCAATATTGTTAAAATTTTAATAATAATGTGTAAAATGTAAAAAATGTGTGATAATGATATAAAATCGAATGTGTTTTCTCCACCCCTTGTGGTCTAGTAATAAAAATATGTTGCTCACACTGCTGCGATCTGGGTTTGTTTCCCTTTGCAACCAATGTTGTGCTAATGTGGTCAGCGATGTTTTTCGACGGTAATATACAAACCTAAATCCTCGTGTATAATGTGCACCCAAAATTCTGAGTTATTTTCTTGGGAAAGATGTGCTTTCTACACAGATGAATATAGTATAAGCAAAAAAAAAAAAAAATAAGACTACCCTTTTTTCCTCACTAGGCAGCCTGGTAACAAACTCGCAGCCCTGTGGTTGTGGACCATTTTATTAGAGCACTCATACTCTGTAAACTGCATATTGCTTTTTACATATAGAAATTATTTATTAAATTGCAAGACAGCCATCAAATGTTAATTTATGTCTCCTGACTCAACTAGTCAATTTGTGTTAGGACAATATTCTAAAAATTATGTGTTGCGGATTATGATTTCAGGAGCAAAATTTATTCATTTTTATTCATCTGAAGTGGTTGCCATTTTGTCTGTTGTTGAGGATGAAAAATGTTGTGGTCATTTCTTGAGAAATTGCAAATCACAGATCATCTTTTTCTTGTGATGTTTACAATTCATGATCAGCGAGGCCTGAGTAACTGTGATTCCATTTCAGTCGACTGTGCCAAAATGGCCGCCCCTTTGAAAGGAAGTCAAAGCAGTGAGGTATACTTCCTAATTTCAGGGAGAAGCAATGACTGTTCTTGTCAAGAAAATGTTGGTTTTCACTTCCCCTGTAATGATACATGATACTATTCTGCTGATTTTACAATTCAACATACAATTGTTGCCCCTATCATTTTTTAGAATATTCTAGAGCAGTAATATTCCTCTGGCTTCTTGAGACTAATGTTTCCCTCAAGCAAAGAAAAAATTTCAAAACACTGCAACTAAGGATGCCTGATAATAATCTGATATCGAGGAAACAAATACTTTCGACTAATCATCACAGCTTTAATTCTAAATAATCTATTGTTGTTTTGGTCATGTCACTTAATTTCAAGCTTGTAGCGTGTGACTGAATAGGGAGTATAGGGGTTGACACAGCTTTGAGAGTACTATTCACTTTACTATTTAAGTATCGGTCATGTGAGCTACCTCCCGGATGGCCTACTTTAGTAGGTAGCCAGAGTGCTCTGAAACCCAAGAGTGCTAATGAACCAGCCATGCCCTTTTTTATAAATGTAATTCTGTCCTCGCTGCAATACTATAATTGAGTGGACTTAATCATAATACAACACAAGTTGAAAGTTCCACTGTCTTTTACTGCACTTTGAAAAGTCCCAAATGACATGACTCTACCAGTAGAATAATTATGGATTGATGTCAGCTTGAATGGGTGCAGTTATCCTGGTGCCACTAGAATCTAGTGACTAAATGAATACTCACAGTATTTGACATATTATTGAACAGAAACCATATTTTACTCAGCTTGGTGATTTCCGCTTAGTTCCATTTTCTTTTTTTTCTTCCGTCCAACTCAAGGAACAAATGAACTTTTCATATTCAATATTGTTAAAATTATAATAATAATGTGTAATAATGTATTTCCTTGCTGCCCAAAGTCACCTGGGATGGGCTCCAGCACCCCCATGACATTTGTGCGGCTAGAGCTGTTGGAAAACGAACAAATGAGAAGGTTCATAATGTGATAATTTTGTTGAGGTTATAGATACAACATCAAACACAGTGCTTTTGATCTCTCTTACCAAGATTTAAATAATGATCAATTGACAAGACAATGAAGATGAACACTTTTTTTTTGCCTGTACAAGTAGATTACATTTTTAAGGCATTTATGAATCTATAACGGTCGGCAGTGGCTCAGGAGGTAGAGCGCTCATCTTGGGATCAAGAGATCTCAGTTCGAATCCCGGCTCCTCCGTGTTACATGTCGAAGTGTCCTTGGGTAAGACACTGAACCCCTAATACCCCCAATATGCAGGTTAGCGCCTTACATGGCTGCACGGCCGCTATTGGGAAATGTGAAGCACACTGTAAAGCGCTTTGGGAAGCCTTACTTGAAAAGCGCTATATAAATGCAGATCATTTCATTTCATAGAACGTCTTTCAAAAGTTAACATCCTCACCAGACATAAATTTCTGATAAACTCTGCTGTCTTAAAGGTGGAGGAATGGAAACAGGCGGAACAGTGGTTCTGTTGGACTGCTGCCCTTAATCTTTCTTTCAAATGAATAGTGCCCTTTGGTCATCTTAATACAGCTTGTATGTGTCATATGCAAAAGTGTAATGGGCAACATGTTTTGGTGGTGGTGGTGTTGTCAAGTCGTATTAATTTGTATAACCCTTAATTACAAAAATTCTATTCTTGTTATACATAATGAGCCTAGAGAATTGCTTTGTTGCAGCTGCAGCTGTGGAAAACTTTTTCCATAACGTTTAGCGCTATACAAGGTTAGGTGACGTGTGATTGATTAAAATCCAATTTCTACTGTGTATTCATACCCACTGGTTCTATTTACACAAAATAATGTCTGCCTCTAAATGAAACCCGTACTGTTCTCCAGGTTCCTTCACAAAAGTTTCCTCGAAATAGCTCTGGCTTCAATCACAAGGGCTGGGTTGAGGATGCTGTGAACCGCAGTGATAGTATCTACCCTTTCCAGGTGTGTTTTTCAGTATTTCCATACATTTTGTTTATCATATTGTGGTAAGTCTCTAGGAAATTGGGGAAAAAATGTTAAACAGGTAACTTAAGTGATGGTTTATTAGTAAACATTTTCCACAAATGGTAAAACATGATGCTTTCAATAAATCATATTTTTAAAATGTCCATCTTACCACCACAAATTAGCAGAAATAGAAAAATAATGTCAAGTTCCAGGCATTAGTGTGTGCAAATCAATTCAAGACCAGGGTTTGGGTACCTCTTAGTCCTTAGTAGATGATGAGAGATGTTCTCCATGAACTGTATAGATCTGGGGTCGGGAACCTATTGCTCTTTTCATGAGTACAAATGGCTCGGGATTAAAATTTGAACAAAGCATAGTTCCCTGTTCCAAAATCGAGTGGTTTAAACTCAATGTTGGTATATGCAAACCGAAGCAACACTGACTTGGATTTTTGTAAAGTCCAATGTATACATATAGCTCATTTTCAACTACAGTTTACAATCAGTGTGTCACACGACATACTGCATTTTGGCAGTCGATAGCTAAGAAACTTTTTAAATGTTAGCTTAATAAACTGTATGTTCACTGTTGAGATACTATGAAGAAGACTCACAGAACAAACGGCAAATACCCAAAAACGCCAGGAAACCACTCCGAGCAATTTCATTGGGTGAGCGGTAGAGGTGGGCAGATATCTGCAAACAACACAAGACTCTCCCTTCTCTCTCTCACTATTTGGATTCTGCTCCAAAGGTAAATACGACAATATCCTCATTATTGACAGCATTTTGTGAAAGTTTTACAAAAAACTTTGCTTGCACCTTGTTTTGAAACCATTATTTAGGACAAAAATGACAGTCAGAATGAGCCTTTACGCTAGATTTGATCAAATAACACATTAAAAATGAAATGTAATGTGCTAAAGATTCAGCTTTTTTCTGGAGATCGAGTTTGGCGGTTCTTTTGAATTTTGTCTTAAAATATATGGTGTGGATCTTTCAAATTAAAAAAAAAAAAGATCTTTGCTTTTAAGGCTCTTTGGGTCAAAAAGGTTCCGGACCCCTGGTATAGATAGTACTCATGTGACTTCTACAACCCACACCTGACGATATGACTATACAATTAACTTTATTTATTTATATATTTAATTATTCATTTTATTACCTAACACTTAACAACCTTTTACTTTAGAGGTGCATAACGACATGATTGTTAGACACAGCAAATATAAATGTAAACAGAAAAGATCATGGCTAGCTGTGGGGCCTACCACTGCCTGAGATGGTGTTTGGAGTACTGTGGGGAAACCAATTGTTTTTTTTCCTTTTCTTTCAGCAGGAGAAAACCCGCTCCTTTGATGGATTCAACATGCACTCTCTGGAGAACTCCCTGATCGACATCATGAGGGCTGAACAGGATTCCTTGAAAGGTTAGTTCCCACAGTAACAATTGGGAGGACAAGCATGTTTCCACTGGCTATAAATAAATAGAGCCTTATATAATAGAAGTTGGCGGCACAGCGGCTGGTAGGTTAGTGTGCAGCCCCACGGTGCAGAGGTTTAGGGTTCAAGTCCAGCTACTGCAACCTCCCCGTGTGGAGTTTGCATGTTCTCCCAGTGCCTGCGTTGGTTTCCTCCGGGCAGTACGGTTTCCTCCCACATTCCAAAAACATGCATGTCAGGTTAATTGGCCGGTTCAAATTGTCTCTAGGTGTGAATGAGTGAGTGAGTTGTCCGTCTCTGTGTGCCCTGTGACTGGCTGGCAACCAGTTGAAGGTGTCCCCTGCCCAGTGCCCGAAGCTGGCGACCGTACTGAGGATAAGTGGTGCACATAATTTATGGCTGGATGGATGGGAGGGTGTCTTCAAATAATGTGTAATTAACACTACTTAAACGGTGGCCAAAGCTGAAATTATGCTATACTTTATGACTGGACCACTGCTTTTTTCTAAAGAACACTCATTTTTGCCACTTGAAAATGTCAATATTCTTGTTTCATCTTTTACTGAGGAAAAAACAATTTTCCCGTGACCACAAACCAGAGTAGATGGTACCTTAAGAGCAAGATCTTGGTGTGAAGGGTGTATTTGAAAGTAAATTTAGCTTTTTTTTTTTTTTTTTAGATTTGTTAGCGTTCTGTTAAATAGCCGATGGACTCAACAGATCGAGGAGATCAAGCAGGGCATTATCACCATCTACGTTAAAGAGTGTAATTGACTCTCTGATTTTTTTTCTTCGCATTATTTTGTCAAGGAAAGGCCCACGACCCATTGAAAAAAGGTCTGTAACCCAAAAGTGCATCCTGTCTGACCAGTTGAGAAACACTGTTCTAAACAATACGTGGGTACAAATTAGGTGGCCTTAGACATCTTGGGTTGAACCATTCCATTATGGCCAGACATTTTGGTTATTAAGACAATACAATTGATTGACCTACTAAATGTGTACCTTTTCCTTCACCTGTTTCTGAAATAATAAAATATATTAATAACTTTTAATATTCGACACGTACCATCATTTGTGAACTTAAAGCCTTACAAAATAGACAGCCAAACGATCATATTAGTGTGGTGTGTAAATTACGTAATTTAAGGATGTCCTACATTTTGACTGACTCTTTAAGCAGTTTTGCTTTTGTCTTCTATATAACGCACATTATTTATAACTGTGAAAACGCAGGCCAACTCCTGCGCATTTTTCTGAACTTTGAGAAATGGATCAAATATGTGATGCAAAATCATTTATGAGGTGACTGGCCTTACTGTTATCAACATATCAAAATACGGGAGCAGATTGCTTATGACGATCTTATTGATGATTTGCATTAAGGAAAGCCAGAAAGGTTGTTTTAGATTTTTTTTTTTCATTATACAACTTTTTTTTTAGCGTGTAGGGTTGTGTGATTTGTTGTGTAAGAATATAGGTCAGTTTTATTATTCTATTATTGTTCTCTTTACAATGTTCGATGACTATTTGCCATTTTTACGTATATAGTCTATCTGTATTTATTATTTAACCACCTTTGATAAACATTTTCCATTTTTATGTATACATTTTTGGAGGCGTAGTCTCACCTAGGATGCAATTTAGTTCATAACCGCCACCAATAAAAGTGTCAAGTACAAGAAAACAAGTATTTATTTTTGTTGACAGAACCCTATTAATACATTTTACACAGATGGTGCAAACATCTTGAAATTAATTCCCAAGTTACTGCTTTAAAATGTCAGGTTGCTCTTGATTTTATTCAGAATGTAGCAATAAGATTCTGCTGATGTTTGATGTTTTCCGCCTATTTTAAGAGTCGCTAATGAAAATTGAAAATTATTTCTTTTTAGTCGTTGCAGGATTGTGGAATTTTTACTACACTTGGAATGAATGTTTGAAATGAGACTTTGTTATTTTCAATACATTTTCTTATAAACACAAATTCAATGCAAACAACCCTTTTTTGACGGAAATTAGGTAATACAAGTTAGTTCATAACTTTATTTGAAGCATGTTCCCGTTTTGTCATTCAATGTAGGACGCTTCGGCTTCTCTCACCAGGGCGGGGACGGGCCTCTGCCTATGAATGGTATGTCAAATACCTGCCTACAAATCACCAGGGCATGAGTGAAACTTGCATAGCATTGTTTAAAAGAATAGTAGACCCTTATACTCAACCTAACACACAAGATAAAGAAAGATGTTTGCATTAAACGCTATAACAATCTCAAGGGTTTCTTGTTTTGTTTTACATGCAGCGAGAAGCTATGGCAGAAGACGAGGTACATTTTATGATGTATTTGAGGGAGGGAAAATCAGTCCTGCAACAATTTGAAACAAGTTCAAGAGTTTATTTTATGTTTTTATTGTATCATTGTAGCTCATTGTTTTTTGGTTTTAATTGCAATTTTGCAATCATATTCCAGATCTCTTCACCATGTTAGTAAAATGTGAACTTGTTTTTCTTTTTTAGCAGTACTGCAAGTCTAGCATTATAGAATTTTACGCTGGCATTTTTTTTCCCTCTGGCATATTGCGTTTTGTTAATGGTACCATTAGTGATCATATTAATAAGAGGAATATAACAATGTATCAATGAAAAGCTTGGGCTCAGTATAGGGTAAAAAGGATTGTTTTTTGTTTTTGCTTTTCTCAAAACATTTTTAAACAAATCATCAAAATCTCAAAATTCTGTTACACTAGGAAACTTTGTGTGAAATGGGACACGCTGTCGTGTGGGATTTTTGATCTGCTGTTGACCAGCGTGTTAATTTCATTTTTTGGAACCTTGTTTCTAGGTCATTCCTCTCTGTTCCCTATGGAGGATGAGCGCTCTTTCGGTGAGGATGACACCACTGACCAGGGCCTTGGTGGACTTGGCTCAGCGCACTGTTTCCCCCACCTCAACGGGGATCGTATAGAGCGCTACTCTCGCAAAGTGTTTGTTGGAGGACTGCCCCCAGATATAGACGAAGGTACAGTGACTTTATTATCTTTAAGTGCGCCATGGTTCCTATGCCATTACAGAAAATATAGAAAATGAGATGTCCTTAATTCACATAAGTATGGAACATCCATGAATGAAATGAGAAGTTTTTAAGACTGTTTTGCGTAGCATAAATAAAGGGGGGAAATGGGATTGCCTTAAAATTCAGACTACAAGCTGCTACTGTTTTCCTACAAAGTGGCTTATTCTTTTTTTCTGCGCCGCCAACCGTAAAGTCTCGAGGGTGTCAATCTTAATTTAGTAGCGCAGTAGTCAATCTTAATTGAATCGACATTAATATACCGTATTTTCCGCACTATAAGGCGCACCTAAAAGCCTTTATTTTTTTCAAAAGCTGACCATGCGCCTTATAATACAATGCGCCTTATTTATGGATCAACATTAAGTTTTCCAACTAACTTGCAGCCGCCGACTCGATTTTCCCCCGAACGCCAAGTAGTACGCGGTGGATGGTGGGAATTATTTACCGGCGTTTCATTGGCTAACCAATGTGTCAATCATCAGTTGAATCGATCACTATTGGCTAAAGTTATTCGGAGGTCAAGAGGCGGATCCTTCTTATCATTTACAGACTGCCATTGGCTCAAACGGCAAACAAAGCCTGCAATTGGCCGAAAAAGATGTGTCAATCATCAGTTGAATCAATCACTATTGGCTAAAGTTATTCGGAGGTCAAGAGGCGGATGCTTTTTATCATTTACAGACTGCCATTGGCTCAAACGGCAAACAAAGCCTGCAATTGGCCGAAAAAGATGTGTCAATCATCAGTTGAATCGATCACTATTGGCTAAAGTTATTCGGAGGTCAAGAGGCGGATCCTTTTTATAATGTACAGGCTGCCATTGGCTTAAACAGCGAAACAAAGCCTGCAATTGGCCGAAAAAGATAAATGCGTATAGCATGTGGCCGATGGCATAGAGAAAGCATTTTTTTCTATTCTGTATTTGTGAATATTGTATTCTCCTGGATTTACTACCCTCACGGATATAAGAGGACATTGCCTGCACATTATTATGAACACAATGACTTCGGTGAGCTATTCCCGGTTTTATATTGTCTTGTTTCAGACTGAACTCGATGTTTCTGTGATAAGCGTTGCAGATAATGGATGGAATGGAGTGTCTATTTTTAAATTAAACTCAATTCCAAGTGTTTATTGTCATATGCACAGTAAAGTTGCGAGCGAAAAAGAAAATAGATACGAAGGAATGGTTATCATTTCTTGAATCCCAAGACTTTAACCTTCCGAATGATGGAACGATGCATTTGAGTAACATCTTACGGACACCGCATTCTCACGTGTTCTCGACACGTCTTTGCGTCTTTGCAAGCTTTCGGAATGTTAAGGGGGTAATAAGTTGGACTGAACTATCTGACTGTTTTGTCCACGTTCCCATTGTAGCGCCTTATAATCCGGTGCGTCTTATATATGTCAAAAATAGGACCAAAAACTATTTTTTCGGGGTGCGCCCTATAACCCGGTGCGCCTTATAGTGCGGAAAATACGGTATATGCAGAAGTGTGGCAAAAATATTCTCAAAAGTTAATGATTCAGAAGCCCATATACAGACGCTTCCCTACTTACAAACATTCGAGTTACGAACAACAGTACCTAAAAATATTTTTTTCGGCATGTTAAAAACTATCCAGACATTGCTTTAAGTTAGATGTTGTACTGTGTGCACCTTTATCCGAGTAGAGTACAATGCTATCGTGCTTCTTTCCGCCGCGTGGCGCTTTGAGAGGTCACCAAGCATCCACCCCGAAAAAGAAATCTGGCTTGTAATTCCTGGTTTGTGTGTATACACACTGGACTATCTCTAGCATGCTAAAAACTTTGAAGTTGTTATTGTTTAATATCTCGTGATTCCATTTGATATGGTTGGTGAAAGGTTTACAGAAGAGATCGCTTTTTTTCGTCCACTTTTTACCACGGGGAAGGAAGTTGCCTAAATCTTTCAAAAGTAAATTAACTTACCTTTATTTATCTTTATAGTCAAGTCCATTCATGTTTTTTATTACGCCGTTAATCACAAGGAGTATCAAAGGGCTTCACAGACCTCAGAATGTCAACGCCTGATGTGTTGCTTTGTTTTTCAGTACTATGCTTTATTTTTCATCCTGCTTTGTAACGTTATAGAGCATATTATTTTATTAAACTTTATTTTTCCGTTTCAAAACAATACAACCTCCTTATACAAGCTTTAAACATACTTGTATAAACAGGGATCAGAATATTCCGCGGATCCGCGGATTTCCGCTGTTTTTGAACCCCAAAGGCATTCCGACTTTTTCACTTTTTCTCTTGCGTAGCAAACAAATTCAAAATCCGACTGTCTCACTCTTTCCTTTATTGCTCTGGCGCACCCTGGCGGCCGTTAGAAAAATTGGCCGCCCTGGTTTATTCCTGGACGCTGGCTATTTCAGCTGAAAATGAAAATCTCCATTCTGATCCCTGTATAAACCCTCAAAGTGCATTCCATACAAAATATAGCACTGGAGCAACTTGCAAACAAACTAAACTTACAAACGATCGTCTCGTTCGTAAGTAGGGCAGCGTCTGTAATCACAGCCTGGACACATGCTGAGCTCTCCCATCTCTTAGGCACATAACAAAATGATAGAAAGGAAAGCAAGTGTTATGTCTACTTAAAAAAAAAATCATTATACATCCTGACTATAGTTATTAAGGAGGGATAAATGATAATTATTGGGCTTAAAGTTATTGGACTGATAAAAGCCCAATATGAGTCACAGTTTACGGCCCAATAGGAGAAAAAAAATCCTGTTGATTAGTAATTTGCTGCCCCACTAAAACATTCAATCAGCACACACTACATGTTGAAAAGATTCCAAGCATTTATATACATGCAATGTTTTTTTTTTTTTATGTAGTAGTGGCAATACTTGGTCCACTGTCTTTTTTTGTCACATGCGAAAGAGATGGGAAAGCTTAAGAACAGTGGCATGGCTCAGCATGTGTACAGGCAGTTGTGGTTATACGGGCTTCTGAATTTTAGTCGGTAAAGTACATAGAAATTCTCTCTTATACATTGAAACCAAAAGGCAAGCCCCATTTACAGGCTCAATCATTTGTTTATCAAATAAAAGTACAGTACATCAAAACGTTTTTACAAGTAACTTCTGCACTGTCAAATGTATCATTTTAATCAATGTGAACTGACAGCTTCAAATTGCAGGAATTAGCACCGCATGCCGCAACCTAAATAATTGGATTTAACTGGGGAAAATACAAAAAAAACTTATTTAAAGTGCAGTCAAACAAATAATGACTCGTTTGTGTTTCACTGCTGTGCAGCGTTTTCTTTTTTCTTTGGTGCAGGTGTTTTTTTTTTAATTTTTTTTTTTATTTTATTTTTTTCTTGAAGAAAATTACATAGTTATTGGCCGTTGTTATCACTCTTTCACTTCTTGGCAAAAAGTTCTTCATACACCGACATTGCACTGTCAATTACATTGGATACCTTTTAATAAACTGCTCATTAAAGGGTCCATGACCCACTTGCTGAAAGTCACGAAACATAAAAATTGCAAGTCAATTGTGTTGTATGTAATGTAAATTCAGTTCTTTCACGTCTACAGTACATATGATACTGCAATGTCGTTGACGCACCAGTAGGGAAGAGGCGGTGTAACTGTTTAGCCAATCAATATTCGGGACACACTGCCAGATACAAATACCCCAATTAGCAAAACTGCAAAAAGTAAACCACAATGTAGCAAAGGATCACTGTACTGCAGTTTTCCTACAAAATGTAAGATCCACTTGGAAGAAATCATCATATTTGGCTGTCTTTTTGCTACTATGGAAGTTAAAAAGATAATTTTGGAAAGCTAGCTTGTCTAGGTCGTACTTTATCAGCCAATGTGTTCCGCAGCTGGGTGTTATGTGTTGAACAGTATCTTTTGTCATTGATAAGAACGTAGTGAACATTGATATTGTTGCCGATTCTCGTAATTTAGGCACACATCTCTATCGGCTTCGCTCTTGCAAGCTTTTACTCACTCATTTAATTCTCTAGCAATTCACGGTAGCCACTTCACTGCGGCACATGGATCGCCACTATTGTAATTGGTAGCTGCCGTGTGTTCATCTTTCTTTGTCACTAGCATTCAACAGCTGGTCATGCAAGCAAATGTCGCTGAGTCATGTCTGCTGCACAATTACTCTTTGGCTGTACCAGGCTTTTTCTACTATGTTTTTACAACCAAAAGGCGCACATGAGTGTCAGTTTTCCTTCAAATTGTGCAGCACACCCTATCGTGCGGCGGACGTAGCTGAGAACAGCACTAGACTTCTGAAGCGTGGAAAGTAGGATGTACCGCTCAAGGGTGAGTTGTGGGCATGTATATAAAAGAACAGGCACTTGAATTATGCAGAACATGTTGTATAAACAACCCTGAAAGTGGCAAAGAAACACGCCTACAAAGCACAATTTAAACTGACGCCTACCACCATCGCGGATGAACATGGAAACAAGAGCAACCAACGAGAATTATTGGATCAATGGTTCACAGTTGGAGGAAGCTGAAAAACGATCTCCAAGTAAAGAAGACTCAGATAAGCTTCTACAGAAATAAGGTGAGGTGGCCAGAATTGGAGGAAAAACTCAAGCAGTGGATCATCGAGCAAAAAACAAGTTGGAGAAGCGTTTTGACAGTCACTATTCGGCTAAGAGCAGTAACACTAGCAGAAGAAATGAGAATTGAACATTTCCAAGGAGGTCCTTCTTGGTGCAAACTCTAATTTGTACCATCCCCTTTTTAAAATGATGTTTTATCCCTGTGTTTTTCTTTGTAATCAATACTTAAATCACAACTGAACTCTGTTTTTCCTCCGTTGTATTTTTAAATACTGTACGCACACTTGTTAGCTTGTCTGTGTTATTGTAACGCGGCCACAGCACAGGACACCCACGCCTTATCAAGCGGTGCGCCCTATGTCGTGTGAGATACAAAAGTAAAACCAGCTACGAAGAGTGCCCCTTTAAACAAGCTGGGGCCTATGATTGTGAAAATTCTGTAACCTTTTTCGTAGCTTCTCCTACTTGCCACTAACGTTAGCTGTTTGCGGCCTAAATCAGCCCTGACCAACTCTAAGTAACATCTTGGTTGCCTCAGCTTTTGGAGTCTTTTGTGGTCATTCACAGCGATTCATACCAGCCTTTATGTCCTGTAACTCTCTGAAATGTTTGAATAAGAATCAGTAAAAAATTGTGTTTCACTTTTCTCCGGACAAATCTTGTGGTTGTAGGCAACGGCAATCAAATCCCTTTTACAAAAGCACCAAATTCTATTCTATTCTATTCTATTCTATTCTATTCTATTCTATTCTATTCTATTCTAAATTCTACTTACTGGTACACCAATTGTATAAATGACATATGAAAAAGCATTCGATTTGATCTCATCACAAGACTATTTTTATCCACAATATTAGAGACTAATGTTAATTTTGTTGTGCATTTCTCATCAATTCACAACAAAAATGGATTTTCTTCTATTCCAAGCATAGTAAGTGACAAACATTGTTCAATATGTGCGTCCATGATTAAAATCTTTTGACAATGTAAACAATAAACACAATACCAACATAAAATTTATTATGTATTATTTCATGTCCTTCAAAGTCCCATCGATCATCAGAGTTGTTTTCCTCGTCATGCTTTTTTTTGCATTTATTTACTTATATTTAACAACTGTTCTGTCTCCCATTTTCCTTTGGTCCTGTGACTAAAAGTAGTGTGATAATGTAATAAAATTAAATACCTCTTTGTACAGTGCATCCGGAAAGTATTCACAGCGCTTCACATTTTGTTATGTTACAGCCTCATTCCAAATTGTATTAGTTTAATCTCTTATCTCAAAATTCTACACAGAATACTCCATATGACAATGTGAAAACGTTTTTTTTTTTACTTTTTTTGAATTTATTTAAAATAGAAAACTAAGAAATCACATTTACATAAGTATTCACAGCCTTTGCCATGAAGCTCAAAATTGAGCTTAGGTGCATCTTTTTCCCCTGATCATCCTTGAGATCTTTCTACAGCTTAATTGGAGTCCACCTGCAATAAATTCAGTTGATTGTACATAATTTGGAAAGGCACACACCTGTCTATATAAGGTCCCACAGTTGAGTGTGCATGTCAGAGCACAAACACCAATTATGAAGGTCAAAAGAACTGTCTGTAGACCTGCGAGACAAGATTGTCTTGAGGCACAAATCTAGGAAAGGATACAGAAAAATTTCTGCTGCTTTGAAGGTCCCAATGAGCACAGTGGCCTCCATTATTCGTAAATTGAAGACATTTGGAACCACCAGGACTCTTCCTAGAGCTGGCCGGCCTTCTAAACTGAGCGAGCGGGGAGGAAGGGCCTTAGTCAGGGAGGTAACCAAGAACCTGATGGTCACTCTGTCAGAGCTCCAGCGTTCCTCTGTGGAGAGAGGAGAGCCTTCCAGAAGGACATCCATCTCTGCAGCAATCCACCAATCAGGCCTGTGTGGTAGAGTGGCCAGACGAAAGCCACTCCTTAGTAAAGGGAACATGGAAGCCCATCTGGAATTTGCCAAAAAGCACCTGAATGACTCTCAGACCATGAGAAACAAAATTCTCTGGTCTGTTGAGACAAAGATTGAACTCTTTGGTGTGAATGCCAGGCGTCATGTTTGGAGGAAACCAGGCACCGCTCATCACCAGGCCAATACCATCCCTACAGCGAAGCATGGTGGTGGCAGCATCATGCTGTGGGGATGTTTTTTAGCAGCAGGAACTGGCAGACTAGTCAGGATAGAAGGAAAAATGAATGCAACAATATATAGAGATATCCTGGATGAAAACCTGCTCCAGAGCGCTCTTGACCTCAGGCTGGGGCGAAGGTTCATTTTTCAGCAGGACAACGACCCAAAGCACACAGCCAAGATCTCAAAAGATTAGCTTCAGAACCACTCCGTGAATGTCCTGGAGTGGCCCAGCCAGAGTCCAGACTTGAATCCGATCGAACATCTCTGGAGAGATCTGAAAATGGCTGTGCACAAACGTCTCCCATCCAACCTGATTGAACTTGAGACTTATTGCAAGAAGAATGGGCAAAACTTCCTAAAGATAGGTGTGCTAAACTTGTGGGATCATATTAAAAAAGACTTGAGGCTGTATTTGCTGCCAAAGGTGGATCAACAAAGAAAGTATTAAGCAAAGGCTGTGAATACTTATGTAAATGTGATTTCTTAGTTTTCTATTTTTAATAAATTCAAAAAGAGTAAAAAAAAAAAAAAACTTTTTCACAATGTCATAATGGAGTATTTTGTGTAGAATTTTGAGATAAGAGGTTAAATTAATACAATTTGGAATGAGGCTGTAACATAACAAAATGTGGAAAAAGTGAAGCGCTGTGAATACTTTCCGGATGCACTGTATGGCGTATCCCTGGTGGTCCAGTGGTTGGCATGCTGCGCTCTCATCACCGTGACCCGGGTTTGATTTCCATTGCATCCAATGTTTTGAGATTGTGTTTCCTACGGTAAAACCTTGTTTATAGCGTGCACCCAAACTCCATTTTTATTTTTATTTTTTTATTTTTTTTAGGTAATTAAAAAATATGGTGCATTTCACAGAATAAATACAGTATTTCTTACTGTCATTTTAAGAACCACAGCTTAGGGCCAGGGCAAACAAGGGTGTGTGAGGTAATCCATTCTTCTAATTTCCAATATATCAAATATGTGGTTAAAGAAAATACTCTCAGTTTGGAAATGTACATTTCTGTTAAATGTCGACAAAGGGGGTACTTAAATATTTTTGCTTTCATCGATTTACTTTTTTTATGTCATTATTGCAGGGTTTTTTTTTAAGTAACTAGGGTCAAATCATTGAAAAATGCCATCATTTTGTGATGTTCCATCAATGTGTGGTCAAAGGCCAGGTGTTATAATTTATTTTTGTCCACTAGATGGTGTTGCTACATTCGAGCAGCATTAGACCAAGGTGGCATTGGGCAGTTACAGTATTCAGAAATGAATGCTCCAATTATAGTTTCATAAAGAAATCATTGTGTAATTGTGAATTAACCTAACACCCACGACCAGTAATTAGCAAGCCGTATTAGGGTATGTCTCAATAGATTTGACTTTCGGCAAATAAATAATACTGAACATTCAAAACATTTATGTTACAGATGAAATTACTGCCAGTTTTCGGCGTTTTGGTCACTTGTTTGTTGACTGGCCTCATAAGGCTGAGAGCAAATCCTATTTCCCACCAAAAGGTGAGTATGGCTTTATCAATTTTTTGATGTTTGAAGCTTCCAATCAACTCTTGCCACGATACCTTTTCCAGGCTACGCCTTCCTGCTCTTCCAAGACGAGAGCTCAGTGCAGGCCCTGATCGATGCCTGCATTCAAGAGGATGGCAAACTCTACCTCTGTGTCTCCAGCCCCACTATCAAAGATAAACCTGTGAGTGTCTGCATGCGTTTGAGGTCAAAATGTCGCTCTGTTATCACTAATAGGTGAATAAATTTGGTTGCGCACCGTGGTTGTAAGCTTAGCCAAATAATTGACGAAAGAATACCAGGGATGAAAAGCAAAAAATAGATTTAATTTTTATGGGGTTTGAGTCTGCACAGGATTTTAATAGTGCCTTAATTTTATTGTTTAATAGTATCACCTAGTTCCATTCATATTTTTGTGAAGTCATATACAGTAAGACCTCGGTTATCGCGGTTAATGGGGACCAAAACCACCCGCGATAATTGAAAATCCACAAAGTAGCGGCGCACCTTAAATTTTTATTATTATTATTATTTTAATTGTTATTTTTTAGACCCGGTTAATGGGGACCAAAACCACCCGCTAAAATCTGCGAAGTAGATTATTTCCTTCCAAAAAAAAAAAATCTCATCTCATTATCTGCACCGCTTATCCTTATTAGGGTCGCGGGGGGGCTGGAGCCCATCCCAGCCATCTCCGGGCAGTAGGCAGGGGACACCCTGAACTGGTTGCCAGCCAATCGCAGCTGCAAATCACATTAGTTCTCGCAGCTAGCTGCGTTCTTCATCGACGCATGAGCCGAGCGATCCACCGCTAAGAGTCGTACAGCTGGGCGATTTTACGTCCGCCCGGGACGATCGGTGACAAATTCACGACAGGGTTTTTACCACGGGTGCCATTCAATCGCTCCCGTGAGCGAGCCCCTAACCCGCAGCGCGGGTACTTTCGGGCGCGATACGCACAACACCGACACAGTTACGGGGGTCCCGCGCACGTCCGCCGCCTGTCGTCGCGCCGCGCTACTGGGGTCGCCGGAAGATCACGCCCGCCGCCTTTTCTCGCGTCGCGCCGTGCCGTGTGACGCCGCGTCCGCCGAACTCGCTCCGTCGCCCGGCCCAGGAGTGACCTCCGTCGACTCAAGAACGCTACGGAAATCCTTTAAAAATTCAATTACGGACATTGTACAAAAAAAAAATACAAAAATCTTAATGCAGAAATACTACAAAAATACTACATAAATACTAAAAAAATGCCGCTAAGGAAATGTTACTTAAAATACTACTAGTCAATTCATGTTTATTTGCATAGCCGTTAATCACAAGACCACTGATTATTAAGGTTGCAGACCATTATCACATCATCCTCTGATCTAAAACAATTTACTACAGTAATACTCCAAAATCACTGCCAAACGAATAATGTAGAAGTACAACATGAATACTACGAGAACACGCTAATGTATACATTATTAATGATTGCATTTAATCTTCTTAAGCTGTAATAAACCTTACAAACACAAGGCAGTCCCCTGTATACTCACTGCAAGACGGACTATGTAGAATAAAAACAAATATCATTTGTGTCAACAAGTTAATTTACCAAATGAACAACACAAAAAACTCCAGCATCTTTTAGTTCTTTTCCCACTTGTTGCTTATTTTCTTAGCAGTATGTTTTAATTATATTTTTCCCCTTACAAAAACTATTACACGGCGTACACAATTTGAAATGGTCCAAAAGCATTACCGTAAATTCCGGACTAGAAGCCGCTACTTTTTTCCCAAACGTTCAACCCTGCGGCCTATTCAGGGATGCGGACAATTTATGTAATTTTTCTAACGGCCGCCAGCAGCACTCGAGTACAAAAGGTAAGATTTAGACCGGTGGAATATATGCGCCGAGGAAGACTGCAACTTCTTGGCTTGTGCATACATACTTGCTGTGTTTTGCGGAAACGTGGCTCACGTTTAGCATTCCGGACGCTAACGTGTAGCCACCCGGAGCTATCTGGCTTCAACGCCGCTTTACAGAGACACGAAAGCCGGGGGGAATCGGAGAGGAGGCGGACTCGCTAACATGAGGTGGTGTATTCCTGGATTTTCACAAAGAAAAGATTTCCATCTGCCGCAGGGATGTCGAACTTTTGGACTAGCGTGACGTCATCCCCTCCGCTACAAGCACCCCTAGGGCATCATGTTAATCTGTTAATAAACAACGGGGTAGACTGCTGTGTGAATTTCCCTACGGGGATGAATAAAGTATCTATCTATCTACAATGGAACCTCGGTTCTCAAAACATAATCCGTTCCAGAACCCTGTTTGAAAACAGATTTGTTCGATCACCGAAATCATTTTTCCCATTAAAAATAATGTAAATCGTTATAATCCATTCCAACACCCTGAATGTTTAACGTAAACATAAAGCTAACCCAGGCTAATCGTCCGTTCGCGTTATCATAATCTTCCGCACGAAAGATTACGCTAACATGAACGTGTAAAAATAAAAAAAAGGGCTAAAACACTTCGTACACTTATGTTAAAAGCAAATGCAAAACGAAGCACATTATATTATTATCAAAGCTTTGAAAACTCTCGGTGTACAGTCTTTCTTTGTAAATATGTGTAACCATGTATGATATGTATTTGCAACTGTATATTTTTGTAATGTATTTATTTCAGACACTTATTCTGATATGTTTTGCACGGGCGAAAAAAAACGCGGGCTGACGGGAAGTGGGGACCGGTAAGGTGAGTGTTTCTGGACGCGGCGGACAATTATGAATATATATTCTTCCCACCCTTACCTTTGGAAATACACACTTTTTTCCTTGGATTTCTTTTAATGAGACCCGGACTCTGCAGGTCTGCATCAAACCTTAAGTACCAGTATCATTTTCCGTTCATTTTGCCAGCTGTGATTTTTGGACTGTGTACTTTTATGAAGGACATTCAATTTCAATTGCGGGACTTCAAGTCAGGCTTCGGTTAATTTTGTGTTTGTTACATTATTTTAACGTGGGCGCATGCGGCTTATATACAGGTGCGGCCTGTGTAAGTACAAAATCGGTTTTCCACTTCAAATGTGGTAGGTGCGCTCTATAGTCCGGAAGTTACGGTAAATTCGGGGAAAACATGTAGGTTGACTTGTATTTGAAGTCTGTGTTGTAGTTACCAATAAACTTGACAGTACTTTAAACTTAATTCGCTTCTGTAATATGTTTCTTTTCATATGTCAGGTTCAAATCCGACCTTGGAATCTAAACGATAGTGACTTCGTGATGGACGGCTCTCAGCCTTTGGACCCCAGGAAGACCATCTTTGTCGGAGGTGTCCCTCGCCCATTACGTGCCGGTACGTTTGTCTTCCCATTTACTACAAGCTTCTCTCATCACCCACCTTAATTCACGTTTGTTATCCAGGCATGTTTTGGGGGGCATTTGGGTATTGTGAGTTTTCACGGAAAAAGAGCAAGCGCATATTGCAGCATAGACATATCTCGTGACCACCGGTAGGTCGTTACATGTGACCTCAGCCGCGGCATACACGTAAATGATGTTTATGTAGCCATGACATGTTTATGCTGTGAAATTTGCTAACTCTTACTGGAGAATCTGTCATCATGATAGATTAGAAAGTAAACAAATTCAAAGGATGCTAATTGATGAGATTCATCATAACTATTCATAGAATCCCTACTTTCGAAATTGAATTTTCATTTCTTGGCGCGTGTATCGACGTGACGACGTTACGATGGCGATCAAGGCGTGTTGCAGTGATGTGCAGAGTTTCCCATAGGTCTCTTGCACTAAGGTGGAAGAAAGAAATCCATGCTAACTGATTAGGCGAAGTGTGAACTAGTCCCATCAGTGAATGTCAAGCCGCCTGGATGGATTTGGGATGAATGTGTGTTTACTTCACCACCAAATAGACACGCGATTGATTTCAGAATCACGTAGTTCAGTGAAATTATTTTTGCCTGCCACATCGGTGGCCCGGGTTTGATTTTTAGGTCTATTCCTCCTTATTTTTTCTCTTAAAGGTGTTTTGTTACTTGTTTATCCAGGAGTACCATATCTAATCTCATTGTAAACTATGTTCACTCATTTTTATCAATGAAAAAGACAATTTTAATTTTAGTTTTTTGTTGGAGGGGTTATTTCCCTGAGCCTTAATAAAGAACAAACTCTCTCTTCGACAAGGGAACATATACAATACATGGGAGCTTGATATATATATATATATATATATATATATATATATATATACACGAGATGACACTTTTCAAAGACTTTATCAATACCATATTTGCAAGTTCATCTCTTTTTGGAATCTCAAAAACTGCAACAATATCCATACCAAAGCTCAATATTTTTGGGGGGGTTGTACAGTCAACGGGAACGTATTTCCTTCACACCTTTATAACACCTAACCCATTTTTATGCTTGGTTATCCTTCTAGTGGAGCTGGCAATGATAATGGATCGTCTCTATGGTGGAGTGTGCTACGCTGGTATCGACACAGACCCGGAATTGAAGTATCCCAAGGGGGCGGGGCGAGTGGCTTTTTCCAATCAGCAGAGTTACATTGCAGCCATTAGTGCCAGATTTGTTCAACTGCAGCATGGGGAGATTGACAAAAGGGTAAGTCAGTCAAATGGTTTAATTGGTAATTTATGATTTATTTTGGAGTTGAGACTAGACCAGCAAATGTTTAGCATTTCTGTGCAAATTCTAGAATCAGCTGTGATGTCCTGATTTGTTAATTCAGCCCTGTCACTACCTAGATATTTTCCAGGGTGGGTTTGCAAACTGAAAACTGAGGCACTGTATGCCATTTTAAATAGACAAGTGACTTTATGACCCCAATGTGCTACCAAGAGTCGCCATACCCCAATCCTCATCAGAAAGAAAAACGAGTGTTGGAATACATCCATATGAATTTCTTTGTTGGTGACATCCACATCTATTTTATCTCTGAGGTTCAAACCACTCTGAGAGTTCCTCCATTTTTGGGTACTGTCTTAAGATGTTTTCTTCTTTTTTTTCTCTGTATTGCAAAAATAATCTTACCAACAAAAAGACCAAAATTCAGTACACTTTTACCTTAAATTGTTTGCTCAGGTTTGCCCCCTTGAT
This sequence comes from Urocampus carinirostris, assembly GCF_059441175.1. Lineage (NCBI taxonomy): Eukaryota > Metazoa > Chordata > Actinopteri > Syngnathiformes > Syngnathidae > Urocampus > Urocampus carinirostris. The sequence goes on along the minus strand of NC_142357.1, from coordinate 3,301,198 downwards.
ATTCTTGTATTTGTATAAGCCACGCCCACACCTCATGTGCTGCCTACCATTCGGCGACACACAACCAAATATGCACATAAACTGACCTATTAATGCCATTGTTTTATTTTATATAGAAAATATGGGTTGAATTCAATTTTGTAGGTAGGGAGATTATCAGAATATCAGTTGGGAGAAAATCATTGTCCTCGTACTCTGTGCTTGAGACAGCACCACTATAACTGTATTCTGTTGTCCTTTGCAGAAAACATAAACACCCCCACTCATTTACGCTCCTAACGAATTGAGGGTTGTATGTTACATCATACACAAAAGAGGAATAGTAGGTGCTCCAAGGATGTTGAAATTAATTATCAGCTTTTATTAAGAAGCGCGGGCAGTACAGCGGCGCTGTGGTTAGCGCGTGTGCGGCACAGTTCTAAGGTCTTGGGAACCTCCTGTGTGGGTTCAAATCCAGCTACCGGACTTCCTGTGCGGAGTTTGTATGTTCTCCCCGTGCTCGCGTGGGTTTCCTCCGGGCAGTCCGGTTTCCTCCCACATTCCAAAGACATGCATTTCAGGTGGATTGGCCGGTCCAAAATTGTCCCTAGGTGTGAATGAGCGAGCGAGTTGTCTGTCCCTGTGTGCCCTGCGATTGGCTGGCAACCAGTTCAGGGTGTCCCCTGCCCACTGCCTGATGATTGCTGGGATGGGCTACTGAGGATAAGCAGTGCAGCTGATGAGATGAGATGAGATTAAGAAGCGCAGTACTGCACAATGTGGTAATGACTTTTTAGTTACAAAAGTTTAATATGAACACTGGTTATACAGTGTATCCGGAAAGTATTCACAGTGCTTCACTTTTTCCACATTTTGTTATGTTACAGCCTCATTCCAAATTGTATTAATTTAATCTCTTATCTTAAAATTCTACACAAAATACCCAATTATGACAATGTGAAAAGGTTTTTTTTTTTACTTTTTTTGAATTTATTAAAAATAGAAAACTAAGAAATCACATTTACATAAGTATTCACAGCCTTTGCCATGAAGCTCAAAATTGAGCTTAGGTGCATTGTTTTTCCACTGATCATCTTTGAGATCTTTCTACAGCTTGATAGGAGTCCACCTGCAGTAAATTCAGTTGATTGGACATGATTTGGAAAGGCACACACCTGTCTATATAAGGTCCCACAGTTGAGTGTGCATGTCAGAGCACAAACACCAAGCATGAAGTCAAAAGAACTGTCTGTAGACCTGCGAAACAGGATTGTCTTGAGGTACAAATCTGGGGACGGACACAGAAAAATTTCTGCTGCTTTGAAGGTCCCAATGAGCACAGTGGCCTCCATTATTCGTAAATGGAAGACATTTGGAACCACCAGGACTCTTCCTAGAGCTGGCCTGCCTTCTAAACTGAGCGATCGGGGAATAAGGGCCTTAGTCAGGGAGGTGACCAAGAACCCGGTTTTCACTCTGTCAGAGCTCCAGCGTTCTTCTGTGGAGAGAGTAGAGCCTTCCAGAAGGACAACCATCTCTGCAGCAATCCACCAATCAGGCCTGTATGGTAGAGTAGCCAGACGAAAGCCACTCCTTAGTAATAGGAACATGGAAGCCCGTCTGGAATTTGCCAAAAAGCACCTGAATGACTCTCAGACCATGAGAAACAAAATTCTCTGGTCTGATGAGACAAAGATTGAACTCTTTGGTGTGAATGCCAGGCGCCATGTTTGGAGGAAACCAGGCACCGCTCATCACCAGGCCAATACCATCCCTACAGTGAAGCATGGTGGTGGCAGCATCATGCTGTGGGGATGTTTTTCAGCAGCAGGAACTGGCAGACTAGTCGGGATATAAGGAAAAATGAATGCAGCAATATATAGAGATATCCTGGATGAAAACCTGCTCCAGAGTGCTCTTGACCTCAGGCTGGGGCGAAGGGTCATTTTTCAGCAGGACAACGACCCAAAGCACACAGCAAAGATCTCAAAAGATTGGCTTCAGAACCACTCCGTGAATGTCCTGGAGTGGCCTAGCCAGAGTCCAGACTTGAATCTTCCAACCTGATTGAGCTTGAGACTTATTGCAAAGAAGAATGGGCAAAACTGCCTAAAGATAGGTGTGCTAAACTTGTGGGATCATATTCAAAAAGACTTGAGGCTGTATTTGCTGCCAAAGGTGGATCAACAAAGTATTACGCAAAGGCTGTGAATACTTATGTAAATGTGATTTCTTAGTTTTTTATTATTAATAAATTCAAAAAAAGTAAAAAAAAAAAAAAACTTTTTCACATTGTCATAATGGAGCATTTTGTGTAGAATTTTGAGATAAGAGATTAAATTAATACAATTTGGAATGAGGCTGTAACGTAACAAAATGTGGAAAAAGTGAAGCGCTGTGAATACTTTCCAGATGCACTGTATATTTCATAAATACTGTTGGCAAAAACATGGACCAATTTCCCTTAAAGGGCGTCCTTCCAATTTTCCAGACATCACTGCGTTGGTTTGGATTAGACTGCATGCGTTGTGGAAAATAGCACCTCGCTGTTTTCCTCGGTGCCCCAACGAAAATAAATTAGCCGCTGTGTTTAAAATCTAGCAGAAAAGTAGCGGCCTGTACTCTAGAGTTTATAGTAATTGATGGTGTAACACTTTTGATCTTGGAAGCTTTTTTTTCTGTGTAGCTGTATCTGCAGTACACTAGGGGCAGTGGCATTTTCATTGGCAGTGTTTTGTTTACGTTTAGCACCGGTGCTTGGTATATATAGCACGAGACATGTTCCAGTAACTCAATGAAAAAAATACTTAACAGGGATAGTCTGAGACTGGGAAACAAATGAAAACAAAGGTCTCCTGAAAGCTAAGATAAGGAAATTCGATGAAGTGTAAGTAGTAATTGGTTCACTGTCACCACTGTGTTGAACGAGGAAATACAATGTACCTGATTTATTTCGAAATGTTAGCAGCAGACAGCATAAAGTCAAATATATTAAGCTTCCCCATAAATACCATCCATCCATCCATTATCTGCACCGCTTATCCTTAGTAGGGTGTCAGGGGTGCTGCAGCGCAACCCAGCTATCTTCAGGCAGTGGGCAGGGGACACCCTGAACTGGTTGCCAGCCAGTCCCAGGGCACACAGAGACAGACGGCTCACTCGCTCATTCATACTACAATTTGGACCGGCCAGATAGATAGATAGATACTTTATTCATCCCCGTAGGGAAATTCACACTTCCAGCAGTCTACCCTGTTGTTTATTAACAGATTAACATGATGCCCTAGGGGTTCTTGTAGCGGAGTGGATGACGCCACACGCCAGTCCAATAGTTCGACATCCCTGCGGCAGATGGAAATCTTTTTCTTTGTGTCAGGGATACACCACCTCGTGTTAGCGAGTCCGTCTCCTCTCTGATTCCCTTGGCTTTCGTGTCTCTTTATAGCGACGCTGAAGCCGGAATAGCTCCGGGTGGCTACACGTTAGTGTCCGGGGTGCTAAACGTGAGCCACGTTTCCGCAAAACACAGCAACTGCGCTCCCTGTGCGCTTCGATGTTTTCCACCAGCACTCGTTGGTCTTATTTGGTAGTGAGTTCACATTTACCATGATTACGGATGGTACCGAAGACTTATAACGCCGCTAGCCGCTTAGCTAGCTCCGGCTCTTCTTCCACCATAGGCCCCCTCATCACGCCGGCACGAGAATTCTTCAGGGCAGTGTGTTGATTCCTCGAATAAACGCATTTTTGTGCGCTAAAACCCATGTCCATAGGATAGGAAGTCATCCAAAGTAGTTGTTAAACAGGAAGTAAAACACCAAAGATAGGAGCAGACAATAAAACAATAAATCACAAAAAGTGAGAGATAACAGGGCAGCTGCTGGAAAAGGCAGCCGCCTTGTGGCTGCGCCGTTTTGACATGCATGTTTTTAGAATGTGGGATGAAACCGGAATGCCCGGAGTAAACCCACGCAAGCACGGGGAGAACATGCAAACGCCACACAGGAAATTTTGAGCCCATGACCTCAGAACTGTGCCACACACGTGCTAATCACTGGGCTTCTGTGCTGCCCCTCCTTTAAATACATTACACCCTAATCCTGCTGATAACGAGAGTTAAGAAGCCACAGCAACAATATTCGTTAGTTAGTTTCGTTTTTTTTTGTTTTTTTTGTATATTTTATTTAATTTAACTATGTGTCAAAACCTGGTGTGTCGGGATGTCATGGCAGAAGTGTCCTGCAGACTCCAGCAGTTCATCTTCAATTTCTGGTGCTCCCCTAAGAAACGGAGAGAGCAGAATGGAGCGGACGTCACTCCCAGTGTCAGTGCTGCAGGCGCTGGTGGGAGTACAGCCGTGTAGCCTAAAATCAACTCGGAGGGGTTTCAAACTCAGGAACACGATATAAAAACTAAGAGCCAGAAATATGGAGTATCTTCGGAGCAAAATTGCGACAGTGAATTGAGAGACTTGAGATTCGGCAGGCCACACATAACGCAGTCTGACTCTATAGACAACAAAGTAAATTAACATTTTTCTCTTTTTTTAAGTGCGTGAAGATCACGCCGACACGCCTGCTCTGGTGGCTTGTTATTATGTTATTGGCATTTGAAGCGTCACCGCCCCCTACTTGTCGCACCCAATAGGACAACTCCGTTTAGAAAACCGGCTCTTTTGGCACGGCTGAGAAGAGCCAGCCTGCTCTTTCGGCTCAGAAACCGCTCCTTTGATTTTTTTTTTTTTTTTTTAAATGTTTGTTAAATGATATCATCAATAATAATAATAAAACATTATTTACCAAATAATCATACATTTGTTTTGCAGGAATCCCTGGAAAACATATTAAAAATAAATTAAGATATTCACAGATTGACAAAAAATACTTTTGCTCACTGAACAGATTTAAAGTCGAACAACACCACAACATCCCTGAAAATTTGAAATAATAAAATACAAATTAAGAATATTGACTCTTCAGTGCTGTAAATGATAAAATGTAAATAGTTTATTATTTTGCAATCTATTTTAACCAATTTAGAGATATATCACGCAAAAAAACACAAATTAAAATAAGTACCAAACAAAGGAAAAGAACAGCAGTCTCTAAGATTGAATGCACTCTGCTTCGGGGCAATTAATAACCATAAAATTAGTCCTAATTCGGCTCACTTTTCTGCTTTTGATACATACAGTACTATCTTTCGGTTTTGCTTTCCGTGTTGAACTGTTATTACCCAACACCTATTGAGCCCTTTCCATGTTTGTAAACAAGTGTGATGTAGCCAAGCTGGGCGTTCATTGTTGAAGCAGAACAGCAGAATTTATTCAATTGACAAAAAAAAATGAAGATAAGAGTCAGGAATAGTTCACAATGACACAAGGTATCTGCTAGCATCAAGATAGCAACTTTATTTTTGTCATCAAAGTCAACAGCAACAGCCTTTAAAGCTGAAAATATTCCATGAGACAATTGTGGCAAGCGCCCTCTTCTATGCGACAGCGTGTTGGGGAGGCAGCGTCAAGAAGAAGGATGCCTCTCGTCTCAATAAACTGGCTAGGAAAGCGAGCTCTGTTGTGGGCAAAGAGCTGGACAGCCTAACAACAGTAGCTGAGAGACGGGCACTGGAAAAGCTGCGGTCAATCATGGACAATCCATCGCATCCACTACACAGCATTATCTCCAGACAGAAGAGCAGTTTCAGCGACAGACTGCTGTCACTGTCTTGTACTACGGACAGACTGAAGAGATCTTTTCTTCCTCATGCCATGAGGCTCTTTAACTCTACCCGGCAGAGTAAAAGCCCACAGTAAACCACACCACCTACATTGCATATTACCGAATCTTATTGCAATATGTATTCTGTGTAGCACTATTTAGTTATTCCATATAACACGCTACAGTGGGCATTTGCACGTCACACTGGGTATTTGTATATTGTATTCTTTTTGTTTTATTATTGTATTGTTCTCAGCTCAGGGATGCTGCTGGAAATGTGAATTTCCCTTCGGGGATTATTAAAGTATCTATTTATCTATCTACACAAACAATTGAAAAATTTTCCCTGAAAGTGCTTGAATTTGGCCATAGGAATATATGTATGAACCCTGAACATTTACAAATGGAGAATGGTTGAATTTTGCCTTGCGTTTAGAAACTATTGACTGTGTGTGGTCCTCCATTTTACCATTCAGCACCCGTTTGCTTCCCAGGTGGAAGTAAAGCCATACGTGCTGGACGACCAGCTGTGTGACGAGTGCCAGGGCACCCGATGCGGGGGCAAGTTTGCGCCTTTCTTCTGCGCTAATGTCACCTGTCTGCAGTACTACTGTGAATACTGTTGGGCGGCCATCCACTCCCGGGCTGGCCGCGAGTTCCACAAGCCCCTGGTCAAGGAAGGTGGTGACCGTCCACGCCACATCTCCTTCCGCTGGAACTAGGGCAAGAGAGGAAAACTAGGTTTGGGGGGGAGGGTCTTTGAGGAAAGGGTAGCTTGGGAAAATACATGAATGCACTTTTCTTTTAAGTTAATAAAAAGATTTAATTTATATATATATTTTTTAAATCAGGCCCTCTAAACATAGTTAAGAGAGAAAAATCCCATTTATGTTTTGGCTACAAGTGCGCATGAACATATGAATGCATTCGATTTGGATTTTGATGTTTTCTTACTGTTTTTTGTTTGGCGTTAGCTGGAAAAGTTGCTTCCATTTGTTGTCCAGAGTAACAAAATTTAACTGAGGTTCATCCTAATACGTATATCAGTACTGACTACGAGAGTGGCAGTGAAGAGTACTTCTTTCTTTGTTCTGTTTTATTTGCGTGCAAAATTTAAGAACAAGTACCATATACCAAAGTTTGAGTTGGGTTTGACTAGAGGGGGAAAATGCGGTTGATTTGTCGAGAAACCGGCTAACGTCACATTTCGGCGTCAGGCCACATTGCCGATTGTGCGGTCGTTTTAAGTGCCGGTTCGTGAATTGACGCTTGGCGACCGGAGAGGGGTGAACCAAAGATTCGGGTGAAAACGCATTGTAAAGAGTAGAAGTAGTAGTCTGGCAGAGTTTGAGCTCATGAAGGCCCGGCCCTCGCGGCTCAGGTATCTGCAGTCGTATTTGCTCGCTATATATTGTCAGGGATATTAGCACTGGAAGCTAACACGCTAACGTAGTACAAACCTTTTGGGCATGCACAGTCCATTCTCCCTGAGCTGTCCTCATCGTGTACCACTGCACGCTCCACCCGGATCGGAGCTTCCCGCACCCGTGTTGTGGTTTCGATCTGGTCGTAGCTCGAATTTGCTGTCACAGTGATAAAGATATTATTTTATACATGGCCTGCTGATTTTTGTACAGTGTTTTATAGCTGATTATTTTGTCATGGACATATATACATTTATTATGCACTACTTTTCTAAATATTTTTTTCAATAGTCATTTTAGGCACATTTTTCACAGACGGGAGAACTCCTTTTGCAATACCTCATTTTTTTCACTCTGTGAAAAATAATTTTGTACCTTTGTTACTAAGAGACCTGCAATTACGGTAAACCTAATTTAAAGAAAAGATGAATGATATTAATATAATTTTCTCAATTAGCTTTTATATACTTAAGTGCTGGTAAATGTGTCTGGTGCGTCGGTGTGATACTGGAGCTTGAAAATAGGCCGTCGTTTGCCAATCGTGCATAGATTCTCCTCTGTCCTGATGAATATTATTACAAGATCCTAAGGCATGGCAAAACCTTTCTAAAAGAGTTGGATAGTCTTCAAAATACTTCTATATTCTGGTATTTCACGCTTAGGTGTAGTTGATATGAAGAAAATCAATGTTTTGGCTGCGGTCAACATGTAATCATCCTCCTCTCACCTGAGTGGGTTTGAATATTTAGATCCTCTTTCTGGGACTGCCTGTAAGTTGTACTTCTTCTCGGCATGCGTAATTATGTAATACAAGAAACTACATGACTAGTGGTAATGCCGGACCTAAAGATGTAATGCACTAGCTCTCTTTCCTTCCCTGCTTTCTTTTTCGGAGAAGATCATCCTCTCGAGCAACGACAGAGTATGCCTTCCTCACATGTTTATGCAATCGACTACACTTTTGTAAGTAGAGGGCACTCAGTAGGAAATAGTCGAGAGGACTTGACCCCTTTTGTGATGTGGCATGCTTTGGGACATAACCTGAATGTGATGTAATGTTGCAAGTAAACTGTGAGCCGTTATGTGCAATACTTGTTTTTTTCGTTCCTGAATCGTTGCCGTCACTTATTGAATCCATAAATCATGCAGTCACGTTATTGTTCCCTCCTTTTTTTAATTTGTATTATTGTGAGACAAAACATATATATATATATTGGAAAACAAAGCTAATTTATACATGAATTTATTTTTAAGCATTTAGTTTTGTGCTTACGTACTTATTTTGCTACTTACATGCAACTGTGATTGAAAACAATGTATAAAGAAGGTTGCTAATGTATTACATTTGCTCTATTTTCAATTGAGATGTATGACTATGATTTTTGGATCAGATTTCTGTTCTATTTTTGGGGTGATGTGTTTAACTTTGTCGACGTCTAGTTTTTCTAATTGCTGTTTTGTGCTCTCCATTTCCAGATGAAAAAGAATATTGAGTATGTCTCTTAGTATTACTTGATTGCAGGTGTTAAATAGTTTTTAATTGTATACTGGCAACGTTATATTTATTAACCTTTTTTTACCTAACATAATTTGGATTTTTATTTAGCATTTTCACATTTCTAATTTGGAGTTTTATTCAGTAATTTCACGTTTATACACGAGTTCTAATTTTTTATTTTTTTCTTCCTGACTCTTGTGCGCTACGATACATAGTTTTTTTTCCCATTGCTGGTTTGTAGAAGTGAAGTCAAAATAAAAATCTAATGTTCTTCATTTGCCGCCAACCTTGTTTGTAACTGTCTGCATACATTTGAAGTATTTGTAACGTGAGATGTTTGAACGAATAAAACAGCTGTGAGGAAGAATTCATTGCTTGGCTTTCTATTTCACGGGGGACCCCCTATAACACCATCCAAGTGGTTAAAAATAATGTATTCATTTTTGTTTCTTTATTTTTTTTTTCTTACAGGGTTAAAGAGTTGTACTTTATCCAGCTCAATCAATCAATTTGTAATGCTACCACATTTAAAAATGCTATTAAAATCTACTTGAATATCTGGAAATGATTCATGAGTGGGTTCTGAACACTATATGATTAAAACGTCATCCATGCAGTCAAGTCGCATTTATTTGTATAGCCTTTAATCACAAAATGTCTCATTGGACTGCCCAGGCCACAATTAAACCATCCCCTCATCTGCACCAACATGCAGACATGGACAAACTTAAAAACCTCAGCATGAGGGAAAAAAAAAACCTAGAGAGGGGGCCACACAAAAGGTTATCCCCCTTCCAGGTTGACAAGGCTGCAAAAGCATAAAGTAACAATACAAAAAACGTAAAATTAAAATCCCTGGACTATTTGGAAATCACTGGACAGCGAAGATGTTGAAGACGTCACACTGTCGTTCTTCAATCTCGTCAGAGGAATTCTGCTGGCTTTTCAGGCACGGCTGAGGAAAATGTCTGATCTTTGATCAGACCGCTGCAACTGGGGTCTTACTTCAACGCTGTGATGCCATCTTGGCCAACAGCCTCGCCAACCACCACGCACAAAAACGCCATGGAAAAACTGACCTTCGCAACATGTTGAATGACAGGTTCGACGTCCTCAACATCAAAATTTAATAACTGCCTGAAAGACTTGCTGGAATGGTTGCATCTGATCAAGAGGGACTTTTGGCTTTTATTGTAGATATTAAACAAATATCAAATCAAAATAAAAACAATCAAATGAGGAGGGGATGTCAAAGCGAACATTAAAACAGCGTATCATGCTAAACATGATTTTGCTGAACTAGATTTTACATTTTTGAATAGATTTTATGGTCAGAATTTCTAGGCGGTGCCTTGGCTGGGAAGGGTCTGGTTTGGAAGCCTCAGCATTGCATCTCTCTGCTTTTAGCAAATTATGTGGTGCTGTTGGCTTCCTCAAGCCATGATCTTCAGCTTCCACTGGAGCTGTTCGCAGTCGAGTCGGCCTGGATGAAGATAAGCACCTCCAGGACCATGGTTCTCAGACGGAAAACGCTGGCATACCTCTTCACTGTAGGGGATGAGATCCTGCTTCAAGTATCTCAGGGCCTTGTTCAAGGGTGAGGGTAAGACGGAACAGTAGATCGACAGACTGATCAGTGCAGCGTCTGCTGTCATGCGGACCCTGTACTGGTTTCTCTATTTACAAGTCGATCGACGTTCCTACCCTCACCTATGATCATAAACTGTAGGTCATGATCCAAAGAACAGATACAAGCGGCTAAATTGAGTTTCCTCCGCAGGTGGGCTAGTCTCTCCCTTAGAGATAAGGTGAGAAGCTGGGCTGGGTATAGGGAGGTCTGGGCTTCCCTGCTGAGGCCGCTGCCCTCGCGACCTGACCCCAGATAAGTAGAAGAAAATGGATGGATGGATAGATGGATCGGATACCCATAGCAACATGATGCTGGACAATTATGTCAACACCTTCTAGGGGAGCCTCATTTTATGTAAAATAAATATAAATTTCTCGTTTTACAAGTATTTAAAATATGTTAATATAATAGTTTATGTATTATATTTTCTTGTTCATATCCTCATTGTTTTTTTTTTTAAAAAAAGGACATTGTTTATTATTTAGTATGCCACGTGGTAAAATAAAAACTCCAATCATGTAAAACCAAAAACATTGATTTGAACCACAAGCAAGAATACTATCATATAAACTTGCTTTTCTAAATGCTCTTTTGTTGAGAAATTTGAATTTATTTTTTATAGCATGAGCTTCACCCAGAGGGAGCTGATTGTCTGCCATCTTGCTGCTAAAGCTACCCGCCAAAACCAAAAACCTGCCTTTTTTTCCATGCGTTTTTTTCTCATTATTTCTCTTGATTTTCTTCCTGCTTTTTTCATGTGTTCATTTATTTTTCCTTATTATTAAAAATAAAAAAACAATGGTGCATTTTGTTCACTTTGAGTCCATCCATCCATCCATTATCCTCCGCTTAGGTCAGGTCGCGGGGGCTGCAGCTTTAAAAGGGAAGCCCAGACGTCCCTATCCCCGGGCCCCTCCATCTCATCCAACGGTATCCCGAGGCGTTCCCAAACCAGTCGAGAGACATAGTCTCTCCAGCGTGGGACATGCCCGGAACACCTCCCGAGGGAGGCGTCCAGGAGGCATCCTTATCAGATGCCTGAGCCACCTCAATTGGCTCCTCTCAATGTGGAGGAGCAGTGGCTCTACACAGAGTCCCTCCCGGATGACTGAGCTTCTCACCTTATCTCTAAGGGAGAACCCAGACACCCTGCGGAGGAAACTCATTTCGGCCTCTTGTATCCGGGATCGTGTTCTTTCGGTCATGACCCAAAGTTCATGACCATAGGTGAGGGTAGGAACGTAGATCGACCGGTAGATCGAGAGCTTTGCCTTTTGGCTCAGCTCCCTCTTCACCACGACTGACCGATACAGGGTCCGAATGACGGCAGACGCTGCACCGACCCGTCTGTCGATCTCTTATTCCATCCTACCCTCACTCGTGAACAAGACCCCTAGATACTTGAACTCCTCCACTTGGGGCAAGATCTCCTCCCCAACCCGGAGGGAGCATGCCACCCTTTTCCGACTGAGTACCATGGTCTCGGACTTGGAGGTGCTGATCCTCATCCCGGCCGGCCGCTTCACACTCTGCTGCGAATCGCTCCAGCGAGAGCTGAAGATCACGGCCTGAGGAAGCCAACAGCACCACGTCATCTGCAAAAAGCAGTGACGCAATGCTGAGGCCCCCAAACCGGACTCCAGGCAGCCCTGGCGGAGTCCAACCCTCACCGGGAACAAATCCGACTTACTGCCGGCAATGCGGACCAGACTCTTGCACCGGGCATACAGGGACCGGACAGCCCAGATAAGACTGTGCGGTACCCCATACTCCCGAAGCACCCCCCACAGGGCCTCCCAAGGAAAACGGTCAAATGCCTTCTCCAAGTCCACAAAACACATGTAGACCGGACAGGCAAACTCCCATGCACCCTCAAAGACCCTGCAGAGTGTGTAGAGCTGGTCCAGTGTTCCACGGCCAGGACGAAAACCACACTGTTCCTCCTGAATCGGAGACTTGACCTCCTGGCGGACCCTCCTCTCCAGTACCCCTGAATAGACCTTACAGTGAGGCCGAGAAGTGTGATTCCCCTGTAGTTGGAACACACTCTCCGGTCCCCCTTCTTAAAGAGGGGAACCACCACCGCAGTCTGCCAGTCCAGAGGCACTGTCCCCAATCTCCACACGATGTTGCAGAGGCGTGTCAACCCTGACACGGCCACAACATCCAGAGCCTTAATGAACTCCGGGCAGATCTCATCGACCCCCGGGGCCCTGCCACGGAGGAGCTTTTTGACCACCTCGGTGACTTTAACCCCAGAGATGCAAGAGCCCAACTCAGAGTCCTCCGGCTCTGCTTCCCCAGAGGAAGACGTGTCGGCGGGATTGAGGAGGTCTTCGAAGTACTCCGCCCACCGATTCACAACGTCCCGGGTCAAGGTCAGCAGCGCCCCATCGGCACTATACACAGTGTCGATGGCACACCACTTCCCCCCCTAAGAAGTCGGATGGTGGACCAGAATTTCCTCGAAGCCGTTCGGAAGTCGGCTTCGATGGCCTCGCCAAACTCTTCCCATGCCCGGGTTTTTGCCTCGGCAACTGCCGAAGCCGCATTCCGCTTGGCCAGCCGATACTTGCCAGCTTCTCCCAGAGTCCCACAGGCCAGGAAGGCCCGATAAGACTCTTTCTTCAGCTTGATGGCATCCCTCACCGCCGGTGACCACCAACGGGTCTGAGGGTTGCTGCCGCACCGACTTTGAGTCTCAGTAGTTTATTTTCTTCCTTGCGCTTTGAAGAACTTGTTTTCAGTTGCACTGGGCAATATAGCAAAATTTAGTGTTCAAATATTACACAGTGTCCGGTTAATAAATAGCGTTTTTACCAACAGGCATGGCGACATAAGACCCAATTTCTCTTTAACCTTTTGCAAGGAAAATTCTTAAATCAAATGTTCTTATAGACTCCTGTGGCTTGTCTAGCCTACTTTTTTCATATTATAGAAATTCTTAGTGTTTTTTTACAGGACATATTGAATTTGGTGGGGGGACAATACCAAATTACTTTGGGCGTCAGTACCTCAAGGGGTAAAGTGCTCGTCTTGGGACCAAGGGAATTGCAGGTTCAGTTCCCAGCTGCTCCGAATCCAATGTTGAAGTGCCCTTGGGCAAGACAGTCAACGCCCAATACCCCCAATGAGCAGGTATGTGCCTTGCATGGCTGACTCTGCTATCAGTGAGTCTGTGTGTGTGTGTGAGAATATGTATTAGGTGTTTTGAGAGGTCTTCAGTGACTGTGTGAAACGCTATAGAAATGCAGTCCATTTTCCATTGAAAGATACTATACTGTGATCTCGCAAAATAATGAGTAATAGTATTTTACAATAATAACTGCGTGCTTACATTTGCAAAAGATTGGGCATTTCCAACTTCCCAGTTCAACAGATTGCATCATCATTTTGGCACATTAACTAACACTAGAATGCTCAACAGAAGCTTAAAATTGAATAACTCTTAGGCTGGAATTTTGCTCATTATGTTTTAATTGAAAAGGAATGTGTCTGTAAAAGCACTTTAAATGGTAATGGTATGTCAGTGTGTATTATTTTCAAAAATGACACGTTGCGTGTGTACTGGCAATACTAAAAACGGAAGCACAAGGGGACCTCTTCACTCTTCACTTCTGCTTATTTCATCAAACAGTTGTGTGAAATCACATACAAGGCAGAATGCTACAATGGGAGTATAACATGGGCAAAGTGAAGACGCCTCTTAACAAATCAAACATACTTTAGACTGATTTAACAATGGAGGGAAGTTGGATCATTCTGATATTCATTTCAGGTGAGTTTGATTTTAAGTGTGAATTAATCTGATACTTTTCTTTAATATAGGTTTATACAAGGAACGCAGTGACGTGCAGTGAGGTTTGTCAGATTTTCAAATAAACATAACAGCATAGAAAAATGTTTGATTGTCTTACCTTAACAGAAGTGTCAGTAGATGGATGATCTTCCATTAGAAAAAAAGTACATGCAGTGAGAAAAAAATGGATCCTTGATCTCACCATCACCCTCTGCCATGAGGCAAGATTTTTTGCATGCCTCACTCTGTTTCTGCAGATACTCAGCACAATAATATGTATGTTCCATAATACTCCTCATAAACGAACACATCAATAAAAGCGTAACAGTGATGGTTGTGTTACCGAAGAACAGTCATTTTTTACATTTACTAGATACTTAAAAATAATTCAGTTACCCCACAGAGAGTACCAACACCAAAAAGTAGTGCACCTCCCTGAAAATAACTACCCAGTTACATATTAGTGTATATACTCGCATAGAAGCCGACCCCCTTTAAAAAGTCACATACCGTATTTTCCGAACTGAAGAAAGGAAGAAAAAAAACATGTATAAGATGTACTCGCCATTGAATTCGCATATTGGGGGAAATTTGGTTGATAAAATCCTTCACCAAAAACATACATTTCCTCTTGAAAGGTAATCTAAAATAAAAATAAAATGGAGAACACGGTATACTAATGTTACGAGCACATGCATATCTTAGACACGCTCATAACATATACTGTACATTATCTAACATATTAACAGTACTTTGGGTAACTCTCGCATTCGTCTCTAACATTCGTCTCTGGTACCATAAATTATTATAGTGTTCTGATAAGAAAACATTGAAAGCCTTTTCATTGGTCATCTACATCTTTGGTGGTTCAGTGGTTAGTGGTCGGCAGTGAGAGTGCCTCGACCAGGGTTCGATTCCCGTTGCATTAAATGTTTTGCGATTCTGGTCAGCGCTATATTTCGACTGATGAAGCATTGCACAAATACGGTAAAACTTCGTGTATGAAACCAAACTTTTGAGTTCTTTCTTACAGGGCTTCGTACAGGTGCTTGAATTTCTCGAAAATGCTTGAATTTAAATGTTTTGTTTTCAAAGTCATGAAAATGCTTGGATTTGTTAGCATTGAAAAGCGTCTTGGCAGTCTGACTCTATAGACCATGCAATAAATGAAGAAGAAAAAACCAAGACCCGAAAATGACACTGACGCGCCTGCTCTTGTGGTTTGTCATTATAGGGTTGTCATGTGAATCGTCACCGCCACAGCTTTGCTTTAAAAAAAAACAAAAAAAACTTTTTTTTGGCTTGTTTTACTGAGAAGAGCACCAAAATGCCTCCTTTTCTCTCTTTGCCTCTCTATTTTCTTCTGTCTTTGTGAGTCTCTCTCTATTTCTTCTTTCTTTCTATTTATTTCTTCTATTGTTCTATTCTAACCAATTTAGACACAGATCCCCTGATAAAAAAAAGATTGAAATGATTAAAAGAAAAATCAATAATCTCTAAGATTGATTGCAGACATGGGACCAAGTCACACATGTGCAAGTCTCAAGTAAGTCTCAAGTCTTCACCTTCAAGTCCCAAGTAAGTCCCAAGTATTTTTTTCTTGGGCAAGTCAAGTCACAAGTCAAGTCCCGAGTCTTAGATTGCCAAGTCCAAGTCAAGTCACAAGTCATAAAAACAGCGACTCGAGTCGACTCGAGTCCAAGTCACTAAGTCTCAAGTCCCCATGTCTGATTGATTGCACTCTGCCTCAGAGAAATCAATATAGTTAAAATAAGTCAAACTTGGGCTAATTTTTCAGCTTTTTACACATACAGTACTATGTTTCTTTTTGTCTTCCGTATTGAACTAAATTGTAACCCAACACCTATAGAGCCCTTTCCCTGTTTGCAAACAAGTCTGACAAAGCCAAGCTCCGTGTGCATTGTTGAGGCAGAACGTCAGAATTCTCGTCAATTTAAAGCAGCCAATTGACACAGAGAGATTGTAGATTAGAGATAGGAACAGCTCAAAACAGCTCAAGGTATGTGATAGCAGCAAGATAGCGGCTTTATATTAGTCATTGAAGTCAATAACAACAAAAAACAAGGGACTGAAAAAAAATCGCCTTAAAATTGCTTGAAAGTGAATTTAGCAGTGAAAAAGGTGTGTGAATTACGTTTTTAAAAAGTGAGTTATTCACCCCCCAAAAAAATACAGTGACTTCCTTTTCTCCTAGGTGTAATGGGCGACTGGGGAGTGACGTTCAAGGACCAATGTGCCTTGCAAGGGGCGACAATGGTTATTGATTGTCAGTATGACTACCCCTTTCCTCAAATTGTGCGTTCTGTCAAGTGGTATCACGGTCTACGGCAGTCGGGCAGGTGGTCTCTCTCATCTACTCCTATCCCGACCCACTTTGAATATCTGGGAAACTACAAGGGAGACTGTAGGCTGAGGATCAAAAACATAAAACACACGGATGAAGGATATTACCTATTTCGCTTTTTGACCATACTGAGCAGTTGGACCAGCAAAAAGCCACTTCATTTGTCAGTCAAAGGTAGGAACACTTAACTGTTCATATTAAGATGTTCTTCATTTACAGTAGTAGTCTCAAACTTGCCGCCCTGGACGGTGTGTGTTATTTCACCACTAGATGTCACTGTATTGTGTAGTGGAAGTCCTACTTAAATACTCAGCAGGATTGTTACAGAAGAAATACTACAACAATACAACTACAGTAATATTACAAAATACTACAGAAATACTACAAAATACTATACTATGGAAATACAAACACATATCACAACATGAATACGATCATGACAAACTACAACAGAACTAAAACAAAAATATAACTCTAGTATTATTACAAAATATTACAGAAATACTACAAAAATTGTAGGATGGAAATACAGAAATACTGATATTGTAATACTTCTACGGAAATACTACAAAAATACTACAACCAAAATAATACAGCAGAAATACTACAGTAGTACTACAAAAAAAAGAAAATACTACAAAATACTTCACAAATACTACAAAACTACTACGGTACCATGGAAATACTACTGCAGAACTACTACAAAAAAACTACAGTAATATTTTTACTAACCGTACTGAGGGGTACAGTTAGTGCTGTTGCAGCAGAGCGTGCACCAAATAACATATATTCTGAAAAGCAAACAATAATAAAAATAAAATACAGTATTCTCAAAATATTCTTCTGAAAAAAAGTAAAGAAAAATGTACAACAAAAAAACACATTTCAATAAAAATGAACATTTAAAAAGCCCCCCGCCCAAAAATAAATAAGTAATAGTAATAATGATAATGACAATAATAATAATAATAATAATAATACAATCCAGCTCCAGACTTCCTGTGCGGAGTTTGTATGTTCTCCCCGTGCTTGCGTGGGTTTCCTCCGGGCACTCCGGTTTCCTACTACAATCCAAAAACATGCATTTCAGGTGAATTGGCCTGTCCAAATTGTCGCTAGGTGTGAATGGGCTAGTGAGTTGTCTGTCCCCGTGTGCTCTGCGATTGGCTGGCAACCAGTTCAGGGTGTCCCCTGCCCGATGATTGCTGGGATGGGCTCCAGCACCCCCGCGGTGTAGCTAATGAGATGAGATGAGATGAGAAAATGACATTTTCTGAATGCTATCGTGATGCAATTGAAAGATTACATTTCAGCACAAATGTGATCCAAAATAAATGTTGAAGTGCCTCTCGACTGGTAAGATGGCTGAAAATCCTCCCTGCTGTCATCGTTATCAGGGTGGATGAGCCACCCTCAGATCCCTTTCTATACATTGTTAGTCTGTGCCTTGCCATGATTTTAATTATTTTTTAATATTATTATTTATTTTTGTGTGTGTCTATTTTTTGCTTTCCGGCTTTTCATGGAAGAAAAAGGAGATTTGATTTTCTTTATATACACTGAATGTTTGTGTATGGAACTTTGTGGTGCACTACATTTTACAAATCCATTTTTATTCTGAATGTTTTAAACAGATCTAATAACCAACGTAGAGCCGAGCACGGCGACAGAAGGCCAATCAGTCCGTCTGAGCTGCAAGAGCGATTGCGGCACACATGCGTATGCATGGTACCGTGATGGAAAGGCAATACCCAAGCCGGTTTTCCTTGCCAGCAGAAATGATTCTGGGAGGTATCATTGTGGTGTCCTTGGACAACAGCAGATCAAATCGGCCTCCGTGGCCCTCAATGTTCGATGTGAGTATGCAGGAAGAGTCACGTTTATTAGTATAGCCCAGGAATTGGGAACCTACGGCTCGCGAACCATATATGCTCTTTTCATGAATACATATGGTTCAGAGATAAAATTACATATATATATATATATATATGTATATATATATATATATATACTATTATTTACTATTATATACTACATCAGCTATGTGCGCACTAGACTCGACTCTGCGCTCAACGGAATTGAAATGCTTAAAGAATTATGTGTGATAATGATTTTATGTTCGAGCCATATGTACCTATGAAAAGAGCCACATCTGGCCGGTAGGTTCCCAAACCCCAGCTGTACGGGGAATGACTTTACGTTTTCTGACTTCAAGATTTATTTATTATCAAGATTTATCTATTTTATCTACTAGGTGCTCATTTGTTTTGTTATTTTTCAATCGACTATCATGCCATCTTTATTGGTTTTATAAATTATGTTGTGAGATATAAATGATTTATATGTTATAGCTCTAATTTCCTGGTGTTTGTTAGAACAGCCAGGGAGTAGAGATGGTGTCCCGGTCCAATTGGCCATCGATACACAATTAATCAACTTCAATCGTAGCAAGTTTGCCTTTAGTACTTTTTGCCACTCATTACTGTTTCTTTATCCTAACAAAGAATAATCTTTGATCTCGTCCTTGGCTTTTTAACAATTCATTTTGTTATGATGTTGGAACGCTGCACCGATTGGGGGCAGCCTGTTTCTCTTGCAGGTTCCCAAGCGATGAATCCTGTGAAAAACGATGGAATTTACAGTAGACAAAATTTTTACTCAATTAAAGTACAGGTATTTCCGAATAATATGTCTCAAGTGAAAATAAAAGTAGTCATCCAAATAACTTACTTGATTAAAAGTAAAGTACTAGGTGAAAAAAACTAAAGATCTGAGTAACTGTAGCAACGTCTTGTTTTTTATTTTTTTGAAAAACATAACATTCAACCCTATAATCAAACTATCAGAGTCCGTCCAATCAACAATAAACTACATTCACTTTAAAAGTAAATTAAAATAATCAAGGTAAATTCAAGTACTTTTATAAAGAATATAATAATAATAGTAAAAATCAAATAAACAAATTCAACACAAGTGACACATTTAAAGCCCCAGTACTTTTAACAGGCTTTGCAGGCAAAAAAAAAAAAAAAAACAACTAGCCAGCCCTGGGGTCGGCATCCCAAAATGTTGAAAGAGCCATCTTGCACCAAAAAAACAAACAAAATTAACAAAGAAATTCGTAAGGAGCTGCAAAAAATTGAAAACTTCATATAAGCCTAACCTGATGAACACAACACATGCTATATTAGCCTACTATCAAAATGACTAAGTTGGATGCAGTACATTCTATAGAGAATGACGTTACTACTCCGTTGTATGATGCCGCCTTAAGTTTAACTTTGTCACTCTAAGAATGTATTACAAAATTTTTAATTGTTTTGATCAAATTGAAAAAATGCAATTAGGAAATCAATTTTTATGTTATTTTTATTTTAAGGGTTGAAAAACAAAAATGCAAAATGTGCACCTTATATTGCCAACAAAATGACTGAATTAAAACACAGCATGCATTTATATAAACAAAATAAAAACCATTTTCTGTGCAGTTATTTTCTTTTTACCTTTGATGTCCATGGCGGATTACACAAAAACGCGCACTCAAACACACACACACCTATTTGCTACCTGTGCGGCTCCTTTAAAGGAGGCGGGGCTTGGCCACACAGCCCAGCTCTAAGAAAGAGCCTCTCACTCAGGGGACATGGGAACGAAAAAAAACAAGCAAAGGGGAATGTGTGTACTTCAGTAACTGGTTAATTGTCGGCTAAACTAGAGTACCGTATTTTCCGCACTATAAGGCGCACCTAAAAGCCTTTATTTTTTTCAAAAGCTGACCATGCGCCTTATAATGCAGTGCGTCTTTTAAAATTGCAAAGTTTTCCAACTAACTTGCAGCCGCCGACTAGATTTTCCCCCGAACGCCAAGTAGTACGCGGTGTATGCTGGGATTTATTTACCGGCGTTTCATTGGCTAACCATTGTGTCAATCATCATTTGAATCGATCACTATTGGCTAAAGTTATTCGGAGGTCAAGGGGCGGATCCTTTTTATCATTTACAGGCTGGCATTGGCTTAAACGGCGAAACAAAGCCTGCAATTGGCTGAAAAGGATGAATGCGTATAGCATGTGGCTGACGGCATAGAGAAAGCATTTTTTTCTATTCTGTATTTGTAAATATTGTATTCTCCTGGATTTACTACCCTCACGGATATAAGAGGACATTGCCTGCACATTATTATGAACACAACGACTTCGGTGAGCTACTCCGGATTTTATATTGTCCCTGTATCTTGTTTCAGACTGAACTCGATGTTTCTGTGATAAGGGGTGCAGATAATGGATGGAATGGAGTGTCTATTTTTAAATTAAACTCAATTCCAAGTGTTTATTGTCATATGCACAGTAAAGTTGCGAGCGAAAAAGAAAATAGATACTAAGGAATGGTTAGCATTTCTTGAATCCCAAGACTTTAACCTTCCGAATGATGGAACGATGCATTTGAGTGACATCTTACGGACACCGCATCCGCATGTGTTCTCGACACGTATTTGCGTCTTTGCAAGCTTTCGGAATGTTAAGGTGTTAATAAGTTGGACTGAACTATCTTACTGTTTTGTCCACGTTCCCATTGTAGCGCCTTATAATCCGGTGCGTCTTATGTATGTCAAAAATAGGACAAAAACTATTTTTTCGGGGTGCGCCCTATAACCCGGTGCGCCTTATAGTGCGGAAAATACGGTAGTTTTTTTTCTTTACAAATCTACACAAGTAAAAATTATAGTGCTTTAAAAATACTCCCCAAAGTACAAAATGTCCCAAAACCTGTTCAAGTAAAAGTAACTCATAACTACCCACTTCCGTTTTTGACTCAACTTTCTGGATTGTCTGGTGTATTTGCGGGGTCTTCCCAGGTTGTGTCCTCCATTGCGGTCTCATAACAGTACTCATCATAGAGGCTGTGTGGTCCTTTACCTTGATCCTGCATGTTTAGAAAGTTAATCAGAGGAAATCAACTTAGCAAGGGTCAAATTATTTTCAGTGCTTAAAAAGATAGGTAGTCTAATCCCTTGTTTATTGCAGTAAATGGGTACCAGAGCCTGTTGCCATATGTTAAATTTCAGAAGGTATCGAGGTTGCTTTGAGATCCCGGTTAATTTTGCAAATCATTTAGTATTATTATAGACAGAAGATCAAAACACTGTGCAATATCAATCTGTCAGTGTCTTAGTTAGGCTTTGTAGTCCTGGGACAAGAATGAAATGTAAAACCTTTAGATTCTGTGTTTTCAATGGACCTTTTTGTTTGAATCAGATGCTCCAAGCAACATAGTGTTGTCAGCAACGCCAACAGACGACATTGTCAACGGGAGCTCTGTGACTCTCAGCTGCAGCAGCGATGCTAACCCACCAGTTCCTCAAAGTGGCTACAGGCTGTATAAGGGCAATAAATTGCTGGATTATGGCTCCACCTACATAATCTCTCGCCTTCGTCCCAGCCACACTGGGCTGTATCACTGCGAGGCCTCCAACAACATCAGCTTTAGAGGTGTCACGTTTGTAAAGTCGACAGATCTAAATCTGGACGTGCAGTGTATGTATCCTCACTAGTTGATTTAAATGTATTTTTTATTGCACTGTGTAGGTTGATTTTTTTTTTCACGTACAACTGCCACCACTGGCCTTAAGTCTTTAGTTTTCAGCCTTACCATGGGAAGACATGAAGTGAACATACCATCTGACAGGCGCAGTCAGAGTTAAGACATCAGGGCCCTTTTTATTTACACTGGATTGAAGCGTAGGTGGAGAATGCATCACAGTATGTAGAAATATCTTTCGATTTAACATTTTAAAGTACACAATACAACAAAAACAAAATGGGTTTTACTAAAAAACCTCCAGAAACAAACAAATAGTCTCTGGTGGGGATAAGAAGGCATACAGGAAGGAGGTGGATACGCAGACCATGTGGTGTTAGTAAAATAAACCTATACTCAACACCACACAATCCAAGGAAGTCATACTTGACTTCAGGAGAACACACACAAACCCAGCCCCATTCATAATAAATGCAGTCTGTGTGGAAAGAGTGCACTCCTTTAGACTCCGAGGGGTGCATCTCTGACGACCTCTCCGGGTCCGCCATCACGAGGGCTGTGATGCGGAAGGCCCAGCAGCAACTCCACATACAGAGAGACCCCAGGAGGAATAACCTCAAACAGAGGTTGCTGGTGTCCTTTTCCAAAGCCACAGTGAAAAGCAAACCGCCCATAGTGAAGGGGCTAATTCATATGGTGTGCTGGGAGCACGACATTAGACAGGAAAAACATACACAGCCCAAAAGATCATTGGCTGCTCTCTACCCAGTCTAAAAGACATTGCCGGCTTGGATAATGTAGCAGAGCCATTAACACACACACACACACACACACAAAAAAGATAATTCCCACCCTGGCCACCACCTCTTTGACCCGTTGCTCTTTGGTAGGCTTACAGGTCCCTCAAAACTAAGACAGACAGGCTCAGAGACAGCTTCTTCCTGAGGGCCATCACGTAACTAAACAAACGCACACAACTGTAAAAAATCTTGCGACAATTTTAGGTATTTATCTTTCTGTTGTTGCCAAATGAAGCTGTGAATAAAATGTATACTTTTGCACGAAACTGTATAGAAAAATCTGTAATCCCGTTGCATACAATGTTGCATAACGTTGATACCAACAACAATAAAGACAATTCAAAATTTTGAATTCTAAGAATTCGAAGAGGCTGTAGTGAAATTGTTTCAATTTGAGGCAGCATCATGCTGGTAAAATCAAGTTGTTTGCTGATTACAGTGATTAAATTTTAAGATGATCTCATAAAACAAAGAAATTTAACTGAATATGTGGATAACTGGATTAGTGTGTGGTTGAATTAAGAAATGCTGTGCCCTGAGTACAGTAGTTCCATTCATCTGGCTGAGGTATAAAATATCCTGGAATTTTACAATTTTGTCCCATATTATCAAATTTTAACAAGAATCACATTGTGTTTTCAGAATGCAGCTAAAACAAACGATTTGATTTTTTCGTTTATAGTACCTGCTCTTTATTGTTCTTTTTTTGGTAGGTTTGTTGCCCTTTTAAATCTATTTTATAGGTAACATACGCAAGTAGTAGAATTGTCATAGTTTGTACCAAACAATAGGATGGCTTACTGGCAAATAAAGACAATATAAACATTTCAGGAAGATAAAATGATAGAAATTAAGAACTATGTGAGACTTGAACACTTTTTACATCTATTTATTCAATTCTTAACTGCTTGTCTTGGTCACAATATCTCTATCGGGGACTATCTACAGGCCGTTTGATAATCAGGTTCCAGACATTTAAAGGGACAGTGAGTAATATTAAGTTCCTCCTAGTGGTACACAAACCCAGGTGGCAGGTACAAAAAACCTTCATTCGTTAAAAAAACATTGCTTTGAATAGTGGGCAAAAATGCATGAATTATCATACCAATGAAAACTTGGCACTGGTTTTCTTAGGCGTTAGACAATACAATGCCATCTAGTGGTAAAATATTACACAATGTATCTTAAATAAATGCAGTAGTCGAAATTACCAGATTTTATGAACTATGTAATTGCATTGGTATGTGTTATCGACACATCCGTCACAATGGGAAGGCCATAGAGGGCCTGTCCCCCCAAACTAAGGGCTTGTGTCCCCTTTTTTTGGGGTGGGTATTAGATACTAACACGCCCCATGCATTTGATGTGCCCCTCATCACGCCTCTCTGTTTCGGTATTGTTTACACAAGATTTGGATGCCAAGTGTTAATGCCGTAAATAATTTTTTTTATCAAACACGGTCTATCAAATGTTTTGTTGTCAACAGATTTGCAGAGTGTTACTGATGGCGGCAATGTTAGCCTGTCGTGTGGCAGCACAGCAAACACAGCAAGCTATAGCTATGTATGGTACAAGTGGATCAGCTCCAGCTCAATACTCCGAGTGGGCTCCGGGCAGGTTCTCTCCCTTTCCTCTGAGGAAACACTCCACACTGGACTGTACCTGTGCCAGGCCTTCAATCAATTCGGAGTCATGAACTCCACGAAAGTTCTAGTTGCAAAGAGGGAAAATTATTCCAGTAAGTGTTATTGTGATATTTCACTTATCAAACAATTTTATCACTGCACCTAAAACATTTTTTAATAAATGTGTACAGGTCTCCTGAATGTTGCAATACTTGGTGGATTGGGAGGCTGTGTTTTTGTTTCATTTGTAGTAGCTCTTCTTGTTCTCTGGTAAGTTATTGATGTACTTAGTAGTAGGGTGAGTTAACAGTTTTATAAGTATTAAAATTGTTCTGCACTTCCCTGTATGATTGAGGACATTTTTCTACCCGATTGACCCGGTCTTGTAATATTAAAAAGTTTGCATAAAACTTTTTTCCCCAAACATTTCATTTTCAACTCTAAAGGCCTTTTATAACACCATACAAGTGGTTAAAATAAATGTACTTTGTATTTTTCCGTTTTGGGGTCTTACAGGGTTAAAGAGTTGTAATGAATACAGCTGAAACAACTTTTTGGAACACTTACACATTTAAAAATGTTATCAAATCTAAAAACAGAGTTAACTCGGTGCTTTGCAGCAATCAGCTGTTGAGGAGAATCCTTGCACTATGTTGTTCACCAACGAGTGCCACTCTTAAGGCCCAGTCACACAGCCTTTCACAGGCGTATCGCGGCTGAATCACGGCCAGAAATTTCTGCCCGTGAAGCAGACACTGTTGGACGCTTTGAGATCGCGATACAGCCGTCTTTACACGCGGTAAGAAATTCACACGCGGTTGGCCGTGTGAAAAAGTTTTGCGCTGCTCAAAACTTTAGACCACGGGTAACCGCGGGCGGCACACGTGGTACACACGAGGTAAAGACGTGGTACGAACGTGCTAGGACGTGCTCCGGCCGCGGCCAAGACGCGGTTACACGCGGGTTCGACGCAAAATTTTAGCAGATAATTGCGGGTGGAGCACGGTCATAGCACGTTTGTTCTGCGCCTGTATCGCGGTGTTTTCACGTGCATTAGCCGCAGTTACCCGCGATAAGGACACGTAACAGTCGCCGGCATCTGTTTCGCGGGCATACCATGGGTAAACAGCGGGTTTAGCCAATTTTGCACACTTTCCCCCGCGTCTGCTTCACGGGCAGAAATTTCTGGCCGTGATTCAGCCTCGATACGCCCGTGAAAGGTTGTGTGACCGGGCCTTTATTTTGGGGAAAACAGCTCAAACCAGGGGTGTCCACATTTTGCAGAAAGCGGACCAGATTTGGTAAGGTGAAAATGTGAGAGTGACGACTCTTTAGCCCGGATTTCTTTAACAGTCTTTAATAAATCCACCCTACGTGAAAGGTTTGTAGTGCTTGGCGATTACCATCGCGACCTCATAGCTTGCCTTTGTAGCTCGCCTTTGTAGCATTTTCATTTGACTCGTGGGGTCTCGTGATGAGCGCTGCTGTGCCGTTAAAACAGCTTCCAGTTGCTTAACCTTTTCATAGCTGTCGTTTTGTTTGCATTTTGTAATCAGTATTTATGGCAGTGCCTCTTACTATTATATTCTTTGAAAACAGCCTCAGTTTTTTGGCAATTTATATGAAAACATATTAAATATTCCACTGGTCCTGGAAGCAGCAGCCATCACAATCAACTTTCCTTTTTTTTTTCTTTTAATTTGGGGCGGCTGTGGCTCAGGAGGTAGAGTGCTCGTCTTGGGATCAAGAGATCGCAGTTCGAATCCCGGCTCCTCCGTGTTACATGTCGAAGTGTCCTTGGGTAAGACACTGAACCCCTAATACTCCCAATAAGCAGGTTAGCCTTACATGGCTGCACGGCCGCTATTGGGAAATGTGAAGCACAATGTAAAGCGCTTTGGGAAGTCTTGACTTGAAAAGCGCTATATAAATGCAGATCATTTCATTTCATTTCTTTTTTTTTTTTAATTTAAAATCGTCTTGCCCAATACAGGGTGGAATAAAATTCTCAAAATCCGAGGGCAAGGTGGCCAACATCTGGTGAAACTGCAGAAATGTATTTTATACTGAGGGGATCAATACTGGCGGGCCACATGTTATTAATTCTATGACAGAGGCCGCAGGCCAGTAAAAAATTAATCATGGGCCGTAACTGGCCCCTGGGCCATACTTGGGACTTGGTTTTGGTTTAAACCGTGAGCAACTGTGGGGACCTCTCATTTTAGTTTGTTTTGTCAGTGATGGTGGTAATGCAATTTGTGTTAAGCAAGTAAAGCTCACTTGCCAAAATTGAATTTTTAAGGGGTACTAAATGACAATTACCGTATTTTCCACACTATATGGCGCACCTAAAAGTCGTAATTTTTTTCAAAAGCTGACCATGCGCCTTATAATACAGTGCGCCTTATATATGGATCAATATTAAGTCGCAAAGTCTTGCAACTAATGCAAGCAGCCGCCGACTAGATTTTCCCCCGAACGCGAAGTAGTCCGCGGTGTATGCTGGGATTTATATACCGGCGTTTCATTGGCTAACCAATGTGTCAAGCATCATTTGAATCGATCACTATTGGCTAACCTTATTCGGAGGTAAAGGGGGCGGATCTTTTTTTATCATTTACAGGCTCGGATAGGCTCAAGGGGCAAAAAAACCCTGCAATTGGCCGAAAAAGATGTGTCAATCATCAGTTGAATCGATCACTATTGGCTAAAGTTATTCGGAGGTAAAGGGGGCGGATCATTTTTATCATTTACAGGCTCGCATAGGCTAAAGGGGCAAAACAAAGCCTGCAATTGGCCGAAAAAAATGAATGTGAATAGCATGTTTGGTTGTCTACGGCATAGAGGAAACATGTTTTACTGTTCTGTATTTGTAAATATTTTACTCTCCTGGATTTACTACACTCACAGATATAAGAGGACCATGGTTGCACATTATTATTGAACGCAACGACTTCGGTGAGCTAGTTCGGCCATATATTTTCCCAGTATCTTGTTTCAGAGTGATCTCGATGTTTCTGTGATGGGTCTTTTTTAAATTAAACTCAATTCCAAGTGTTTATTGTCATATGCACAGTAAAGTTGCGAGCGAAAAAGAAAATAGAAACTAAGGAATGGTTGGCATTTTTTGAATCCAAAGACTTTAACCTACCGAATGATATTTGGAACGATGCATTTGAGTGACATCGTACGGACACTGCATCCGCACGTGTCTATGACACGTATTTGCTTCTTTGCAAGCTTTCGGAATGTTAAGGGGGTAATCAGTTTGACTGAACTATCTGAATGTTTTGTCGACGTTCCCATTGTAGCGCCTTATAACCCGGTGCGCCTTATGTATGGAAGATATAGAACCAAAAACTATTTTTTGGGGGTGCGCCCTATAACCCGGTGTGCCTTATAGTGCGGAAAATACGGTACCTGGAAAATAAATTCAAGATAACATTAAAACAGCAGATCTTTTTCTTTTGAATGATTATAAATTCCAACTACGTTTCTGGACTTTGAAACTGTGAGTCAAGCACAGGATGTAGCTAGTTTCTCATTTTTTGTGCTTTTGGGGCTGATTTCTGGTGAAAATCTTATGCTACAAAATAATGTTTCTCATTGCTAAGATACAATTGTTTCATGCCTATTGTTTATTGGGAAAAATCACAGGCTATTTCTCTTAAAACGCGTAAGCCTCCATGTAATGTTCCCAATAAGCCAAAAGCTGTGGCATATTTGTATGAATGGTACAGCTAATTCTCAGTGTGAAACAGGAATTAATTCCAACAACGATAGCAAGGATATGGGTGTGCCCCCAAAAGATAAGCCTATTGGTCAGGGACACATATTCAGACTGGGTACGTAATACATTTTATTGATAAGCGGGAAGTGCGGCCAAGGTGTTCGAATGATGAACAATATTCTTCAAATTCTATTCATCGCTAGGCTGAATGCTTATAACAATCTTTTTCTTGACATAGAATGTCAATGGGAGAAGCACGTTGGCGTCCCTTAATATTCAATGATAGTCTGGGGAAGGGATGGCAAAGCTTTTGTGGCCCGCCAGGCCTACAAAGCATTGGGGGAAACACTGACTACCACAATTTGACTGTGGTGTACAATTTTCATTGTCATAGTGAGAACCAAATTTGTAAAATAATGTTTCACTGTTTTCATCTTAACAATTTGTCCATTTTATTATTTCTTCTGTTGTAGGAAAAAACTGAAGAAAACAGAGAAAAAGGTGTGCAATCTTCATCCATTCTTTTTTTTCCTACAAATTCCTGGGTTGCAAATCAGATATTAACTTTCATATTTGTCAATGAAAATTTATTCTTCTGTCTGTGTCCCGAATTCTATTACATATCAAGTCCAGCCAGTTCAATCACAGTCAATATCCTAAACTGGTTCTACTGTTAATGTGCCAAAGGTGTGTTATGACTTTTTAAATGCAGAGGCTACAGTTATTCTTAAGTCCAGAAAAAGCAGTCACAAGTAAAATATTGAATTTTGTAATGGATTTGGAAAAAAAAATACTAAAATCCTTAAATGGTAAATGCCATGCAGCAAGCCAGCTGAGTGGTTAGCGAGTCCGTGGTACAGTTCTGAGGTCATAAGTTCAAATCCGGCTACCAACCTTCTTGTGTCGACTTTGCATGTTCTCCCAATGGTTGCAAAATTTTCTTCCAGGTGCTTCATTTTTCTCCCTACATTCCAAAAACATGCATTTTGGATTAATTGGCAGGTCCTAATTGTCCCTAGGTATGAATGAGCGAGTGAGTTGTCTGTTTCTGTGGCTCTGCGACTGTCTGGCAATCAGTTCAGGGTGTCCCCTGCCAACTGCCTGAAATGGCTGGTATTGGCTCCAGGACCCCAGCGACCCTAGTGGGGATAAGCAGTGTAGATAATTGATGGTTGGATAAAAGGTTAAACATTCGTTTCAACATTTTTGGTCTTTTTAAGTCATTCCATACTTTTTGGAAGTAGTAGTGGGTAAATATAACTCGTTACTTTTTGAAAGTGACGTGCCCAACTCTGCCTATCAATTACTCATAAAACAGCCACTAGCACCCCAGTGAATTGCTGCCCTGGCACTGGCATGACAGCAAGTTTAGCCTTTTAATACTTCCATGGGTCCTGCTAACATCGCAAATTCTAACATCAACAGCGACTTCTGGGTGACTGCCTGTCTTTGGCAATCCCTTTTTTTGTCCCTGCTGACATTATGTCCATTGTACCGAAAATATGACACCAAACCAAATGTCTTGTCTCTCAAATCTGGCAATCTTTTTTCTATGAAAGTTGTTAAGGTGGATGTTTCTTTTTTTTTTTTCGACGTGTGCGCTTTACCAACATAGAGTATCTGTGAACTTGCTACTGTGTGTCTCCCCTTGGAATTCTGCAGCAGTCTAAAACTGTGCAGTACGTTAGCGTGAAAAAAACGTTATAAAGGAAAGAACTCGTGTAAAGTAATTTAATTAATAACTCCAAAGTATACCCTTTTCCGCCAGCTAGACAGTGAACAATGTCCCAAATGAAACGACTTATTTTCTTTATTTGCTGTTTATTTGGACAATGGCCTTAACTATCGCTGAAAACCAAAAAAATTACAAAAAAAGAACCGCTAGCTTGCTAACGATACAAATACATTTTAAGCTAAACTAAGACATGCTTTACAAAATTCAAATAAGTGTATGTAATGTTGTACCAAATGTTCCCGTAAACAATGGTCTTTACTAAAGTTATCACAAGATGTTTTATACTTGCATACAGTTACTATCCAAAGCAAAAATCAAGAGGATTTTGTTGTTGGAGCGTTCAAATGTTAGTGTCTGGGCTGATGCCAAAGTTCTGCGCTTCTTTTTTGTTTCCTTTTAGCAACAAACTATAAACACGTTAATCAAAAGATGGCACTCGAAGACAACTATATGTATGCAGTAAATTAAATTGTTACTGTGTATTTTCAATTATATTCACTGTATTTTCCGGTGGATAAAGCGCACCGAAATATAGGACGCATATTCAAATTTCTGGGCAACTTGGGGTTCTTAGGTATGCCTTATATTCTGGAAAATACTGTATTTTGTGTAGTTTTTGAATGACCACTAACCAGTTATAAATATTGACCAACCAGGTACCGTTTCCTTTCCAAGAAGCCACCACAGAAGTTTCAACCAACAGTGTCTCTTCCAACACCAATGAATATGTGCCACCTCCTCAATATGCAGCACGAAAGTACTCCAAAAAACAACACGCAAATGCGGTGCACCTTTACGGAAATGTCAAACCCTGGCGCCAGGGCTCGCGCCCACACTCATCTAATTTACTTATTCCCATTGAGGATGAGGTTACCTACTCAACAGTCACCATTGATAGAAAAAAAGCAAATGTTGACATAAATAGATCACAAGAATCCAGGTATTAGCATACCACAACAGCAGCTAAACTTAATTTTGATGCACCTTATTAATGAATAAAGATTTCAAGAGGGTGGTGCCTTTTGCTCTGTACTCATTCTGCCTTTCACTTTTCCTCCGTAGGTTCGAAAAGGAGGAGACTGCTGACTCAGTAATCTATAGCACTGTGGCTAATTCGGGTGGTGGCGTCAATCCTCTGTGATGTTCAGGTTTTGTGTCCATCATTGTCAGTGCTCAACTTGATCCGAGGCATTTTTGTTATTTATTTTTTATGTTTTAAACATGCTATGACTATACTGAGTTTGATACTGGATCTGTGTACTGTACTGCAACTTATGTGGGCAGAAAGAGTCTCTTATGTTGAATAAGAATAAAAAATGGCAAGGAACAAAACGTTTTTCTTCGTAAATACAAATACTTGTGGGAAAGCAGGAAAACATAATATTCCTACTTAAATATAGGTGTTGAATTATATTTGTGTGTGTGTGTGTGTGTGTGTGTGCGTGTGCGTGTGTTTGCGCGCGCGCGCCAAATATGCAAAAACAAATCTTTCTACTAAAGAATTAGTGATGTCACCGGTGTTGGGTATAACGCCGTTATAAATGAGGCCGTTACGTTTCAGGTTTTTTTTCGTCAGTATCAGGGTAATCGAACTAATTGTTTTTCCTCCGTTACCACACAGACACGGTTACTGACAGTCAAAAGCAGTGCCTTACTCTTGCTGCAGAACAATAACAGCAGAGTCCCCCCACAAACCTGACGCCTTATATTTGACAAGGCTGTTGTTGTTGGTACGGCAACTGACTCATGACGTTCACGAACAAAATGGCTCTGTGAAGTGAACGAAAGGGAGCGGCTCCCCACAAATGAACTTCCGGTCTTAGGGTCTGGCATACCTCCCACCACCAGAGGGCCCCAACTGGTGTTTTGAACTGGGCAAATGTGTGTGCATATATTACACACCCAATTAACCTGAAATCTTTAAGAGAACATTTTTGTTCAGCAAACTTTTGAGTTCTTCTGTCATCCTCATGTGTAATTTTTATATTCACATTCACAAGAGAAACCTTGAGAAGGGACCTCACAAGTGGTAATCCCCCTTTCAGGATGACCAGGGTGAATTAGATTTAGCATTACAGTACACAAACATAGTAAACACTATGTTACATATTGAAAATTTGTCGGGAAAGTGCATAACAGCAACAACGCCCCCAGCCTGTAGACTAGTCCAGAAGGTCTATGCAGCTTCCCATCTCTGCCAGTTGGTCAATGCAGGCGTTGACATGCTTCAGGTCAGACGCTGGTCCGCTGACTCATCTCAAATCGTCCCACTCCTTTGTATCACCACCAGGCAGGCAGGTGGAAAAAGACAGGACAATACAAAATATGAGGTAGGAATCAATCATAAGCTTTGGAATAGAAGTGTGTCTTAAGTCTTGATTTGGAAACTTCCATTGAGGCTGCAGATCTTATCTCCGGAGGCAAGGCATTCCATAGCACCGGGGCCCGGATGGAGAACGCTCTCAAGCCTGCAGACTTCTTGGTTCTCTGAGTCACAAGTAGACTGGCATTTTCCGAGCAGAGACTCCGTGCAGGAACATAGGGCCCGGTCACACAGCCGTTTGCGTCTGAATCACGGCCAGAAATTTCTGCCTGTGAGGCAGACGCTGTTGGACGCTTTGAGATCGCCATACAGAGGAGATACAGCAGTGCTTTACACGCGGTCGGAAATTCACACGCGGTTGGCAGCGCGAAAAAGTTTTGCGCTGCTCAAAACTTTTTTTGAGAACTGTTATGCACTCTACCGTAAAGCTTATTATGCAGAAATAAGCTTTATGGTAGAGTGCATAACAGTTTCAATACGAGCGATTTGAATAGAAAAAGGCAAAATAAACATGTTACCTGCTCAAAAGTGATTTGTATACGGCGTGCATTACCGTTCGATTACATTCACAACAAATACAAAGACGGAATGGTTAAAGTTGTATTACATTCCCAACAAATGCAAGACGAAGTGGTTTTGGTTATATGTTCGCCATTAAATTCCCTAAAAGTGATATAAAAGTGAGATAAAACGATGTAAAAGTGGTTGTAGTAGCGAGGGATGCAAATCACAGCAAGGATGCATTTCTCGGCATAACGCCGGCTCGGCAGCTTTTACACCCGTGGTCCACACGAGAAAATGACGCAGAAATGACGCGATGAGGAAGCGGAACAGTCGCCGGCGTCTGTTTTGCGGGCATACCACAGATGAACAGCGGGTTGGCCAATTTTGTGCATTTTCCATCGCGGGCAACCACGGGCAAAAAAAAAAACGCAAAATTTTACCCGCGATACAGACGCAAACGGCTGTGTGACCGGGCCCATAGGGGGAAATTTAATCAGAGAGATAAGAGGGTCCAAGTCCATGCAAAAATTGATATGTTAATAAGAGAACCTTAAAGTCACATCTTAAGTGGACTGGGAGCCAGTGCAAGTTGGCCAATACAGGAGTAATATGCTCAAACTTTTTTGTCTTGGTCAAAAGTATAGCTGCCACATTCTGAACCAGCTGCAAACTTTTAAAGCGAGACATTGGGAGACCAGAAAGCAATACATTACAGTAATCAAGCCGAGAAGTAATAAACCCCCACTTATCATCCTCCAAAAACGTAATAGCTGTTCTTTCTATTTTGATTGGTCAATACGCATTTCTTGGGGATTCTGTGTTGTTGACTTTAAATTTGTTGAGCATATAAAAGGTTAAAGGACAGCTGAGTGGTTGGCGTGTCCACGGCACAGTTCTGAGGTCATGGGTTTGAATCCAGCAGCCAGCCTTCCTGTGCGGAGTTTGCATGTTCTTGCCATGCTTGTGTAGTTTTTCTCCAGGTGCCCCAATTTTCTCCCACATTTCAAAAACAAGCATTTCAGATTATTGGCAGGTCCAAATTGTCCCAAGGTATAAATGAGCGAGTGAGTTGTCTGTATCTGTTCTCTGCGACTGGCTGGCAAGCAGTTCAGGGTGTCCCCTGCCCACCACCTGAAGATTGCTGGGATTGGCTCCAGCACCCCCTAGTGAGGATAAGCAAGTGTAAATAATGGATGGTTGGATAAAAGGCTAATTGTTTTGTATTCTTTTTAAAAAAAATTTTTAGATTTATAAACATTTTATTTTATTTTCTGTGATTTTAATCTCATCTCATCTCATCTCATCAGCCGTACCGCTTATCCTTATTAGGGTCGCAGGGGGGGCTGGAGCCCATCCCAGCCATCTCCAGGCAGTGGGCAGGGGACACCCTGAACTGGTTGCCAGCCAATCGCAGGGCACACAGGGACAGACAACTCATTCGCTCATTCACACCTAGGGACAATTTGGACCGGCCAATTCACCTGAAATGCATGTTTTTGGAACGTGGGAGGAAACCGGAGTGCCCGGAGGAAACCCACGCAAGCACGGGGAGAACATACAAACTCCGCACAGGAAGTCCGGAGCTGGATTTGAACCCACGACAGGTTCCCATGACATGAACTGTGCCGCACAAGCGCTAACCACTGTGCCGCCGTGCTGCCTTGTGATTTTAATGTAATTTGTTAATATAAAAATGTAAGGTTTCTTTTTTTTCTTTTTATATTGATTTTATATTGCTGATTGTGTAGGATAAATATGTTGGTGAAGTGAAATAAAGATATGGTTCTGCAACACAACTACCTTGACTTCTTTATTTAACTCTCAAATACTGCTCAGACAATTTGTAATTCTTTGACATATAACTTCTTTCTTAAAGTAACGGAAATGGTTACTATCCCTGGTAAATTTAACTGTAAAGTAATTACGTTATTTTTTTGAAGAAGTAGTGAGTAACAATAATAATTTTAAAGTAATGTGCACAACACTATTAAGCTTCAACAGTACTTGACTCTCAAAGTTCTCGCAATAAACCTGAGACCGTTTAGCAGGGAACGGGACTCCAGCATGACTGGAAAGTGTCTCATATGCTGCAGATACAGGATGACGTGTTTTAACCTTTACAGCTTCTTAATGAGTGGAAAAGGTGTAGAGAAGATCCATACCTGCAGGTGACAGACAGAAAAGGTACCTCTCCACCTCTCCTACTTCTAATTTTCCTTTTAGTAGTCTTGCCTTCCTCACAATGGCTGAGTTTTTTCATGTCAGTTGCTTTTTGATGAAACTGTCCGTGCCTTTTGGTTTACGTCCTTGTTTTACTCATGCAACTTTGTTCTTCCGATTGGTGAATCTAATGATACTGGCTGGCGGTCTATCATCCCTCTTGCGTAGTGGGTGACATGCCTCAATGTGCCCTACGTCAATCTCAATCCCCTTACTCCAGAGGCCACCTGTTTGTCGACCGAACGGGTCTCAATGTTGCTCAGCTCTAAGACGCTCGTGGCCACGTTGTGGGAATATGAGCGTGTATTGATCTTTATGCTGCTGATGATCATGTCGTTTAACTGAGCGTACTGCTCCAGCTTGGCGACCCACCGCTCCAGTTCCCTGATCCTTTTGTCTTTCCCAGTGTTCTTGGGGGCCAGGAGCTTCTTCTGGAGGAGGTGAAACTTCATAGACGTTTTAACGTCCTCTAACCTTTTTAGATGTTGAGCCTCTCTTTGGTGGCATACTGGCAAGTATGCATCCAGTGTGCAATGTCAAGTGCTAGGGTGACAACTTGGTGTTAGCTCTGGCAAGCTAACTTGCAGCACCGGCAAGAAAACTCCCGAGGACAGGCCGGAGATCTATGACGGGCCAGAGATTAATGATGGAGACCCTTAAATTGAGGATCCAGAACCACGAAAATTCCCTTAATTTGGCCTTTTTTTTTGTCTCTGTAGGAAACTTTGTTTAAGAATAATTTCTAATTGCACGCAGCTGTGTGTTTGTAAGTCCATTTCCAATGTGATGTGTTTTCATTAGAAAAGCCCCTGTTTACATCTCTTGCTGACATTATCCGAGTCAATGTTTCTGATAGAATCAAGGCCTGTGACAAGATACATCGTTTTCAAAAAAATTAAGTCTGCACATCATTGTCACTCTTCTAACTCCTCCATTACTTTAAAATTGTCATCGACATCACAAATATATATTGTGATCTTTGATGTTTGTGGTATCATTAAGAGCTACTGAATATACACATAAATGTCCACTGACAGGTCAAAAATGTGCACTGCATTTTGGTGCAGAAAGGCTGCTGTTTTAAAACTGCCCTTTATTTTCTGGTCAGACTATGGCCCAATCCCATTTCTCTCACTCGGCCCTGAGGACCCTCCAGTGAGGTCCCTCGAAGAGGAGTGCCCTCCGCGAGTGAAGTGCAAAGCGGAGATGGTTTGGACAAGACTTGCAAGGTTCCACCCC
The DNA here is from genome assembly GCF_059441175.1 of Urocampus carinirostris. Lineage (NCBI taxonomy): Eukaryota > Metazoa > Chordata > Actinopteri > Syngnathiformes > Syngnathidae > Urocampus > Urocampus carinirostris. Next base: position 3,265,072 of record NC_142357.1, on the reverse strand, counting down.
TGTCCAGGAGATGGCGGTAATATTAATTGGCTGTAGACCTCAGTGACGTATTGGTCTACGTCACATGTAAACAACTCGAGTCTCAACCTGTAGTGTGTCAGTTGGAGAGTTCGTGCAACGTTAAAAATGCCCGCTACTGCTGTGTTATTACCGATTGCCTGAAAGCTAACCATCTTTTCCGTGTCTCCAATCAACGGAGGAGAAATGTGCTATACTGAAGACAGCTTCGGCGCTATGTAGTGCTGATTCATCTTTACAAGGTACGTACACTCATTAAAAAAAATTGACCCGTTCGGTCAAATACAGTAAGAGTTAACATACAATGCACGTTCACATAATACCCTATGTTTGTGTAGACATAAATGGCAATCTACTTATTAGTATCTTAATGCCATTTTATGACATATAGTAGGGGTCTTGAATCTGTGACATGACGAAACGTAAACAAACACAAGAACAGTCCACCTGACCCTTTAGCTGACATAATATCGTCACCAAACTTCCCTGTACGACCCAAAAACCTTAGTTCATAAGGAATTTAATTCAAAAGAGTTGTCATTGAATATAAAAAGGTAATTTCAACATTTTTTCATGATGCTTACATCACAGTTAAAGCGGTCTTTTTCTTTACTATGCCCACATTTATGTCTAAATTGTTTGTTATCTATTGTGTTCCAGAGTGGCTGTCCCATAAGCGTGGACAGGTTGGACAGGAATGTTCCCATCCTGTGCTTATGGTTGGATGTGGAGTCAGAACTCATTCAGGACTTAAGGTTGAGCAAGGTTATGTGGGCCCTGCAGGAGCTGCTAAAGAGGGAACAGGGCCATGGCTGGAGGTCCTGATCTACGTGTACTGGCTGGTCCACGCTCTGTCCTACCGTGTGGTGTCACGGGTCTTCAGGGTTCCCTGGTCCACCGTACAAATAATTGTCCACAGTTGATATGGAATAAATTGCCCAAAAGCCATATTTTAGGCTCTGGAAGTGAGACCCACATTTGCATTATGTGCTTTTCTGCATTACTATTCAATAAACATCTTCATTTTGAGTAACACCTTGGTGGTTTATTTCATAATGATGTGAGATACTGTGTGTGAACTATGTGACTGTTGGACAGAAAACAACTACAAATCACTCCAGCTTAAATAATAGTTTACTTTCAGAAAAACAAACTCACATTGGGCCAAAATACATAATAGTAAATAAATAATGTGTCACAAATTTTAACAAAAATATACCAATACTTCCATAAAGCTGGAAACAAACTGGAACTTCATTGAGTTCTTAATAAAAAAAAAAAAAATTCCTTTTATAAAACAAAGGGAAACATTGCAGAGATGTCACTGTTCTGGAAATTTGTCCACGAGCTTCCCAAAAAGGACGGGAACCGCTCAGTTTTGGCCACAGTTTATTCGAGCCTTTTCCTCGCTCCGGCAGACTCCGCTTTCAAAAAGTCAAGGAGTGTATCGTGCTTCCTTTTTTTTCTGGGTGATTTGGGGTTTGGCGCCGGATTAGAAGGTGCCAACGACGTGCCCGGTGGTGTGGATGGCGTGGTAGCTGTGATGGTGACCAGCTCTTCCACGGGACGTTCTATAGTGGCCTTTAGGTTGGGTGGAAAAAACAAGAATTACTTAATGCTGATGTATTGTACAAAACAACTGTGTATAGGATGCTCAACAAGTTGATATGAGACAGGAAATTATAGGATGTGTTCTGGATAATTATTTGATAGTGAATAGATACAAAAAAATGACATGTTATTCTTATGGCTGTAAGAGCCTTCTATTGGCCAGCATCACATGCTTTAGAATTGTCTCCACATTTGGACAACATTTTGAGAAGGTAATTAATTTGTTTACTTAATATGTGTTTACAGAGAAGGCAGTGGACTATGTGATAGTAATTTGTTTCAACTGTATTTCCACGTGAAATTCGGAGACATTACTCATAATGCATGATGAAAACTAATGCATTCTGATCTCACATGAAAGAATCATATTGTAAATAAAACACGACACCCGAAATTGTGTGCAGTAAACAAGGGCTTATGTCCAGAACGGTATTCTGACTATGCTCCATGTAGATGTAAAAGCACGACTCGTTTAAGATAAAAACAGGGATGGGCTGAACCGTGATTTTCTGCACAGTTATCCTACTTTACAGATTGTAGCGTGAAGATTTTTTTTTGCCAGCTCCTTTGGTAGATTAGTGCACTTCGTAAAGTAGCGATTTTGCAATGTTCGTGTTTTAACGCGAAAATACGATTTTCTATTGCATTTACATCTAACTAAGATATCTCAATACATTTTGTTGCAAATACATGCGTGGTTGTGGAAAACTACTTACGTTTGTGCGGTTCCTTTTCGGGCATGTTTGTTGATATTGAGAATTCGCAAAGCCTTCTGGGTAGTCACTTCGCTGCCAAGTGAGGTCGAGAGCCCCCTCGGTCTTGAAGTGGTTACGACATGGTTTGAGGGCACTTCTGCCTCGGTCTTGAGAGTATCGGGACACACCCCATTTTCACGTGAACGCGCAAACCGAGTGACTAGGGCACATAGCGAGTGAAAGTGCGAAGAATGGGACTCAGCCTATATCTTCAGTCTGCATTAAGCACTTATTGAAAAATTCACCTCCTGTGAATGGCATTCTTGCTTTAACAATCATCTCACTAACAAAGTAGCTAGCGTAGACTCGTGCATCATTCTCGTTGGCGGCTTTCTCAAAGAAATGTTGTTGCTTCATTCAACATGTTTTAAGCCTGGCAGGCTGGTTGACTCTCTCATCTCCCTGGTATTTTTTCCAACTCCTCAGCCCTGTCTGGTTGTGTAATGAGGTCTCAAATTTTATTCCTTGTTCACTGCAATCTTTTCAGTCTAAATAAGACACCTATAACGTTTCTTGGAAGTCAGTTCATACGATTCCCCGCATGTATGGTAAGGTTAAATTCAGGAATGTCCAGTCAATCCAACCCTATTTACTCCAAAACACACAATAATGCCAATAGATTAAAACACATTCCTACATTAGATGGTCATCGTTGTATCCGTCTCTTTGGCTTCATTACTCCTCTTCATTTTCAAAATTTCCTATAGTCTCTGACCTGACTGCCTTGGCCAATTGCAAGCTTTTTTCATGGTCCTTAGCCCGTGAGGGCTTTGTTTTGAAACTCATTTCCAATTCCGCCGAAAAATCTTTAGCCAATAGTGACCAATTCAAATATGGATTGTCACTTTTGTTGGCTAATACATTCCCAATGTAAATATGTACACATTTATTGTGTGTGTTCAAATCAGAGCCGAAGATAAATGCATGTAAAGCCAACCGTGATTCATTTTTACCTACCATCATTATGCGCAAGTGTGCACACTCATGGATTCACTTCTACAAAGAGAAGTCAAATATTTATGACTCTTTCCCAAAACATATTAAATATAGTAGAATATAGTAAAACGCAATGTTTAGTTTTTCAGATGGTGAGCAAATTTAACGAGGTACTAGGTAAGGCTTTACGCTAATGCCTTAACTGTTTTCCTGCCAAGATACCCATGCTATATTATTTTACAGGCATTCGATTCCCCCCAAAAATAAGGCGAGAATAAAAACTTTCTGTCTGTTCCAACTTAGATCACTCAATTGTAGTGGAACCTACGGTGACAAAACTTCAAAGTGTTACCTTTCAAAAAAGACCGAAACCATCCATATTCACCAAGCGGTTCAAGAACATTATTCAGTTTACTTTGAGTATGTCTTGGATTGGGAATTTAGGTGAATTTACAGGAACGGAAATGAGTTAATGTTTTAGTGACAGAGCTTAATAGAAGAATAATGTATTAAAAAAGAAACCAGGCTTCCAAGCTCTTCATGGGGCAGGCCAGGGACCCTGTAAACCGCCCATAGTGATGGGGCCAATTCAGAATCTGTCAAAAGTCTGGTCCTGCCGTAAAGCTATGGTTGCACCATTTTTAAAATCAATGTAAATAGTCATGTGACCTAAAGGAAATGTGATTGTTTTAGTGCATTCTAACTGTGGGGAAAACAAAACTATATGAAGCTGTGTGTCACACTCATGTTTGAAGTGGATGATGGTGATAAAGTCTCTTTTCACAAGGTAAAACAGGCGCTTGCTTTCAACCGGTTTTCCACTACGTCACCTTTCCGAAGGTCTTCAGATTTGCCATTGCATCTTAGCTGTAACATCAGAGCAGACATTCTGTATTTGATCAGATAATGTAATACTTGTCTCAACTAGTTATGGTAACAAGTATTTCACTGAAGCACCAAGTCTCTGCCAACAATTGATCAAAACAGTTTAAAAAGCTTGGCCACCCATCTCTAATGATGGACAAATGAGGATTCACAACACTTAAATTGTATATTGAACCTATTGGAAAAGGTGCAATGCTTAATTTATTTTAAATATGTGAGGAACATGTCATTTGTTTTTCATTTGAGCATCTCAGGATACAATGAGTTGCAAGTTTTTTTTTGTAAATTATGTTAAACTACAGGCAGCACGGCGGCGCAGTGGTTAGCGCATGTGCGGCACAGTTCATGTCATGGGAACCTCCTGCGTGGGTTCAAATCCAGCTCCAGACTTCCTGTGCGGAGTTTGTATGTTTTCCTGTGCTTGCGTGGGTTTCCTCCGGGCACTCCGGTTTCCTCCCACATTCCAAAAACATGCATTTCAGGTGAATTGGCCGGTCCAAATTGTCCCTAGGTGTGAATGAGCGAGTGAGTTGTCTGTCCCCATGTGCCCTGCGATTGGCTGGCAACCAGTTCAGGGTGTCCCCTGCCGACTGCCCGATGATTGCTAGGATGGGCTCAAGCACCCCCGCGACCCTACCGAGGATAAGCGGTGCAGCTGATGACGTTAAACTACAACTCAAGTGAGACCAATGATTAACTCATTTTCAAGTTGGCTGAAGCTTTTTAACAATACTTTTGTAAATTGCACAACTCGACTTACAAATCTTCTCATTCATATCAAACTCATACTGCTACTCTCGCAGTCTTGGGTAAAGATAGTGGTACAACCTATGCTATTTTAATTTTATTTGGGAAAATAGATGTGTTAAATTATAGCTTGCATATAAAAGTAAAAGCTCTATGATCACATCTATAAGTTTTTTTTTTATAGTTACAAGTTGATATCTACGTTTGTATCGATGAATTGAATTATCTTTCTTGTCATTGATAACAATGTGGTGGAACATTATCAGAAGCGTCAATTTTACAGCATATTGACACCAAACTCCAGGAGAAGTATGCTACTTCTTATAATAATAACATTTTAAAAAATAAAAGAAAAAATAAATGATCAAATGATACAGTCAGGTCATAGACAAATCAAATGCCCCATCACAACATAAATTAATTTCGGCAAAAAATGGCACCCCTCAATTGCTTACCATTGTAAAAATATACTGACTTCCTACTCCTCAAGTTTTGTTTGAAAAAAATAAACGTGTATCTCACTCTAATTAATGTATTGCCACGAAGAAAAGGAAATGTAACTAATGAAATAGTGATAAGCAATTCAGTGGACCACATCATTTCTTAATGGTGCGGTGTCGACAAATGTCGAATTCTTACCTACATTGCTTAAGTGTGTAAAGTGTACTGCCCTGTTTGACCACTAGGCGACACAAGAGTATTATGAATGTAACAATAGGACTGTGTGGCCTGTTTTTGGACCTGCACCTTAATCAATTGAATAGAACATACTGAACAACCTAATCACTTTTCATGATACATTTTAGGGAGTCATCCTACTAACCAAGAATAAATCAAACCCAATATTAATTTGTCCAAGCACTAAATATAATTTGCAATAGGTAAACCATTAGTCATAGTGTAAGTATACACAAAAGTAATGCAATTGAATATGTTAAAATGACCAATGGCAATAATTTTGTAATTCACTCAGGACTGTAAAGACCCAATTGATAATTGTGTTTGCTCATTACTATGACAACAAACACATCACAATTTTGAAACAATAATAAAATATATATTTTAATAGCACTTAGTAAATACTTGTCTCTGATTTTTAAGTATCATGATCTGGGGACTTGTTTGCATTGCATCCTTTTTTATTCACTTGGAATGTTACTGACATTCACTGAATATACACTTATTCCCTCACTTAGGCAGTTGTCATTCATAGTTATGTGTATAGTCAAATAAAGGCATTGTTGATTTTGCTAAATAGCGGCACACACATTCACCATCAAAGGTGAAGTCCGAAAACCTGTTGTGTCATTAGCCAACATTTTACTATCAAAGATTTCCAAATCAATGTTGTTTATTTGGAAGCTTTTTTTTCATACCAAACAGGAACAAAAGTAACATCCCTGCAGGGTGATTTTTGAACTTTGTACGTATCGAGTTAAGAGTTGAACATTGGGTGCAGTCTGGCAATAACTCATGGTCTCATAATAGTGAAATGTTTTTGTTCACAAAAAACAAGTGAAGTATGCTCATAATTATTTAATTGGTTTCATAAACACTTGAGAAATGCTTTCATACAATAATAGTGAAATGTTTTTGTTCACAAAAAACAAGTGAAGTATGCTCATAATTATTTAATTGGTTTCATAAACACTTGAGAAATGCTTTCATACACACTGGTCAAACGTTTTTGTTCACAAATGTAGGAAGAATATGCTCATAACTAGTCCAGAAATTCCTCCATTATGCGCAAGAAACTCTGAACTGTTTTGAAAAAGTATTTATGTGTGGATAACATGTCATTCAACATGTGTCTTTCTCCCCAAAAATGAAAGCATTTCAGTTCTCTTTATTTGCACATTATATCCCTCTTTATTAACACAAAAAAATCCCCAATGTGTGCATTTGACCAGTAAGTATAGAAGCATTTTGTCAAGACCCAGAATGGAATCTCGGACTCAATTGCGTTCGTTTTAAAGGAATCTTTATTGGATTGAGCTGACAGAGCTGGCTTTGGAAGCCGATGGTTGTCGGTCGATAGCAGCGTTGGACGGAACAGCAGTTCCGTGACAGGTAGGCAGAATCAATATGTCTTAGCGGGCAGGTCGATGGCCAGGGCAGGAGAGTAGATCGTAAACGCTGGGCAGAAACAGGTCGGAACTTTGTAATCTGGCGAAACACACAGGAACACAGGAGTACGGTCTGACGTCCGTCTCTGAACGCTGACCGCTTAAGAAGAGAACATCAGCCAATCAGAGAGCGCACTCCAGCGCACCAAACGATTGCCACAGGTGTCTTCACTTCGGCAATCATGACAGGACCCCCCCCTCAAGGGACGGCTCCAGAAGTCCCAGGACACACAAAAAAAAATAATCCAAGGGTAGGTCACAGGTCATCACAGGCAAACCAAGAAAGATTCACAGGAAAACACAGGTAATCCACAAGTAAATCCAAAAATATGTCACCGATAATCCCAAGGAGCGTCACAGGTAGTCTTCAGAATTCCTCCGAGTGGACGGGGACCCCCTCGCCGGCATCCGAAGGGGCGACAGGGGACGGATCCGAAGGTGGAAGAACCGATGAGCCGAAACCTCGGGAACGACCTCGGCACGGAACAGGTTGTTCCCAGATTCAGGCGGTAGGTAGACTGGCAGGCGGGCTTCATGTCAGACCGGTCTCAAGACACGCCGACGGACGATCCGGGATGGCTGGCACACAAACATCGAGACCGGTGGGAAGGCAGGCGGACGGACGGGCGTCGAGACGGGCGGGCGGACGGACTTCAGACAGATGGACGTTGGTACCGGCGGGCAGACAGACGTCGAGACTGGTGGGCTGGTAAGCAGGCAGGCGGACCGGCGGTGAGGAACAGCAGTCCAGGCGCCCCGACGGACCACTCGTCAGGCCGACATGCGGACGGAGGATCGGGCAGGCAGACAGACTGACGTCGAGACAGGCGAACGGACGGACCGGGCTGGTGAGCAGGAGAGCAGGACTGGCGAACCGGCAAGCTGATGGGAACCTCAGCTAGATCAGGCGTTGCAGGAGGAGACCTGGAAAGAATAGGATGCGAGGTTGTGTGAAAACAGGTTCGTTGGCATTCAAACCCCCACTCCAGGACCGCCCCTGTCCGCCAGTCCAAGTAAGGGCTGTGCTTAACCAGCCACAGCTGTCCCAGGACGAGCGGTTGGCTGAGGGAAGGAAGCAGGTAGAAACTAATCCACTCGCGGTGGTTCCCAGAAAGTCTCATCTCCACCTGCTCTGTAATTTGTGTTACCGTGCCCAATAGATGCCCATCCAGGGCAGGAACTGGGGTTGAAAGGGGAATGCCTCTTAACCCCATACTCCGAGCGAAGGCCGCGTCCAGGATGATGACCTCCGCGCCCGAGTCCACAAGGGCGGACAGGGATTGACCCGGAACTTTGAAGGTGCACCTGGAGCCTTGGCCTTCCGGTCGGGGGAAATCGGGGTGTGGACGGAACCCAACCGGACGACCCCAATCGTTCGGTGAGCTCCCCCCTTTGACGGGCAGGATGATGCCCGGTGTTCTTGCCCTCCGCAGTACAGACAGAGGCCGGTAGAGAGTCGGTGCTGACGCTCCTCGACGGACAGCGACGTGCGATCCAACTCCATAACCTCTGGAGGATCTAGAGGAATCGCGGGTGGCTGCTGCCGTGTCGTCGACCCTCGCGGGCGAGCAGGAAGCAGGGTGGCTCTGGTGGACTCTTTCACGGCGTCTCGCCTGAACCAGACGGTCAATCCGGGCGGTTAAATCAATCGCTTCGTCAAGCGTTGCCGGGATAATCTGGCGAAACACACAGGTGTACGGTCTGACGTCCTTCTTTGGACACTGACCGCTTGAGAAGGGAACGTCAGCCAATCAGAGAGCACGCTACAGCGCGCCAAACGATTGCCACAGGTGTCTCCACTACGGCAATCATGACACATTTCACACGTGTTTATGTAAGCTTCTGTCATGTTTTTATTAGACCATTTCATTACTGTTAGTGAGTGTGCTTTACCTATTTTTGTATACCAAAACGTTTGACAAGTGTGTATGAAAACGTTAAACCAGTAAACATGGAAGCCTTCACAAATGTTTGTAAGTCCATTTCACTGCTATAAGTGAGCGTGATACCTATTTTAATGAACAAAATATTTTACCAGTGTTAAATAAAGCATTTGACCAGTAAGTATGGAAGCATTTCAAACTTGATAATGTAAGCTTTTGCCGTTTTTTTTATAAGACAATTACAGTGCTGTCAATAAGCGTGTTTCACTTGTTTTCACGAACACAAAAATTTCATCAATGTGTAAAGATGCATTTGACCAGTAAGTATGGATGCAATTCACACATGTTAATGTGAGCAATATACCTGTGTTAAAAGCGCATTTCTGTACTGTTATTGAGTGTATTTTACAGGCTTTTATGAACAAACGTTTGACCAGTGTGTATGGAAGCATTTCAGTACTGATTATGAGAGCATTTCAGTAATGTTTGAGGATATGTACCTATCTTCATGACAAAAAAAAATCCATTCTTATTTATGTGAACATTTCAGTTGCAAGTGTGAAAGTCAATCCTGAATTGTCGCTCAGACAGCATCCCACAGTCCAAGTGAAGCCAAGCTGTTTGAGGTATATTTGAAGTTAAAGAAAAGTTTCTGACGATTGAAAACAAAGGAGTCACATCTGCTCATGGAGAGAATGTCAAAATTGTCTGTCAAACGCTCACACAGGTCTCAGAGTAGCATGCCTTCTTTCTGATTTCCAGTCTTTAATCCTTCCTTTAATCCTGTTGTGAAATTCACTCTGATCTCCTCCTTTAGATCTGGTGATGAGGCAATGATTTCCCAGCAGGACCAAAGTCTCATCTCTTCACTGAGACTGGACGAAATAATCAAAAGGCTGTCTCAGTATTACCATTGGGTATGTTTTCATGCAGGCAATAGTCCAATTGAATTTGGACCGTTGCCAGTCTATGGATTATGTAAAGCCATATAAACGAACATGGAAACCCAATCATAGTTATGCTGTCCTCGCCCCCTAGTTTCACCAAGTTTGCCGAACGAGAGAGCTAGTGAACGCCATCCCAAAATACCAGAAATCTTGGCTTTTTGCTGGTGTTTATTGAGGCAAAAGCCTCAACCAATAACCTTATAAAGGTCAAGTCATGTTTATTTGTATAGCCCTTAGTCACAAAGAGTCTCAAAGGGATGCACAGTTCAAAGACTACTGCAAACTACAGACTATTATGACACCATCCCCTTATATCGTCAATGTAAAATATAAGGTCATTGTAAAACAAAAAACAAGTACAAAAAAGTGCCGTTGGGTTACCAATTATACACAAATATTTGAGCCAAGATAACCCTTGCAAACAATATTCACACGATCGTACCTCATTATGTACAAAATTGTACTACATATAGACATTTCCAAAAGCCTTCCCAAAAAGTTCCATACCTATGACGATAATTGTCCAAGCATTGCAACAAGCTCATATACAGCTTCTCCATGTTTATGCAGCTTTCACTTCCGCTTTAAAACAATTAACAGGCTAAACACAGGAAGTTGCTTAAGACCACTCCATATTTTATTTTAATCACAAGGCAGAAGAATTGTCTTTGACTGCAATTAGTCCGATTGACAGTGTTGGGTTAGTCATTTCACTTTCAGATTATACTCATTTAACTGATCCGATTACTTTTTCTCTAGACGGTTTTTTTTTCCAATGCGTCGCAAAGATCTGTGTAATTGACGTACAAAGACAAATGATACACAACAAATGTGGCTCACGTCTGGACATCTCCATATCTTTCTCTTCCCACTGAGAAATTGCCACCGTTGAATACATCCATGTGTAACCGCGGTGTACGTGTCCCACCAAAGATCCAGATTCACGCTGGACTCAGGGATCAGAATTTTCCGCGGATCCGCGGATTTCCGCTGTTTTTGAACCCCAAAGGCATTCCGACTTTTTCACTTTCGTAGCAAACAAATTCAAAATCCGACTGTCTCACTCTTACCTTTATTGCTCTGGCGCACCCTGGCGGCCGTCAGAAAAATTGGCCGCATTGTTGCACAAGCTGCAGGGACTGAACTGCATTTGAACTTATCTTGCAGTATTTACTAAACAATCAGTTATGTGGGCAAATTATTTTAATCTTCTAAAAATGTTACTTAAATGATAAATATAAGCATGGTTTTGGACAAGTAAATTGCCTAAAACCCAGGAGCTTGGGGGGGCGGTCGCCCCCGAACCCCCAGCTAGGTTTCAGACTTTTTCTCCTCACGTCAATCACATCCCTACAAAGGTCATTCCCGTACATCGTCTAAATTCGATGAGAAAATATTTTGGGGGGTGAGGTATGATTCGTGACCGTTTCATCACCCCAAGTTAGCAGTTAGAGATCGCGAGAAAAATCGGCAAAAAGAAGCGCAGCGCAGCGCATTAGATCTATAACACACAACGTGGTTTAGCTAACAAATAGATCGACTCCTACCATTGGTCGATAGGTTCGCTGATAATCAATCAGCGGAGCTTTTGTTCAGAGCATTGGCTTTCTCAAACATGGCGCTCCTTCCGGTCTTTTCAAACGGTGAAATGAGTGAAAAAGTAAATATGAAAATACTAAGAAAAGAAGATGAGGCTTTTGTCTCCGAGATTGATAAAGGAATCAAGAATAAATTTAAGTGGTCATGGCTGGAGAAGACTGTCACAGTAAACGTTAAAATCGGCGCAAAGATCGAGGAAGTTACAGAAACTTTGAGCCAGTTCGTCGCAAAGTGTGATGTTCCAGGGAAAGCAAAGTGTCTATACTGTGTCGATCTGATCAATTATGGTACGCGAGGTTGTGTGGCACTGATCGATCATGCTAAAATGAACAAGCACAAAGCAAAAATAGCTTGCCGGCGATCAAATTATGCACTCGGATCCGCATTTAAAATAGAAAACAAACAGTAAAACAGTAACACCACCGGTTCAACATTATTGGCCGTTCCAAATCCTTCCACTTCAAATACTAGCAGCAGTCAACCACTGGTTCCCCTGTGTGACAGAAAATCCCAATCTGAGGTATTTATACATCTATTTATTTATTTATGAAATGATTTTATCTTTTGTGTTTATACAATATTTAGAACAGGATAAACAAAATTTATGACATGTATTTTCTTTAAGCATGCTCAGTTTGTGCATTCTATTTTCAAATTAATGATGAATGGTTATTAATGTATATATTTTCATATATATTGTTGATTAGTAGCTAAATACAAGGTCCATCTTCATCATTAAAACACAACAACAATGGTGATGGTTGTAACATTGTAATCCCCCAGTTATTTTAAACATCTTAAAACTGAAAAAAATACATGGTTTCTGTTTTGTTGGATTTAATTCATTCTAGTGCAATTTTCACATAGCAAATAAGATAAATGCTGTTGGCTTATAGGGGGGCTTTGCCCCCCTGAGCCCCCCACCGGGCTCCGCCCTGGACCTGGCCGGGGCCTGCGGCCCCTGGACCCTGGCTATTTCAGCTGAAAATGAAAATCTCCATTCTGATCCCTGTGGACTGGATGATGAGGTTTTTATTATTACAGTTTCTGCAAATGGATAAGTCACAACATTAGCTTTTCTGCTGGCTTTGATCTCTTTGATCTCATTGCAGTTCTCTCTGGTAAGACTGCCAACAAAGCATATCAAAGAGCTTTCTTTTCACTTTACATAAAATACATTTTAGAATATCACAATACATTTTTACATCTTTACATTTTAACAAGATACTTTTAACAAGTGATCGTATAGTGGATGTTTTTTACGTTTACAATGGATTCAACATATTTTTCTTTCGTCTGAATTTTAACCAACATCATCCTTTTTTAATGTATATGAAAAAATAGAAATAAAAACAATAATAAGTATAAAAATGGGTACAAGTTACCTGCAAATGGATGAGTCACAACATTAGCTTTTCTGCTGGCTTTGATCTCTTTGATCTCTACAAGGGGAATTCATAATTTAGTAAAACAGAAACAAAACGAAAATAAACCTAAACAGCTTGACAATACCAATCACATTACTGTGCATGTTGAGAGATTTGTCAGCTGGGGTTATAATGTTTAAAATTAACTTCTTTTGTGGAGCACCAAAAGATGTGTCTTACCATTGCAGTTCTCTCTGGTAAGACTGCCAACAAACCCCGCCTCCCGGTCACATGTCACAAGCCAAAACCAAAGCCCTACCCAAACCAGCAGATAGCACTGTTGGACTCATCATTGCAGGACATTTACCAAAAACTATACACATATTTCAGCAGGAATTTCAATAAAACAAAAGTTATTACTACACCCGTTACACATGTATAGTGTAAACCTGTAAATAGGGTCTGTTCTTTGCTTTCAATGCATAATACATTATGTAAGAAATAAATAAAGATTTCCACTTTAGGGATTTTAACTACTTTGGATCCTTTTTGGAATACAACCCTCGCAAAAAAACAAGAGATTACCTCTTAAATCATATTTTTGAGAATGGCTGTGTATTTCTCACACATTAGAGAGGGATTATGCCACTTGTGTAAAAATGGTCATGAATTATCAGGGTCATAAACTAAAATCAGCTTTTAAATGACGTCTCTGCATTACATGAATAATTTTGTAAATTATTAGTGGTGTATATTAAATTAAAAACCTAATCGGACTATTCCTTTACTATATGACTACAATTTTCCCTGGACATTTCCCAGTTTTCAGAGCTAGTTGGCTTGATATTTACATTTTAATAAAGCTTTACATATGATTTTCCAAATATTAAAACAGTACATGTCACTGGTTAATATATCTGACATAATGGACAAAATATATTTTTGCAGTAATAAAAAAGTAAATTATTCATGCGTAATTTTTGAAAGAATAGAAATAAAGAAGTCTGCCAGAGTGTTTCATAATTCGTTACGTCCTACTGTAAAATGTTTGAATCATGCAGGATAATGGTACTTTCTGAGTTTTGTCATTTTACGATTTGCAGATACTTTTAGGTACAAACTCCACCACTCAAACAAAAGTACCAATTACTAATAATTCAGGACTTTGGTCTGCAACTTTTGTCATTGATAACAACTTGCCTGCTACCTAGATACTTGTGTTGACAAACTCCTAGTTCTATCACACATTTAATTATCTGCATACTAAGAATGTTATTTACTGCATTCAATAAACTATTTACAAAGGTATTTATGTTCCTGCCACCGAGCAAATGAATTTCAATGTGTTCACTGAGCCTTCGGATCATTAATCTTTCACCGGGCCAGCTTTCACTAACCAGTATTCACAATCTAATCGAAACGGCAGGCAAATGAAACTACAAAATGATCATAATGGCCCACTATTTAATAATTAAACTGAAGATAATGGTGGCACTGAGTGCGGTGGTAATTGGTGAAAGGTATCGTTCAACAAAATGCATTTGACGGATCCTTCCATTTTATATTAGGAATACATTAAAATTAAGTGACAGCAGCATTTGAGCTGAGCGATAACCTTATGTCCCTCTTAAACACTAAAAAAGCAAGGGCATAAAAACAACAACTCCTAGGACAGAGTTTGGGGAGAGGGAAATATCTCATTCGCATCCAAACTCAGCACTAGTATCACTCAAAGTTTTGTTTTCTCATGTCAACATGTTTATTTTATAGCCCATAATCACAACAGGCTGTACAGACTACAGACTATTATTACACGATCCCCTTATCTAAAATCTAAAAGAGGGCAAGAAAAAAACCTTTGAGGAAATTTAAAAAAAAAACTTGACAAGGGGCCGCACTTGAGGTAATCAACCCCCCCCTCCCTTTACACGATGACCTGGCTGCAATGGATGTTGCAAGGGCATCAATAAACAATACAAAGACAACAACATAAAATATACGTCATTCATAAGCCATAGAATATAAGTGTGCTTGAACCTAGACTTAAACAGTTCCACTGAGGTTACAGATCGAATCTCAGAGGGCAGATCACTCCAGAGCACCGGGGCCCTAATGGAACACGCTCATTAAACTGCAGATTTCTTCTTGGTTCTAGGGATCACTAGTAGACCAGCATTTTTTGAGCGAAGGCTCCGAGCATGAACCCAGGGGGAAATTAAATCTGAAAGATATTAGGTGGACAAGTACAAGCATAATTTTGTATAATACCAACAGAACCTAAAAGTTACATCTTGAACTAATATGGGGTCAGTGTAGGTCAGCCAAAAACGGGGTAATGTGATCAAACGTTCTTATCTTAGTTAAAAGCCTCGCTGTAGCATTTTGTACCAGCTGCAGGCTCTTGATGCTAGAGTTTGGGAGACCGGAGAGTAGTACATTACAGTAATCGAGGTGGGAGGTAAATAACGCATGAATTATAATCTCAGCATCAGACTGGGACAGCACTGGACAAATTTTTGCAATGTGGCAGATGGAAAAAACCTGTTCTAGTAATATTCTTAACGTGTACTTTTGGCAATGTTCAGAGCAGTGTTTGAGAACAAGTCACGGCATTTAGATAGACGAATAATCCAAATTTTAGTATTTTCATTGATGTGGCGGAAGAATTTAAGTGACATCCATCTGTTCTATCTGAGCAAGGCAGGTTTCCAAATTTCCAAAAAGTAAGCCAGAAAGTAATTGAGAAGCACTGTTAAACAGTATTCGTATTTTTGTTACATTGCTGCTTTTTTGGTTTAACTGTCTTGGCTTTTGTGCAATCACACTTAATTTTCAAAAAATAAGTTTCCCGATTTCAAAGGCCTAGCGCACCCCTTGATGGAGCCTCGGACCCCCCAAGGTGCACTATTTGAGAACGACTGATGTATAAGAATGTCAACAAGACAATTGAAATACCTTCCATTGCGCAATATTTTGAATATAAAGTCGGTGAGAAGCCCTTTGCCAGGGTTACAACAGATTTACAGGATTACATTACTTGCCACAGTTTTTTGCCCTCTGCTGGGCGAACCTTTACATGTGTTCATGTAAATTGGTGGGGTTGACACAGCAGCAGACCACTTTGCCGCACAAATTCCCCCATTGCATTGTCCTTTTCTGTTGTTTAAAAAAAGTCCACTCCACTATTCCTGTTTGACTTTGTCATATTTAGCTTCTAGTATCTGGCTGTCCAGAACTCTGTTGTCCTCTCATTGGCCAGATGAGGAGATGGGCTGGATTAGGACAGTAGCAGAAGGCGTGAGGTGAGAGAGAGGTGGCACTTTCTTTGAAAAATTTGGTGCAACAGCAAAGTATCGATCTCAGGACAATAGTATCGATCCAAAACCAACCAAAACTTGATTGGTATTAACAATTGTATTGGTCATCCCACTTCTATTGCACGGCTTCACACATCAACTGCACTTCAATGACGCAAACTTTTTAGGGGCAGTGTGTATTATGACCACTAGATGTCGTTATTTATGATTTAGTCCAGGGATGTCGAACTCAGTTTGGTTGTAGGGCCTGATCCGGACTCTCTGTTCTCAAGAGGCCCTGATTAGTAAAAACAAAAAAGAAAGAGTGAGCACAATATACACTCACAATATAACAATATAACTCTTTCTCCCCCTTTCTGTTTCTCTTACACATGCTTCCCTTTTTCTCTCGCACCTTGTTTGGCAGATATTTTTGGTTCATTTTAAGTATTATTTTTTCGTTATTTATAGATGAAAATATAGTCGAACAGGTTAAAGTCATTTTAACATCCAAATTTGCAGCAACATCATTGACTGGAATTCCATCAATCATCCATCATCTGCACCGCTTATCCTCAGTAGGGCCGCGAGAGTGCTGGGGCCCATCTCAGCTGTCCTCAGTCAGTAGGCAGTGAACACCATGAACTGGTTGCCGCCCAGTTGCAGGGCATACAGAGACAACTCACTTGCTCATTCAAAACCTACGGACAATTTGAATTCGGCCATTCACGTTTCTGGAATGTGGGAGGAAACTGGAGTGCCAGAGAAAACCCATGCAAGCACGGGGGGAACATGCAAACTCCGCACAGGAAGGCTGGTTGCTGGATTTGATCCCATGACCTCAGAACTGTGCCGTGGACGAGCTAACCACCAGTAGTCGTGCTGCCATTAATAAATTAACTTTAAAAATAAAAATGAATGAAAAACATGAAACTGGTGCCAGAAATTAAATTTTAAACATTTTAGACAGACAGTGTACCTTGAGATTTTTAACATAAAAAGTGTGCATTGTCTCAAAAATGTTGAGAAACATTGCTATACGGTATATGTAAATATCTAGCTGTATAACATTGTACTGTTTGTTGTGAAATTATTACCGTATTGTCTGGGCTTTAAGGCACACCTAAAAACCCCAAATTGGCCAGAAGTTTGAAGGTGCGCTTTATAACCCAGTGCACTTTATTTACCGGTATATATTCTAGAGTCAAGTCAAGTCAAATTTATTTGTATAGCCCTTAATCACAAAAAATTCTCAAAGGACTGCACAGGATTGCAATTACACCATCGCCTGATGTTAAACCAACATGCGGGCAAGGAAACACTCAATACCTCAGCGTGAGGAAGAAGAAACCTTGAGAAGGGGCCTCACAAGTGGAATGACAAGCGGTAATTCACCATGTACCATAATGAAATCTGCTAACATGAAGTTTTGAATGTAATTAAAACATCCAAGGCTATGTATTGATGAAATAAAGTACTCACCGTATGTAATTATGTCGATTGGCGGGGCATTCATAAGTACAGAACATTTTGCAAATTTCTCACTTCTTTGCCTTTCTAACAAGTTTAGCAACTTTAAGACCATTACTCGTTACTGTGGAGATGAAATGAAATGATCTGCATTTATATAGCGCTTTTCAAAGCGCTTTACATTGTGCTTCACATTTCCCAATAGCGGCCGTGATCTGTGCAGCCATGTAAGGCGCTAACCTGCTTATTGGGGGTATTGGGGTTTCAGTGTCTTACCCAAGGACACTTCCGTATGTAACACGGACAAACCGAGATTCGAACTGGGATCCCTTAATCCTAAAACGATCGCTCTACCTCCTGGGCTACTGCCCCAAGATCAGATATCTAAGACCACGCTCATAGAGGCGTGATCTGGTCAAGTGTCCCCAGTCCATATAAAAAGAGTGATTGATCGATAGCTCGTTTCTGTTTTCTTCTGCCTCGCACGGCGCCCTTGAGTTCAGCACGTGGTCCACACGTTAAGACAATGCGGAGCACGAGACAAAATCTCTCACAACCAGTAAGAGGACAGTTTCAGATTTAACACCATGTTTGCTGGTTCTTGGAATGAGTGTTTTTTTCTGTACAAGGAAATCTCCCCAAATCAACTAGCATTACAGCGGGAAACTTTCTTTTTGTGCTAGTAACTTCAAGATTTCAGCGGTCTAAAACCTCCTATAGTCTCCAGTGCCTTCCCATCCCTTTTTTTCTCTTTAATTATTTGTGTATGTGTGCTATTCCGATCACCCTGGTTCATTGAATCCATTTTCTTAGGATTAGTAATTCATATCAGAACTCAAAAGAGCTTATAGTAATATGGTAATTTAATTATTTTATCAGTGTAGGAAATTCTAGCATCCTCCAGAGCAAAAATAAAGGTTTATGGTGGAGCAAAAGCATCACGTTGAGGCAAATTGGTTTACTGATTGCAGTAAAGAATAATTCATTTAAATCCTAACAATTTTCAAAATTAATGCTAGAAAAATCCCTACAAGATGGTGGATACATTTCAGAATGCATAGTTACAATTAAATGATACTGCATAGTATGCCATACAGTAACTGTTCCACCTTTCAGAAACAAACAGAGTGGTCATTGAGTGCCCTCTATTTGGCACCGAGTCCTCTTACGTTGTTGCTTTGGTAATTGTTTGTTAGTATGAAAAGTATTGTAATTACTTAAATGCAGATTTTTGTTTATGGCAAGGTTTTGTACAAAATTGAGTCCTCTTGTTTGAATTACAGTTAGCATGTTTTAGCTTACCTTAGAATGTACCTAAATAGTCAATAAGCAAACCTGAATTTTTTGTATTTTGTATTTACGGCGACTTTGGTTTAGACCATTATCCAAATAAGCAGCAAGTAATAATAAGTCTTGTTATTCAGGACTTCAATCACTGTCTCGCTAAATGTCATAATGTTAATGTTTATCTTCTATGTAATACACTATAGGAGCTTGCTCTGTCCGCTCCACGCATCGGCCCGGTATTGCAGTACCTCCGGGAACGGTGCATTCGCAATGATCGCAGCAAGGCTTTAGGGCTAGGACCTTAGCTTGGCCTTTTGGCTAAGAGTAAGAGTCCCGGCTCCTAGGCTTTGTAGCGTATTATGAACTGACCGATAACGGATAATGGATAATGAATAACGAAGATAGAACAATAACCCTTAAAAACCCCAAAACCCCCGTAATACACTATTCTAAATTAAATGTTTATTCATTTATGCAACCCAGCTCTTATTGCAGTTTTAATTCCATGTGCTTTATAGTCCACTGTGCCTTACACATGAAAAATATACAACTCCGAGCAAAAAGTATGGAATCTCCAGTCTTGGGGAAGGCCTCACTCAGACATTTTATTCTGTAGAAACACTCAGATCACAAAACATAGCATATTGCAATAGTCGCTAAATTCTACTTTTATATAGCAAGCGCGGGGAAATAAATATGGAATCACTCCATTCTGAGGAGAAAATATGGAATCATGAAAAACAGACAAAGAAATAACAGTCAAAACGTATCACTATGTTTAGTTGCACTACCATTGGCTTTTATGCCAGCTTGCAGTCTCTGGGGCATTGATTTGATGAGTGACAAATAATTTTCCTTATCAATGTGTTGCCAACTCTCTTTTTATTCCAGTTGCCATATCATCTTTACAGGTTGGAGCCCCGTGGACACTTTTTTTTTTTTTTAATTTCTGCCACAGGTTTTCAATTGGGTTGAGATCTGGGCTATTTGCAGGCCATGACATTGACTAGATGAGTCTTTTTTCTAAGAAATGCTTTCACAGTTTTGGCTCTGTTTAGATAAAAAGGCTGTAACACTATTTTGTATTTTGTAAAGGAATATACGACAGTTTGTACAGGCATGGAGCCGTGGAGGTTGACAGGTATGGTACTACAATGTGAAAGTTAATTTTATTTGAGAAGAAAAAAATCCAAAGAATAACGATGTATTTTAAGACGGGCTTTAAAAGTATATCGACAGACAAGAAGACTGCATAATATTAAGCGGAAGGTCATTCCAAAACAAAATTTCACTTTGTCCTCTGTGACTCTGATAGATTCTGATCTACTGTTGTGAGACACGAGGCAGGTTGGAACAGTTGGAGCTCAGAGGTAAGGTCAGTTATAAATAACAACACAAGTTATTGTAGTCCGCGAACCCACTCTGCTTATCTTCAGACAGTGACGGGCCTTGCATTTCACACCAGATCTTCAGAGCTGCTACGTCGGAATCAATCACACCTTCAATAACTGTTTTATGGCTTAAAACACATTTACTACAGCTGCAATATTAATAAGAACATAGCCACACTTTACTCTTCAAAAACATTTTTATTTGTGCACAAAATCAATCCTCCTTTCTTTCCTGAAAAGGATGGGTCTCAAACCTGACCCATGATGATAGTTTGACGCCCCCGCCTTAATGAGGAAGATAAAGGGACAGAGTGCATTATTTGACCACTACATGTGTTAGTATTTTGTTGTGAAAAATGTCAATGTCAAAAATGAGTGTTAAAAAAAGGAAAATTGAAATTTACACATACTGAAAGTGACCATATAATAAATGTTTTCTTTTGGTTATTTTTGCCCAGCCTTTTGCCAGATTTTCATTTTTCGGGTACCATTAGCACCATGATATTGGACAATAATGGCAGATCCCTATAGGTGAGGCTCTTGTTATATAAAATTAATGCCATTGTCTCAACTTAACAGTATTTCAAAAAATGCACATTTTTATGATTGCTGATGTATTTTTGCCCTTTGCTTTTATCAATATTATTATTTATTTTAACAAGTGACATTTTTACAACTGGGAGGCCCTGAATAATACACACTTTAAGTGCAGACCTAGCATGCTATTGATCGATTTATTACTGATTGAGGGATTTTCATATTAATTATTTTTTTGGTGTGTGTTAGGAATTGGAAAAAAAAGATGTTTAAAAACAGGGCAAAGTTTTTATCCAAACCTTTTGTGGAAAACACAACCCAAACTCACCCAGACTGTACCTCTAGCGGTAAACTTTTCACGGAGGTTGAATTTATCGAAGAATGCCAGGCTGAATAGTCAGGCCTTACAGATTTTCAGTTTACCAATCTGGCCCACTTTCTGAAGAGTTTGGACACGCCTTGCCTAAAAATACTGCTCTATAGTCACTTGTTTTATGCAACAGGGCCTGCAGAGCTGATTTTTAAGTCCTCAGGGCAGATTAGTGACCTGGTAACAAGTAATGGCTGAAATGTGATGGTTTAAATACTTGAATATGAAAGCACACATCTGGAAGACTCGCAACTCAAGGAAAAGCAATAAAAGGGAGCTAAAAGACAATTTTGAATTATTTAATAAGCATTCATGGACAAAATACAATTACCATCACACAATTCAGATAATTTTAAGGCCAGCAGAGAAGGCCTTGCAGGCCCTGACAGCCCACCACTGTGTTCAGAACATGTTTACATTAGAAGAAGAATAGAATATAATTTACTTTTATTGACATTCTTTGTAACAATGCACACAGAACGAAATGTCGATACACCTGACCCGTACAGGTAAAATGTAGTAAGCTGAAGTCAAGTTTTTATTTGTGTAGCCCTAAATCACGAAGAGTCTCAAAGGGCTTCACAGATTATTACACTATATTACACAGACTATTTTTCAGCCGACAAGAAGAGTAGGTTATTCATATGCTATGGAGTAGAAGTGAGTTTTAAGCTTAGATTTAAACATTTCCACTGAGGTTGCAGATCGGATCTCAGGGGGAAGAGCATTCCACAGCACCGGTGCCCGGATGGAGAATGCTCTCGAACCAGCAGAACACTTCTTTGCTCTTGGGATCACCAGAAGACCGGCACTCTCAGATCGTAGGCTTCGGACCGGGACATAGGGGGAAATCAGATCTGAAAGATAAGAGGGAGCAAGTCCATGTATGATTACAACCACTTGCTACCAATGTAAATGATAAAGTAGCCAAGAATCAAACAAAAATACTACGATGTTACTGTCTTTTTTTTGCTGTATGTAGATGCAACTTGTCAAAGCTGGTATATTTTTTTTTATGGTCCACTCACCCACCAGGTGGCAGTAGTGCTTTGCGGATAATCACATGGGGGAGATGCATTTAATCAGGAATCCTGAATGACGCATGATTTTAAAAATTAACAAAGCAGGAAAAAGATGACAGTTGAAAGGCACTTGAAACTGTAAAATAAACCCCTTTGGCAAACCAATCTTTATAATATTACATAGATGCCCTAGCGTAAGGCCACTGTGGAAGGCAGAATAATTGAGACATTTGTTATGGGGGTGGATCGATCCAAACACAGGATTCTTGCAGATCCTTAAAAAGACTTAAAAGTAATTGAATTAATTATTTTAAAAATAAGACCTTAATTGGCATTACAATGTACTAAATACAATTCTCAAAACTCTTTAAAAGGTAAATACATAAGATTTATATTTGCTTAAACTAAGGACCCGGGCACACAGCCATTTGCGTCTGTATCGAGGCTGAATCACGGCCAGAAATTTCTGCCTGTGAAGCAGACGCTGTTGGACGCTTTGGGATCGCCATACAGAAGAGATACAGCAGTGCTTTACACGCGGTCGGAAATTCACACGCGGTTGGCAGCGCGAAAAAGTTTTGCGCTGCTCAAAACTTTTAGGGCCCGGTCACACAGCCTTTCACGGGCGTATCGAGGCTGAATCACGGCCAGAAATTTCTGCCTGTGAAGCAGACGCTGTTGGACGCTTTGAGATCGCCATACAGAAGAGATACAGCAGTGCTTTACACGCGGTCGGAAAATCACACACGGATGGCCGCGCGAAAAAGTTTTGTGCTGCTCAAAACTTTAGACCACGTGTTAACCGCGGGCGGCACACGTGGTACACACGAGGCAATGACGCAAAAATGACGCGGAACGACGTGCTATGGCCGCGGCCAGGGCGTGGTTACACGTGGGTAGGACGCGAAATTTCAGCAGGTAATCGTGGGTAGAACACGGTCATAGCATGCTCTGCGCCTGTATCACGGTGTTATTACGTGAAATTAGCGTGTTACGCGTGTGACGGTCAAACGCCTTTCTCCGCATATACAGCGCGATTTGCCGAGCACACGTTAGTTGTGCTCGAGACGTCAAGGGGTGAACATGGATCCCTGTCACCGTAGTGACCTCGTCTTAATCCATTTTTATTTCTTTACATTTCATAACAAGATAATAAAAAAAAAAATGAAAAACAATAATAACATATTGGCTTCTTCGGTGCCATAGCTTGAAATCTTGATCTTCACGGGACTGTGTCTTGAGCGGTTATGATTTCTACAGCCCGGTGCTATGCCGAGATTTGCATCCCCTCGCTACTACAACCACTTTTACCTCGTTTTATCTCACTTTTAGGGAATGTAATGGCGAACATATAACCAAATCCACTTCGTCTTGCATTTGTTGGGAATGTAATACAACATAAACCATTCCGTCTTTGTTTTTGTTGTGAACGTAATTGAACGGTAATGCACACTGTATATAAATCACTTTTGAGAACTGTTATGCACTCTACCGTAAAGCTTATTATGCAGAAATAAGCTTTATGGTAGAGTGCATAACAGTTTCAATACGAGCGATTTGAATAGAAAAAGGCAAAATAAACATGTTACCTGCTCAAAAGTGATTTGTATACGGCGTGCATTACCGTTTGATTACATTCACAACAAATACAAAGACCGAATGGTTTAAGTTGTATTACATTCCCAATAAATGCAAGACGAAGTGGTTTTGGTTATATGTTCGCCATTAAATTCCCTAAAAGTGAGATAAAACGAGGTAAAAGTGATTGTAGTAGCAAATCTCAGCAAGGATGCATTTCTCGGCATAACACCGGCTCGGCACCTTTTATACCCGTGGTCCACACGCGGAAATGACGTGATGAGGGAGCGGAACAGTCGCCGGCGTCTGTTTTGCGGGCATACCACCAATGAACAGCGGGTCGGCCAATTTTGCGCATTTTCCATCGCGGGGAACCACGGGCAAAAAAAAAACGCAAAACTTTACCCGCGATACAGACGCAAACGGGCCCTAAAATGATTTAGTGACTTTATCAATCATCTAATAATTCACCCATTTACTTCTGTGACAACATCGTGTGACCACAATAACAGAACAATAGAATGGTTTGATTTTGTTTCAGTCGGACCTTTCGCAGCAGACGCATGTCTTAGGTTTATCCACAATACACGTGGCAACTTCGGACAATGACGCTTACTTTGGACCACGGAAAAGTGTAAATTTAACGAGAAGTGGCTGTCCGATAAAGGTTTTTTGCCATGGCTTAAAGCTGTCCCAGGTTATGTCCACGAAGCACCATATATCGGGTGCAAGAAATATTTATTTTTTTATGTTTTACCGACTTGGTCTTCCACTTAATTTCAAAAGGTATTAAACATATTTAAAAGTATTGAATTTAACTTGCCTTAAGCTGTAGGAGCCCTGAAATATTGATATTATCTGTACTAAGCAAGTATTTGGATTGGATCCATTCTATTGTCCTGGGATTGATACTTTTCTCCTCCACCAGTTTGCGCAAAGCACTGCTACTTCTTGTAGATAGGCAGCTCCCTTCTCTCCTGGCCACTTTCTAAGTTTGTGTGTGTGTCTGACAGGCACATTTTTCGTACCTCTCCCGACCTGCGCTGCCGCTGCATCCTGCCTTCCAGGCAGAAGAGAGGGCAACATCTATGTGACCACCTTCTATCAGAAGCTAAAAACGACATAGACAAATAGAAAGCGCAGGACGGTGTGGACTTTTTTTCAACTACAAAAAGGACAATGTCAGGTGTCATTTGTGTGGTAAAGTGGTCTGCTATTGTGACATCAAAGAACTCACCATGCAGAGAGCAACGACTGTATAAAAATTTATGCATGTTACTGTTCCTGAACAAAAACCTCTAAATCAGTTGTCACTATGGCCAATGAGACACATTTGATTATTTATATGTATTGCTAAATTAATTTCAAAATACTATGCCTTGTGTGTATTTTTAAATGATTACTATCAATGAATGTTTTACTGCAATGTAAGCACTCAAAAAGTTTCTCACCATTGTGTTTTTCCAAACTCCCTTTGTGAGTATATTTTTGAACGCAAACTGAGCACCCAAAAGGTTTCTCACTTTTAGTAAAATAAGAAAATAAGATCAATTAAGCCAACAGAACATGAACATTGGTAAATGTTTTTCTCAATTTTCTAACCTGACAATTTGCGGTATGGGGTAAAAGTATTTAGTATTCAGGAAAATCGCTCTGTGTGGGAGCGGTACTTTGGTTGTCTTGTTGACATATACAGTATTTGTATTTTCATTAATTTGCTGCTTTTGGTAAACTAGCCTTTTATTTTGAAAGAGTTATAAAAGAAATAGTTATTTTTTATACTATTTTACTTTACTTTTAAAGTTTGCAATGTAGTTATTTAATTAAAAAAAAGTTTTTATTGCTTAAAAACTTTATTCTGTGTTTGACAAAAATATAAACTAACTCAAGGGGCAAAATGTTCATCAACTAAATGATCATGACATTTCTAATAAAAAAGTATCTGATGTGTGTCAATCGTTACTACCTTGTATTTTGTTGGATTGGAACAATAGCAACATTCCCAGTATCACCAACCCCTAACATTCACTGCATCGCTCCAGCCTGCTAGAGTAGCACAGTTCTTTGTAGGGTTCACTGCGCACAGGAATGCAAAAAAAACCCCAAAAAACAACATATTTTACTTGTTGCTTACAAAACCCACGACCCTGGATTTCACTTGCCAGCTAATCCCATTTGCTGAACGCCTCATTGGCAGACAAGCAAATGGATTAACAAAGGTACTGCTGCTTCATTTCAAGAGCTTTGCATGATAAAATTTACAGTAAGGTTGGGCGGATCGACCCAAATATCGATATTATCCATACTGATTAAATACTTGCATCTGGCAGATACAATTGTCTTGGGATGGATATTGTATTCCATTTACAATTATTGCTATGATAATGGTGTTAGTAGATCGAAAGGTTATGCATACATTATAACCTTCAAATTTGATCCAATTCTGTTTACACTTTATTTGCAATACTGACTTTATTTTCAAAATCGTGTGCACTGGAAGGTATTCTGATTACGATTGTTAACATAGTTGTCATTTTTACTTTATTATATTTATAATTTTGTTACATTGACGCTTTATTTATCCTCGTGTCAACTTTTATCTTGCTAAAGTTTATTATAGTAATAACAACATTTTTAGTCCCTAAATCATTTGTGCGGTTTTATCATAGACTAGCAATTCAGGGGGAAAAGGTTCAGTTATTTAATGATCATGACATTTTTTTACAAAAAGTTCTGATATAGATTGATACTACCCGTATTTACTGTGATTGCATCAATACCAAAATACAAATTATTTTGTCTTTCGTTTTAAGTGGGCCAAATAAATTAGTTTAGTAATAAACTAAATAAAAAAAAAGCTGCTGAAATTTAATTATTGAATAAGCCATGTAAATTACCATGATCTAAATTTTTGAAGTGTAATATTGGTGTGTGGCCACAGCACTCACACCTGATGTTATTCACAAAAGTTCCTGGCGTGCTCAGGGAGGTTGTTTGTTTGCCCGTAGATATAGAAAAATAGAAAAATTTGTTCTAAGTCCGGATTAAAACACTTTCACCGAGGTTGCAGATCTTATCTCAAATTAATTCACATTTTTTTATTAGCTTTTGGAATCACTCGTAGACCAGCAGGCCATAAACAGAGTTTTAGGTAAAATGGAGCTGTTTAGCTGGTTTTCTGACGGGTGCCATGCTTGTTGCTATCAGGCAGCTTGGCTGCTTTTAAGTGTCCTCACTAGACATGCAGTACTTAGTCCAACAATTTGAATATCAGCAAATGAGAAAACGGCTCAGCTCGCATTAAACCTAATGGTGCGGCGTGTTACCTTTTCAATGCAATCTACATTTTGTGTCCCTTCTTTATAGTTATTTTACTTCGCCTCTCTGAGACAATTGTCCCATGATGGCAGTCCTCTGCCGTTTAAAAAGTGGTGATTGTAAGAGTCTCTGGTAGAGTCTCTCCTGCAGAGCCAAATATCTCATTACTCGAATTGTACGGCCCCCCGTGTTAGCCTCCCATTCTCAGTGGAGCAGCTGTAAGCTGTCAGTGCCAGCTGTAGCCATCAATCATCATTTGTCCTCTCTCATCCTCTCAGCTCCATTTCATACACTTTCATACACTCCGCAATGCCTGCACTCATGGATTCCTCCTTAAGTATCACTCTATCCCTTGTCCCGGATGATATTTTACCCCTTCTTTTCAGTAAAATAGGGAGCAGTGAGCAGTAAGCAGGGGGTAACCCCTCAGAGATCGATGAATGCGTAAAATGGAGAAAAATTAGGTGGTTTGACTCAAGTGTAGCTAATTGGCTTAAGCGGCAGTCTCCCACTATGAGATGGTTCACCCTGAAACCTTGTGCATTTTTGTACTTGTGCATATGTCTGTTTGTGTTGTAATTTAACCATGCTACTCAAAATGAATGTATTGCCTGGCTAAGTTCATTTGAAGCTACATCTAGACTTTTTGCCTATAGCATTGCTGTTTTCTTCTGGTTCCAGGCAAAATGTGTTGGAGTGTTTTCATGAGTGTTTGTGTGTGAGAGAGGGGGAGAGGTAGTGAGAGAGAGAAAGGCCGAGAGATGGAGAGAGAAAGAGAGATAATCTGAATTTAACCAATCCTGTAGTGTAGCAGCTAAGAGGAGAGAAAGCCTGAGCAAACGACTAATAATTAAATGAGAGCTATTGAAGGCAGCACGTGAAGAAATGTTGTATAAGGCAGGCTATGTTTTATATTGTCCCTCCTTCCTCATGTTACTCACCGTACAGACGCTGCCCTACTTACAAACCAAACAGGTTGTGGACGATCGTTCAGAAGTTTAATTTGTTCGTAAGTTGCTTCAGAGCTATATTTTGTATGGAATGTATGGTAAATGGTGCACACAGTACAAATTCTAACTTACAGAAATGTCCGGATATTTTCCGACATCCCGAAAAAAATGTTTGTATCAACCGTTTTTAATGGTCGTAAGTAGGGTAGCGTCTGTACAAAACATTGGACCTGGATTGGACAACCAACAGCATGGGCTAGAAATTAGTTCAAAAATGTGAGCAAGCCGACAATATTATCAGTAAAAGGTTAGTGAACATGGGTCTCCCAATGCCGACCGTACCATCATGTTGGAACAGGGCTTCAGTCATGAACCTCTTCCAGGAAGATATTAAATGTTGCACAACACCATCACAAGGCGCAGTGAACCCTACAAAGAACTGTTGTGCAGACGAAAACGGCAGTGGTATGGTCATATCACAAGAATACTATGACTGGCCAAGAGTATTCTCCAGGGTTCAGACCATGGAGACAGGAGGATAGTAAGACAGCTAAAGAACTGGGTCAACAACTTCAAGGAATGGAATGGTGCCAGCTTTGGCACAACCAAAACACAGGCCAGGAATTGTCAGCACTGAAAAGGTATACAGAGTCGCCTCAGTGTGGGTACCGATGGCCAAAGGGGTTTAAGGATCCATGAAATGTGATTATTATAATCATGATATAAGTATAGCCTTTAAATATGGCTTTTAACTGTATTTTATGTCAGAAAAAACAGCTATTTAAGTTATGTAGTTTACAGCTATTTATTGCAGTTCAACATTTTATAATAAGTTGCAAATTATGAGCCTGTCAATGGACAAAAGTCGTCAGATTCCTTTTCAGAGGCAGTTTATCATGCGAAAATTACTACAGCCCATAGAAAGCTGCCACAGCCAGCACCTGTAAAGATAAGTGATTCTACAAAAGATGATGGTCAGTGTGGAAAATTAAGCTCAACCACCAACTTATGCCCCACAAATATTAATAAATAGCTAAAAAGTCCATACAGAAAAGTTAAAGTTGTAAGTACGCAGTAAACAATGCAAATAAAAATGTGGTTAGAAGCAATCGGACTCAAATGGAAAATACATTGCCTAATTTAGATCCATATTCAGAGTACATACACCACTATTTTATCTAAATGTTTAGCTTTTTTTTTTTCATGATCTGTACCACTTAAGTGGTCCTTGCTTCTTTATTTGTGGGATAGCTTTGGCCAGTGTTAATTGTGCCCCGGCCTATTATTAGTCAAGTTTGGATAATACATTTATTTATGACTACATTATCTCAGTCATTTCTAACAAATGCATTTTTCAGCTATTTTTATATAATATTTCAGTTGTGTTTTATTTGATCACCAGACGTCGCGGCATCATATCAGTACTTATAAGAACTGGTTTGTACATATATGCTTGTTCAGGGAATTTCCACTTCTCTTTTTCTTCATGTTTCATTTTGACTTTTGGACCTCCCATTTTAGAATTGATTGTGAGGCATTTTAATTTCAAACTTGTGAATTCCAAAATCCATTGTTCTTTAGCTCATATGTACATGGAATATTCTGGAATTAAAAACCTAAGCGTAACTGCTCATCCCTCCAGTTATTAATTTTACACCAAACCTATCGTCTTATCACAAACATACACGTGGAGACGGAAAAGAGATTTCTTCTTCATAATTCACTCGCCATCTGCAGGCTCTCAGAAACCCCCTGGTGTTTTATGCCGACCACCAACCATTTCTTTCTGCGTTGTACCATAATTGTAGTGTTCTGCCAGTTTGTGGACAGTAGAAAGCAATGGTTTGGCCGATTCACTTGACTCTTGGCTCCTTAAGTAAATGTGCACCATTCGTAAAATCACATTCTGCTTGCAAATGAAGTATTTATCACACTTTCTTTTACCAACACGTTACCAGTGTGCTCAGAATATCATCAGATTTATTTCCCGTGATATACACCAACAAATTGATATGATAGGCTTCAGTCCAGCTGCAGCTCTAAACCTCTTAAAATTGCAAATCCAGTTTGGCCATCTTGCAAAGTTTAAAAGTCTAAGTCCTCTGGAAGGCGTAGGAAGAACCACAAATCCATCCTCTCTTTTGATCATCTTCTTTGTGTATCGTCATGTTTCCTTTTTTTTTTTAACTAAAGACGGTAAAAAAAAATCAACTATTACTTTGATGCAGTCTGTAGCAGTACTCAGAAATTTTCAGCAAGCCGCTATTACAGTTTCCAGCTGCTAAGTAGTTAGTTTATAGATATTTCCTATTCAAAAATTCTGATAACCAAAGTCAGTGTTTTTTAACCCTTTTTGAACCAAGGTACACATTTTTTTATGAAAAAGTTCCGAGGTACAACGTCCGTCAAAAATGTATAAAAATTAAGTTATGTCAAAAATTTCCCTGTACTACCTCATAAGCAGATAATTAGAATATAAAAAGAAGAAAATAATACTTAAAATAAAAAAAGGATGATGTGCTTTATTTCTGTTTTTATTTTTTACAGTGCAATCTTAAACCGCTTTGTTAAAAAACGTAATCACATGGGGGAGATGCATTTAATCAGGAAACAGGAAAAAAGTTATTAAACGTAGTGTGCTACCTCATGAGCAGATAATTAGTACCGTAAATTCTGGACTATAGAGCGCACCTAAATATAAGCCCCAAGACACCACATTTTTGGAGGAAAACCGATTTTGTACTTACACAAGCCGCACCTGTATATAAGCCGCATGCGCCACCATTGAAAGAATGTAACACAAACACAAAATTAACCAAAGCCCGACTTTAACTCCCGCCATTGAAACTGAATGTCCTTCATAAAAGTACACAGTCCAAAAATCACAGCCGGCAAAATGAACGGAAAATGATACCGGTATTTAAGGTTTGATGCAGACCTGCAGAGTCCGGGTCCCGTTGAAAGTAATCCAAGGAAAAAAGTGTATATTTCCAAAGGTAAGGGTGGGAAGAATATATATTCATAATTGTCCGCCGCGTCCACAAACACTCACCTTTACCGGTCCCTGTTGTAGAGAAACGTAGGTTGTGATCTGAGAGAAACCTTCTCATATGTGGATAAGGAAAATGGACAGAAGCCAGCGTCGTGGGAGGGAGACGACTTTATTGATGCGTCAATGAAGCCTTTTCTCAATTGACATCGGGACATGGCAATGTCTTATAGCCACAAATGCGTACACCCCAAACAGGCGGTTCGGTGTTACATAATTTGTTTTTCCCAGTTTTATCATCTAGTCAGCGTTTGGGAAACATCTGGACAGGAAATATTATTGTCTTCACAAGAGTACATTTTTGCTAGTCAGCGCTAGACGGAAATAACAAGAGCTGCCTGCCAGCAGCTTGCTCCCCAGCTTGCACAAATGCAGGTCTATTTACCACAATCCCCCCTTTGGGAGGACCACCTCCCATTCTGAACAGAAATTAAAATCGAAAATGAATACAGAGTAGTGGCAAAATATTACAAATCAAATCATAGATATCAATACACGGACAGAGTTTACGCGAATAAAATAAAATTCTGGCGGTCAGCCTGCTGTGATTATTCTAACTTTAATTGTTCATGTTTCAATTACAAAAACCTCCGACACTCCAAACACCTGATTTGAACATTTCAACCCATGCACCAGTCTCCCTACGCATTTTATCTTTATCCGTACATACTGGATTATACACGTAGAATAGTTGTTCAGTACATGATAAGGTATATGTATATATGAACCGATAAGTGATAAAAGTGATTACAACAGTGCAAACTCCCGGTTATAGTTGTTGATATATTCCAATATATACGTGCATG
This sequence comes from Urocampus carinirostris, assembly GCF_059441175.1. Classification (NCBI taxonomy): domain Eukaryota; kingdom Metazoa; phylum Chordata; class Actinopteri; order Syngnathiformes; family Syngnathidae; genus Urocampus; species Urocampus carinirostris. Next base: position 3,233,124 of record NC_142357.1, on the reverse strand, counting down.
ATTAGATAGTGATACAGTATACATATTGGCCTTAGGCCTGACCCCCGTAAACACTTCGAAGAACGTGCTTCGCCGTATTCGTCAGCGGGTGTCGTGAAGTCAGATGTCGGAGTGGGGGATCATCCCAGCAGGCATCACGCTCAGTTTCCATGCAGCCCGAAACCCGGACGCGACGACGCATCCCGACCATCTCAGTCAGCAGCTTGCTCCCCGGCAGTGTGACATACCAACAAAAGAAACACAATCAGAAACCAATATATATTTGTAGCCGTCATTCCTAGCGCTACATAGTGTGTTGCGTGTTTAACAATAGTGCTACTTGATCTTGTATTTAGTCCAGATAGTCATATGTGCCTCTTCCCGCAGATGCTCCATTATTTAAAGTAATATAGACTCACTGTTAATGTTGCCAATTAAAATTCAAATCGTTGAATTTAGTTGAGTCATCTGTTCCTCCTTACTAAGGAATAAGCTTGGATATTCAATCACTAACTGTGCTAATTGAGCTTCTGCCACCCTAGTATTAGCAACTACTGTCATTTGTTCTCCAAACGTTTTAAGCATTCATCTTTTAAGAATAGGTATGGCACAGAAACACAACAAACACATAATTATTACAACAGTTAGTACAAGAATTCCCCCTTTCGCTAACAGACCACCCCAGTACCCAAATGTAGACGAGAACCAATCAAAAGAGATACTGTTCTTTTCAGTATTTACTGTCACTTCATTGCTCAACTCACGAATCTTTGACAGTGCTTTTGTGAAGCTTCCTGCTGCGGCTGTATTTAAAGGTATATAAGTACAGCATTCCTCCTTTATCATATGACACACGCCTCCTTTACTGGCTAAGAGAAAATCGAGGGCCTGACGATTCTGCCAGGCCATCCTAGATGTCTCATGTAATTGCTCTCCTATTGCACTAAAGGCCTCGTTAGTGTAATTAATAAAACGTTGTTGGTTGTAATAAATGTAATTAATCCATTCTGCGTTCTTATTCGGAGTTATCCAGATAAATATCGATTCCAATCCGGACTTAATTTCATTCCTAGCTTTAAATTCCTCTGGAATTCCTCTCGGTTGTCCAATGGCATCTAGATATACTCGTCCATCCGTAAGATATGCTCTCTTAACTCTGGCTTCCCTAGAAACTCTTAGTAGCTCATAAACCCCTTTATACATTATATGGACCGGTACTTTCATTCTCACAAGTGTACACAATCCTGTCCAATTTCGTGGAAGCTTGCTCCTTAAATAGTCACCTCCACACATCCAGTAACTGTCTGCTATTGCGACTGATTGATCCCTCAAATAACGTATGTCTGGAATTGTCATTGTTACGTTTTCGCATGTCTGATCTTGCTCACCCGGATTTTCAAACCATACCGGTTTATCTGGAAAAAAAGGATACATATTTGCGTGTGGAAACCAGGATATAACCCAAGTTGTCTTACACTTCACTGTCGTGTTTCCTACCTCGTGTCCATCTATGCCCTTGTAGCTATATCCACCACTTGCATAACATTCATACTCAGCAGTTCTATCTACCCGATATCTTTTTGGAGGGACTTTGTGGTCCGTTGACCGTTGAAATTCTCTAAACATCCTATACCTAATTTTCTCAGGTGTCCCCGATAGCCTTGGATAATAATGTCCACCTTTTGCACCAGAAATAAATCTACATTCTATCGTACACATCGGCAGCGGAACTGGCTTAACTATAACTATTTGTGAAGCAAATCTTGGGTCTTTGCAAATCCGTCGCTGCTCCTCTGCACACGTCTTCATATTATGTTTTTCTGGAATTACAATTAAAACGCCTGGTGGCGCCGTCGAGCATGCTATACATTCTTCATCTGTCATGACTCTCGCAGTATACCATAACCATCTATACCATGTGTTGTACTTCGCGTTTTCCCACCCAAGTTCGTCCGTTGGGTTAAAACTTTTTGGCCTATAGTCACTAACGACTAGGCGACTGTCCTGACTGCCAACTCCACCATCCGCACAATAGTCTTCGTAGGCCATACTTTTTGAGGATCAACTTCAATTGGTTCACCCACTGTATCATTTCGAGTTTCTACTTCAATTGGTCGTTTTATTGTAGGAGTCACGGTTACCCCCTCGTTTAAATGTGATTGCTCTGGCCTTTCAACCTCTGTAACATTTTCCTGTATTTTACGAACTACTAGTGTACTCATTTTCGGCCTTTGGCGTGTTGTAACCTCACCCTTTGGTGTTGTTGCCTTGGGTGTAGATTTCTCTGATTTTAGGTGTGTTGTTACCGTCTGTATCATCTCTTTAGGTGCTGGAGTGACCCACAAACTAGACCACCAGCTGTTAAAGCTTGGCTTGTTATCCGTTACCTTAGTCTGTACTGTTGTTAACATATTTGGTTTTCGGTACACAGTCGGCACTTCGATTGGTTCCACGTCTCTCTTTTGTCGGACTAATCCCATCGTACTCGGGATTTTAGTACTTCCAATTTGTTTTCTATTGCGAATTGTACTTTCCAAATTTTCAATTGTTTCAGCATGTTGTATAGTAGTGTCACACTTAACCGGGCTGCTGTCTCTTTGATGCGTCATGGTCTGCAACTGCATCGTCGCTTTCGGGATCTCCGGCTGCACTTCTGGACCCGCAATTTCTATTCGCCGCTGCGATTTCTCGAGCTCTGCTCCTAGTAACAACCATACCAGACAATTTATTATCACACACAGCTTTGTCATCCACATCTTGTTTTCCTAATTTAACGTTACTGCCTTGTTGATCTTGCTTGGTCTCGTTGACGGTGGCAGCGCGAGCCTTGGTACAGTGGTTTAGATGGTACCAGGTTGAGCTGCCCTCGACCTGGACAGCGGTCGGCGTTGCCCTTACGACGGTGTACGGTCCCTCACGCCTTGGTTGGTTCCACTTTCGTCGAAACACCTTGATGTACACGAGATCTCCTGGGACCACCGTCCTCTCGAATGGTTGTTCGACCTTGGACTCTTGCCTCTTCACCTGCAGGTAGATGGCCTTCTGGATAGCCGTCAATTGTCTCATATAGTCTCTCAGTTCAGTTTGTAGTTGCTCAAGCGGCGGCCCTTTATAGGGACCTCTCAAATGCGGCGCTGGCATCGGTCTGCCTGTTAGCATTTCATGAGGTGTTAAATGTGTGATCCGATGAGTTTGCATACGATAACTCATCAACGCTAATGGTAGCGCATCTACCCAGTTTAGCTTAGTACTTGCACAGATCTTGTTTATCTTTGATTTTAATGTTCCATTTACTCTTTCCACCATTCCTTGACTTTGTGGGTGATACACCGCACCCAACCGTTGTTTAATGCGTAGTTTTTGTAAGATGCCCTTCACGACTTTTTGAACAAATGCCGCACCGTTATCCGAGCTTATTTCTGACGGTATGCCAAATTGCGGAATAACTTCTCTAATCAAAAACTTAATTACTGTTTCCGCACCTAGATCTTTTGATGGCACTGCTTCCACCCAACGACTAAATCGGTCGATCACGACGAGCATATATCGTTTTCCTTGGACTGTCTTTATCATGTCTACATAATCAATTACTAAATGCTTAAATGGCCCCTGTGGGACTGGCACAAAGCCAATCGGTGCCCGTACACACTTCCTGATGTTTCTTTCTGCACAGATTTCGCACTGGTTGAGCACTTCGTCTACCGTGGCCTGCAAATACGGAGACCAGTAACCTTGTTTTTTCAGCTTCTTCACAACTTCTCCCCTCGCACAATGGTCGATCGTGTGCACGTCTGATATCAACATAGTCAGCAGTGACACTGGAGCAATAATCAGTCCTTCATGCGATCTCCAAAGTCCCTTATCATCACAGGTAGCACCCCTCTCTCTCCACAGTGTCTTTTCGCTCAGGCTCGCTTCGCCTTGAATCAGGATTATATCGTCTGGCGTTGCCATTGGTTCTAGTGAAACCATAGGAGCGAGGACAGCAACTTTGCTTTTTGACACTTCTTTGGCTGCCTCATCCGCTGCATTGTTCCCACGTATCACTGCATCATCTCCTCTTCTGTGTGCCTGGCACTTGATGATGGCCAATTTTGATGGTAGCATCATAGCAGACATTAGTTCCGTAATTTGTTGATTATGATGAATTGGGCTCCCATCTGATTTTTTAAATCCTCTCTGCTTCCAAACGGTTCCAAAATGATGGCAAACTCCATGCGCATATGCCGAGTCGGTGTATATGTTTGCAGTTTTTCCTCTTGCTAGCTTACACGCTTCTGTCAAGGCTTTTAGTTCTGCACACTGAGCCGAACATGGCTGTTCACATTTCTCTGCTTTCTGCGTCACATATTGCTCAGCTTCTTGCCTGACAACTGCGTACCCAGCATGATTTCCCCGGTAATCTCGGAAGCATGATCCATCAACGAAATACGTCAGGTCTGCACCCAGTAGCGGAATGGACTCCAAATCCGGTCGCAACCTGGTGTACTTCATTGTGTCCGCAACGCATTCGTGTGCTTCACCCTCAAATTCAAACGGTATGGTGTTAGCTGGATTTGTTGTATTACATCTTTTCAATGTAATGTCCGGATACGTCAACAGTGGCATGAACTGTAGACATCTGGCCTGAGTGACAACAAACTTGCCTTGATTTATCAGTTCTGAAATCTTGTGATGGGTGTAAATTATCACTGGATAGCCCATAGTTACTCTTGTGGCCTTCTCATATGCATAATGAACTGCAGCCAAGCCTTGGTAACATGGCGGCCATCCTTGCACCACATTGTCAAGTTTGGTGCTATAGTAGGCAATTGGCTGTTTTTGTCTGCCACTGCACGTCTCTTGCATTAACACAGCTGAAGCATACATATTGTGTCGATTCGCTACGTACAGCAGAAATGGTCTTGTGTAGTCCGGTGTTGCCAGAGAAGGCGCTCTTTGCATTTCTTGTTTGATATTTTCGAAAGCATCCATTGCAGTGTCTGTCCATCGCAATTTTGCTCGTAGCATCGTCGTTCCTGCTTCCTTCATCAAGTCCCTCAATGGGTTGGTCTTCCATGCGTAGTCCTCAATCCACTCGGAACTGAATCCCGTCATTCCAAGGAAGGTCATCATTTGTCCGACCGTTTGAGGTTTCGGAGCTTTGCTGACTCCCTCGAGCTGCTCTGGTGTCATTGCAATGCTCCCTTGTGAAATGAGTCTTCCCAGATATTCCACTTGCGGCTGACAATATTGTAGTTTGGCTTCTGAAGCCTTGTGTCCTGTTTCAGCCAGTCTTTGTAGGACTCTGATCGAGTCTCTATGACATTCTTCGAGCGTTGCTGAGCAGATTAGCAGGTCGTCAACATATTGTATCAGTGTACTGTCGAAGTCTTGGCCTTCCAGGTCATTACGCAGTACGTGGTTGAACATATGAGGACTATGCTTGAAGCCCTGTGGCAACCGTGTGTAACTGTATTGTTTCCTTCGGTATGTGAATGCAAAGAGATACCATGAGTCTTCAGATAACGGAATGCTGAAGAATGCTGAACAAAGATCAATTACTGTGAAGTACTTTGCGTTTGGAGGCACATTTGTGAGGATAGTATTTGGATTTGGAACTTCAGCTGCCCAATCTTGGACAACCTCATTTACTGCTCTCAAATCATGTACCAATCTATATTTAGACTTGTCCGATTTGAGAACTGGAAAAATCGGAGTGTTGCATGGACTTTGCATCTCAATTAGTACTCCAGCCTTGAGCAGTCCGTCGATCGTCTTCTGTATCCCTGCTTCCGCTTCCGGCTTCAGCGGATATTGCGGTCGAAACGGCAATTTCGTTCCCCGTTTCAGTTGTATTTCAGCTGGATTTGCTGATTTCACCAATCCAACATCGGTGTCATGATTTGACCACACCTCTGAACATGAACATGATTCAGCATTTCTTGTCTCAATACGTCCTCTTGTTTTTCTTCATCTTGAACAGCTTGTGTCGCCTCTGGTATGGTAACCACCCAAGGTTTCGCACCCAGTCTCATTTCACATGGTATTCTCACCATACCATCTTCGTCCGAGATCGTCATTTTTGAATCTTCAGTTTCAATCCATCTCACGCTCTTTGCTGCTTTCACCATGGGACCTAGGTCTTTAGATTTGAATCCTTTGTTGACTAGTAATGCAATATGTGGTTCCGATTCCGGCACTCCGAACCACTGCGACGTGAAGTCATTTGGTTTGATGTTTAGAGCTGCACCCTGATGGCCAATCAGGAGGCAGTCGACCAAAACTTCTACTGTGATGTTCTTTGTCTGTTTGTCCCATATTTCCTCGTAGACCATACTGCAGGACGAGTCATAATACATAGTGCAATGATAATCTGTCGTTGGTTTGAATGCCTCTGGTAGCTGTATTTTGATGACAGGTTCCCATACTTTCATAATTTTATTTACAGGTTCTTGTAGATTTCCCAACCAATAGACCTTTGCGCATTTGCTTTGTTGTAGCATCTGATTCTTGAGTCCAATCCTGTCCAGATACACCCCGTCAGGAGTGCACCACAATTTGACTCCAAGCTTACACAAAGCGTCTCTTCCCAGCAAGTTTACTGGCGTTTCTTCTGACACAAGAATGGGTATCATAATTTCACCCTCTTCAGTAGAGATTTTCACTGGGTCTGTCATTGGAATGGTTTGTTTTGATCCCGAGAATCCTATTGTTCTTATGAATTTGCCGGACATGGGGAGGTTCGAGGCATACTCTGAACTTATGCAGGTATATGTAGCTCCGGTGTCAACTAGCATTGGGATTTTGTTGCCTTCAATTTTGACCTGGATTATTGGTTCCCTGCCAGTTTCCCCTGCATGAATTGTGAATTGGGCCTCCCCCTCAGGATTCTCTGGGCCCCCCTAATGCCAATATCTTGGACCTGAACCTGGAGATCCTCTTCCTTGTCTTGACGGGCCCCCCTTTGCTCCTCTCCATCCCCCTGGACCGGCTGCTGAACAGTTTCGTGCAAAGTGACCAGGACCCTGACATTTCCAGCACACGAGCACTTGGCCTGTGGGCGCGTGCCCGTTCCTTCTTGGGGCACCTCGACCCCAGGCAGGCATCTGGCCTTGTACCGCTCCGTAGGGTTGCCGGCCAAATGGCTGTTGCTGATAAACATTAACAACCGGAAGTGGTTGCTGGGTTGATGGAGCGATGGGCGGCGCCGTCACGCTTGCCTGGATGGTTTGGTCCAGTACAGGTGCTTGAGTCTTCAGTTTAACTTTATTCTGCAGGTCAGAGAGCTGCATCTGAGTGAGTTTCCGTTGTTCAGCTTTTTCTAAGTCCTGCTGTCTTTGCTGATCCTTTCTGAATCTCTCAATGGCGTGGACAACATGGTCACGGAACACCCTGTATGGCATTGAGGTTAACCCTACGGCATCTTCCAGCTTACTCTGAACTTGTATTGGCAGGGCTCCAATGACTGCATTGCGAAACAGAGTCGAAAGTATAGGGCTGTTCTCCACTTCTTCCTCTGTCTCCTGTTTCCATCGTTTGAGCTGTCTGCCGATGTATGAAGCTGGATTCTCAGTTTCGCCGAGAGTCTCACCTTTTAATGCCTTTGTATCAATCTTGGCAGGGTATTCATCCCGTAATGCTCTCCACACCACTGCACGGTAGGCGTTAAATTCAGTTCCATCCGCCATCACATCGATCATCCATCCATTGTTGCTGTGGCGCAAAATATTCTGCATCGTTGAAGCACCTACACATTGTGCCAATACTGACTTGATATCGCCGATGGCTAGCAGCTTGCCAATAGTCTCTTCTTCAAACCGTCTAATCCACTTCCCAGCACCTTCATGTATGTCTGGCAATCGGGAAATAAGACCCGTGAGGTCGAGCGTCTGCCAAGGGATGTACTGACCTTTGTTTCCCTTGATTAGAATTGGAAACTGACCAGGGTCTGTATACCTCTCTGGCGGCCGGATATTAGGCCTATATCTTAGGTCGTAATTTCCAGTCGTAATCATTGACGGTCCAGGTCTTTCACCGTCCTCCCTTGCCTCAGCTCTTGCGTGAAGATTGTCTAATTCTTCTTCCAATTCTCTGATGGTAGCTCGGACCGTACGCTGTTGTTCTTGTTCCATGTTCTGGCTTGTTTGACGGACACCTCCGGTTCCCATGTCGACCCAAAAAGATTCACCTGACTTTCCCTTGACCGTTTCATTTCTTTCCGCATAGCAGTCGAGCGGTTCCCTGCATTCCACTGTGTCGAACTTTCTCTCCGTGCTACAATGCTTTGGGATAGGAGGATGTTGAGGACTTGTTGGTGCGTTCCCTAAGTTTTTTGTTGGCAATTTCATCTCGTCTCCTTCTCCATCATACTTGAAATCCCCATTTATTTTCATTGTTCCGACCAAAGTTGGATACAACCCAGCTGATCCAGTTGTCTTTTCAGCATTCAATGATTTATCTTTCATTCGAATCAGTCCTTCCCTAATTTTCTCTCTGTAATGCACACCTTCAGTCTTAAACAGCTTCAAAATCTCCTTTTCTGTGTTCCTCTTCTCTTGTCGTTTCTTGTTATTTTTTCCAGACTTGTAGTCCATAATCCTGACTTCCATGACATCACAAGAGTATGTATCGAACGTACCACCTTTCGGCCATGCAGGTTGAAGATCCTTCGTCCTCTTCTCCCACTTTTGTGACACCTTTTCAATCTGCTCGGCCTTGTCCGGATGGCGCAATCCCAAAAGCTTCACTGGCACAAGAATGTTCATAATTATTCAATTAATGTCACTGACCTTGCTTTTGCAAACTTAGGCTGATTTGGACGCGTGTCCTGATTTTTCCGAACGAGGGCGCTGTTCAGGCTCAGAATGGGCGGGGGGGGCCTCTTCTGCTCGCACGTCTGCTTCTGCTCAGACACAAACAGTTCATTCCAGCTCAGCCCCTTTCATGAATATTCATCTTAGGGCAGACCCAGCTCCTCCCACTTGAGTGGCCCTCTTCGCACACGAGTCTTCAATTTCAGAGCGTCAGAGTGTTCAACGGAAACAGATCTCAAATTCACAGCCACACGTAGACGGAGCGCTCAATGAGTCTTTCACCTTAATTTATATCCCAGTACCGTAAGTTTTTCACATCTATCTCATACACCAATCGCACAGTACTTTTACCTCCTGTTCTCACTCACTAATAAGCCCATTCTGTGCTTTTAAGTTCCTCTATCACCACTACGTCGTTGCGGGCGAGGAAAAGTAATCACTCCACTCTTCATTTATCCTTCCAAGACCCCCTCCGTAAGTCAAACAACTCAAACATAACGTTACATAAAGTAAAGGAGAGAAAGACGGGGGTGGGGTGGGGGTGATCGGAGCGTGTGCTCAACTCACACAGGGAAAGACGGAGACGGGTGGCGGTAAGCGGTGGGGGCGAGAATAACCCACAAAAAGCAAGACACTCTAACGCACATACAAGACCGTAAAATGTAAAAGAATACACCTGTTAGCGCAAGCCTGACTCATGTCACACACACATTCTTCGTATCGCTTGTTCTATGCGAATATATCTTATTAATACAACATCTGATTACTGCTCAATTTTCTAACGTCGGTATAACCTATCAGATTGTAGAAAATGGCCAGCTTCCATGCACCACACTTTTTCTTAAGTGCAAGGTTACATGTCCGACTCCCAATCATCAATCGACTAGGGAAACACATAAAACATGCCCGTATTAACCATATATAGATCGTCTACTCTCGAACTGACACTTCAGCAAATGATGACGTCTCATCACCGCTATTACACAGATCTCAAGACAATCATAAATATACAAATACCGACGCCGCTGCACCTTTTATCCAGGTAAATTATTCTTATTTCTTTTTCACGCAGCCATGTCCCACAAAAAACAACAGGATTCTCTGAGCCCAGAATCCCTGTCGGACACAAATCTCAACTATGTATGTGTCTATGTATCTCATCCGTCCGAACTTCGGCCTGACTATAGACGGAATCCACGTGCACGAATTTTCATAATTTAGCTCCCCCGTCGCGGGCTCCCAGTCTCACACGAGCAAACCGAAATAAGAGAGGAAAAAAACTTCTCTTACCTCGACTGCTCATCCGAGACGGACCACTTTTCCTGTGCCAATACCACGTTGGGCGCCAAATGTTGTAGAGAAACGTAGGTTGTGATCTGAGAGAAACCTTCTCATATGTGGATAAGGAAAATGGACAGAAGCCAGCGTCGTGGGAGGGAGACGACTTTATTGATGCGTCAATGAAGCCTTTTCTCAATTGACATCGGGACATGGCAATGTCTTATAGCCACAAATGCGTACACCCCAAACAGGCGGTTCGGTGTTACATAATTTGTTTTTCCCAGTCTTATCAGCTAGTCAGCGTTTGGGAAACATCTGGACAGGAAATATTATTGTCTTCACAAGAGTACATTTTTGCTAGTCAGCGCTAGACGGAAATAACAAGAGCTGCCTGCCAGCAGCTTGCTCCCCAGCTTGCACAAATGCAAGTCTATTTACCACATCCCCACTTCCTGTCAGCCCGCGTTTTTTTCGCCCCTTCTTTTTTATTAGCCCATGCAAAACATATCAGAATAAGTGTCTGAAATAAATACATTACAAAAATATACAGTTGCAAATACATATTCTACATGGTTACATATATTTACAAAGAAAGACGGTACACCGAGAGAGTTTTCAAAGCTTTAATAATAATAATATAACGTGCTTCGTTTTGCATTCACTTTTAATATAGGTGTACGGAGAGTTTTAGCCCTTTTTCTTTCATTTTTACACGTTCATGTTAGCGAAATCTTTCGTACGGAAGATTACGATAACGCGAACGTACGATTAGCCTAGGTTAGCTTTATGTTTACGTTAAACATTCAAGGTAAACATTCAGGATGTTGGAACGGAGCCCAACCTTCTGGGTGTTAACAGAGCCCCCTTTCCAATGAACCGCTCACCACTTGTTGTGGAGACCCGGGTGCTAAATGACTTGTAAGCGACCTGATTTTTTTATTTTTACACGTTTATGTTAGCGTAATCTTTCGTACGGAAGATTACGATAACGCAGATGTACGATTAGCCTGGGTTAGCTTTATGTTTACGTTAAAGATTCAAGGTAAACATTCAGGGTGTTGGAATGGAGCCCCCTTTCCAATGAACCGCTCACCACTTGTTGTGGAGGCCCGGGTGCTAAATGACTTGTAAACGACCTGATTTTTTAATTCTTACACGTTCATGTTAGCGTAATCTTTCGTACAGAAGATTACGATAACGCGAACGCACGATTAGCCTGGGTTAGCTTTATGTTTACGTTAAACATTCAAGGTAAACATTCAGGGTGTTGGAACAGATTAAAACAATTTACATTATTTTTAATGGGAAAAATGATTTCGGTGATCGAACAAATCGGTTTTCGAACAGGGTTCTAGAACGGATTATGGTCGAGATTTGAGGTTCCACTGTATGCACAAGCCAAGAAGTTGCAGTCTTCCTCGGCGCATATATTCCACTGGTCTAAATCTTACCTTTTGTACTGGAGCGCTGCTGGCGGCCGCTAAAAAAATTACATAAATTGGCCGCATCACTGAATAGGCCGCAGGTTTGAACGTTTGGGAAAAAAGTAGCGGCGTATAGTCCGGAATTTACGGTATATAAAAAGTTTATACAAATCTGGATGACTATGACAGTTCCTTGTCCGAAGAAAGCAAAAATACTGAATAATGGCCTGATTTTTTGGAAAGATAAAATTGGGCAAATTCCAGTGGGACAGTAGACAAGAAATCACGACACATTGACCAACGTATTATGATTGACATTTGAAATACGTCGATTGTTCTCAGTTATTTTCGATTGTTCTCAGCTTAGGGATGCTGCTGGAAAAGTGAATTTCCCTTCGGGGATGAATAAAGTATCTATCTATCTATCTATCTATCTATCTATCAAAACTATAGTTTGTCTGTGTTTAAATGGTCAACAAATGTTCACTGATGTACAAACAAGACCCATATGCGACAGAGAAAAGCATGTCATGTAAGTTAGAGTTTAAATAAGGAGATCTCTGGGACTTGTTTCAGCCGGTGAATGGTGAGGCGTTTTAGTGTGCCTGAGAGTCTCATTGCATTAATTCAGTGCCAGATCTCTGCCCTCCACTCACTGGATAAGGGTCCATTCTTTTTGGCCAACTTTCAGGGACTCTTGGGGCTTTCTTTCAAGCTCATTTTGTCCAAAAGATAATGATTTAAATCACCAAAGTGTGAACTTGTAATCAAAAGATTACTCATTTGTCTTTGTCTGCCGAGTAATGATTCATGCTTGAGTGTTTTACATATTTGGCAAAATCTGCCCCATTTGGGTTCTCCAAAACTTTATTTGGTTAAAGCTCATATACCCTAGTAGGAATTCACGTAAGCAACGACAAATTTCTGGTGGTCGATGATTTCACGAGACATCTAAAAGGAGGCAGAAATGTTCGCCTCACTCTCTTTTTCTGGGCTCAAGTTGAGCGATACTCAATCCAAACTCATACGCCCACCATCTTTCGCTTTCTCTCCTCCTCCCCTCCTTGCTCGACCAACAAACCAAAGCCTTGCTAAAGGGAATGGCCCCAATTTTCCTGATTCCATTGTGCCCTCGTAAGTTAATAACAGGAACAATTTAAACAACCGTCATTTGGTGCTGCGGTCATATGATTTGAAGATGCCAAAGTAAATTTCTGCTTGCCTGGTTGAATATCCAATCTTCCACCATTTTTTTTTTGAAACCACAGATCACCCCCCCCCTTCTTCCAAATTTAATTCAGAAATATGGTCAGTTTGTCTTGTTAATTTTTTTTTAAGAATTTCGACAAATAAGACTGATTTGAGAAACCTTTAAAGAAAAATAACTAATACTTGTGGTGGACCTCTAACATTCTCTCTCTCTCTCTCTCTCTCTCTTCATATATATATATATATATATATATACATATATATATATATATATATATATATATATATATATATATATATATATATATATATATATATATATATATATATATATATATATATATCTCATCATCTCATCTCATCAGCTGCACTGCTTATCCTCAGTAGGGTTGCGGGGGTGCTGGAGCCCATCCCAGCAATCATCGGGCAGTGGGAGGTTCCCACGACCTCAGAACTGTGCCGCACACGCGCTAACCACTGCGCCGCCGGCCGTGCTGCCCTATATTTTATATATATATATATATATATATATATATATATATATATATATATATATATACACAATTATTCAGAAACAATGGAAACAATTAATTTTATGTTTGGCAATATCAAAAAAATATACAAAATCAAGTGGGAGCTACGACTATATACGTGTTTGCCTCAGTTGTCATAACGCTTCGAAAAAAATAAAGAAATACACAATAACAGTTTTAGCAGTAGACGGGCAATTGCATCAGATCAAACTACAAGGCTGGAACGATTAAGGCTGAGAAGATTCTGCAAAATATTGTCATGAAACCAGACAGGATGTGAGTTCTTTTACACATTCGCCCCACCTTTGTATTTATTTAAAAAAAATCATAACTTTTGATAGAAATGACCTGGAGACTTTTTTTATTTTACAGAGTCAGAAATTTATGGCAGGCAGGATCAAACCATCTAACGAGCTGGATCCGGCCCACGTCCTGTCAGCTTGACACACATGATTTAGTGGATAGTATAAGTCATTTTTACTTGTGACTGGTTCTAGTGTGTGTACTTAAAAATGAAGCACTTTGAATTGTCATACTACTAATTCACTTATTCATGAAGAAAATGAAGAAAATAAATATTTGAAAAAAGTGCCTTGAATTTATGTACCCAATTAAAAATATTAACCCCACAGCAGTGTTTAAAATGGTGTAAGACAAGATATTGTTAACAAATTTGCGGAGCTTGCTTCCGTCAACATCTCCTGCCAAGTGTTAATTTGCGTGGCTATCAGAGTTAGGGAGGTCACTTTAGAAATATAATCCGGTACAGTTTTTAGTTACCTTTTGAGAAATGTTATCAGTAACATAATCCAAATACTATAGTATTGAAGTAATGTAACTGGATTACTTTTCAAATACTCCAATACCAAATATGCTAATAAAATATAAAAACAATATAAATAAAATTACAAACTTTTATTTAACATAAATGAACAATGGAACTTTGAAAAATAATCTAAGGTCATATAGTTGCTTGTATTTCTACAAAAAAAGTGATGACATTTTAACCTCGTAGTACAGTTTAGTATTCAAAAATAGCATTTTGTCTTTTACATGGCATACAAGCTGTTTTAGTTTACACAAAGATGACATTAAAATCATTTAAACACACTAATTGTTCACCTTCTGAAATTCCAACAAACTCGTTTTATCTTTTTGAAGTGGGGATGCCAAACCTCTTAAAGGTAAAGTATTCAGATTTAATAGTTAATAGTTACTGACTTCACAACATAATAATAATACAGTGATCAAACAGAGGATTTTGAACGACTATTAACTGTAAAATAAAAATAACATAATCATTCAAATTTACTAAATGTCCCTGAACGTATCACTAGTCAGCAACAGCCTCATGAAACTGCAGTGTAAGCTCACGCAAATTTAACAAAATTAATGCTACCAGTATATTAAAGGAGAAATAAAATAGCAAGTGCTTTTATTTGCATTGGGGGATAAGGTGCCAGTCTTTCCAATCTACGCAATGCCCGTGCCTGTAGCTCCTCGAGTGTGTAAACTTAATCTCGCTCTGTCTGTTTCATGTGAGTGATGTTTAATGTATGACACAATTTTCCTATCATCGCATTATGTACATAAAATATGGTTTTAAAATATAGTAATGCTGCAAATTAATCCTTCTCTTAACTATTTTGATTACATATTTTCTTCTGTAACAGAATACAATTCTATTTTTCTGTGTCCTGATTACGTAACATGTATGTATTCCGTTACTCCCCAACCCTGGTGGCTGTTAAGGTGATGGTGTTAAAAGGAATCTCTAACCTCTATGGAAGGATCTCTTCACAGCTGAAGTGTTCCAGAATAAAGAATCGACAGGGTTGACAGCATCACAGTGTTGCTTGACAGACGTGATGTTGTATTAGTGAATCAACAAACTGCTTGTAAAAAGCAGTGGTGGATAAGGTATAGGCAAGTGAGGGGGAGAGAAAGAGAAAATCAAACCTAATTGCAGGACTGTGACAGTAATAGAGTGAAAGAGTAAAAAAAATGAGTGACCGAGATAGAGAGAGGGAAATAGAGAGAGAGAGAGAGTACCATCTGTGTGGTGTGTTTACATTAAGTCAACTTAGCTTGTATTCCTTCTTGTGCTTTTTAGCACTCGTTTTTGGTTGCACTACACCAATCATGCCACACTTATGGCCCGCGGGATGGATCTCGCCCATTGGCTGATTTAACCATACATTTCTGAGTATGTGAAAAAGAGGTGAAACGCTAGGTCACGGGTGTCAAACTTATTTTAGCTTGGAGGCCACATGCTAGGAATAAAATTTCATTGGGTTGGACTAGTAGGCTTAAGAAAAAGAGAGAAGGAAATAGAGAGATAAAAAGAGAGTGAAAAGAGGAGGCATAGTAAGAGAGACAGAAACGGGGAGAAAGGGTGAACTAGAAAGAGCACAATATATATACACTATATAGAGAGAGCACAATAGAGAGAGACAGGGAGAAAAAAAGAGATTGAAAAAACAATACAGATGCTCCCCTACTTACGCACATTCAAGTCACGAACAGCAGTACGTACAAATATTTTTTTCCGGGATGTCGAAAAATATCCAGACATTACTGCAAGTTAAATTTCTATTATGTGCACCTTTATCCGAGTAGAGGACAGTGCTGTAGTGCTTCTTCCCGCCGTGTGGCCCTGTGAAGGGTCACCCAGCATTCACCCGAAGAAGAAACTTGATTTATTGATGCCCACCTCATATTCTGTTTTGTCCTGTCTTTTTCCGACGCCTGCCTGGCTGATACGAAGGAGAAGGATGATTTGGGATGGGTCACCGGACCGGCGTCTGACCTGCAGCATGTCAACCCCTGCATTTACCAGCTGGCAGAGACGGGAGGCAGCGTCGTGGCCGTCATAGACTTTCTGGACTGGTTTGCAGGCTGGGGGCGTCGTTGATGTCATGCACTTTCCGGACATTTTCAACATCTTACCTAATGTTTACTATTATGTGTACAGTAATGCTAATTGTAATTCACCCTGGTCAATCCTGGAAGGGGGATTACCACATGTGAGGTCCTTTCTCAAGGTTTCTCTTTTCTCCTCACACTGAGGTTTTCTAGTTTTTCCTTGCCCGCATGCTGGTTTAAGATCAGGTAATTGTGTAATTTTGTAACTGTAATCCTGTGCAGTCCTTTGAGACATTTTTGTGATTAAGGGCTATATAAATAAATTTGACTTTGACTTCTCTTTATAGTCAAATCAAGTCATGTTTATTTGTATTGCCCTTAATCACAAGGAGTCTTAAAGGGCCTCACAGACCACAAAACGCCTAATGTGTAGCTTTGTTTTTCAGTACTCAGCTTTATCTTTCAGCAAGCTTTGTAACGTTATATATCAAATTATTTTATCAAACGTTTATTTTTCAGTTTATAAACAATACAGGTTACTTATACAAGCCTCAATCATACTTATATAAACCTTAAACATACATTCCATACAAAATATATCTTTCGTAAGTAGGGCATCGTCAGTATTAAGAAATAAAGAGAGAAAGAGAGAAAGGTCACGGTGGTGCAGTGGTTAGCGCGTGTGCGGCACAGTTCTAAGGTCTTGGGAACCTCCTGTGTGGGTTCAAATCCAGCTACCGGACTTACTGTGCGGAGTTTGTATGTTCTCCCCGTGCTTGCGTGGGTTTCCTCCGGGCACTCCGGTTTCCTCCCACATTCCAAAGACATGCATTTTAGGTGGATTGGCCAGTCCAAATTGGGTCCCTGTGTGCCCTGCGATTGGCTGGCAACCAGTTCAGGGTGTCCCCTGCCCACTGCCCAGGTGATTGCTGGGATGGGCTCCAGCACCCCGGCGACCCTACTGAGGATAAGCGGTGCAGCTGATGAGAGAGGAAGGTCAAAATAATAAGCAAAGATGAAGGACAGAGATTAAGAGAGATAGAAAAAAAAGGAGTGAAGAAAGAGAAAATAAATAGAAAAAGAAAGGGATAGAAAAAAGAAAGGGAGAAATAGGAAGAGAGAGAGAGAGAGAGAGAGAGAGATACAGTTACAGGCCTGATCCAGGCTTATGTTTGACAACCCTCTTGTTAAGTTCTTTTTTTTATGTTTATGATACAAATCTGATTCGAATGTTAGGAGCTTTTGGTGCTGTTGCAGTGTCTGCTGCTGTTTTGATACTGCCAACATGCAGAGCAACACACTTGGCAGTGTATGCGTGAGTCTTCTCTATCTTGCTATAGTGCCAAATAAAGGTGACCTGCTTACCCGCCAATTTGTTGGTCTTCCCACACGAACTTCCTGTGGTTTCAAAAATAACTCTATTTGTCAGGAGCAAGAAGAAGCACATCTTGCCAAACTATTGGTTTTACATGCAGACTAACAATGTAACTGTAGGAGTCACTTTCCTGTAACTGTTGTGCAGGTAGAACCATACAGCAGTGGTCCGCACAACATTTTCTGTACCACGGACCCGTTTAATGTCTGACAATTTTCTCACCACAGGGCCCAAAAATAACATTAGCAATAATAATACTAAATTCACAGTGTAATCACTACACCACTAAAAATCTAGAAGACAAAGAAAAAGGCATACTATATTATCTCATCATCACACAACTTTTATTTACGATACCACCTTGTAAAACGGGTTTTGTCTGAAGTCTTTCCCATAACGCTCAAGTTCAACGTTGTAATACGTGGCATCATGAATAAAAATTGTGGGATAATGAGATAAAATTGAATGCCTTTTCCTATGTCAACTACAATCCATGTAATCTGGTGTTTAGGATTTGGCGCTCTTACAGCCGTGATCCGAGTGCAACTCCCGTTGCATTTAATTCTGAGCAAATGTGGCCATCGTTATTTGTTGACTGACTAATCATTGCTCTAATATTGTAATATATTATTGAAAAATAATAATAATATGTGTAATAATAATGATTTATATTTATATATATATATATATATATAAATATATAGTCCAACTGGTGCAAATCAACATTATGTAGCCCAGTGTATTGTCTTGACAAAAAGTTGAAGAAAGAAAATCAATACAGCGGTAAAGAGTAAAATGTCATCAACAATACCCAAACCCATTCTTTCCCAGCAAAGTAGTAGATGTAAAATTTTATCACTTTATCGATGGGTTTTAAGCGTTCTTCAATACCTCCAAAAGTTGTAATAGTCCTTGGCACTGTCATCACTGTTGTTTCTAAACTCATTGTTGAGTTTGTAGTTTTACACAGATTATTTTGATTAAAAAAAGAAGATTTGACAAATAAAATATCAAATGCTTACATGACTGCAGTACTGTACTATTATTACCATTGCAACAGATTAAATGCTTCCTGTATTTTAATTCATGTAAATGGGATACGAATTGCAGAATACAAGTGAGAAAAACAGTTTTTGTTTGATTTCGCGGAAGAATTCAAGATTTGTATGCCGTGTTTACAGTGCACAAGGAACTATAGGATCAGGCACGAACTGGGTAATCTATGTTTTCACAAATTCCCGTAGGGCTGGACTGCACGATGCACTGTTCAGTCCGACCTATCCATTAATAATTTATTCCTAGCGTTGTAAAAATGTTAAATCAATAATTCATTTATGGAACATTATTTCTAACGCAACACCATGTGTTCCAACTGTAATCAGCACCAGATTTCTACTTTTTTACTCAGGTTTTCACTAACTGCTCATTTAATAACAAATACCGAAAAAATTTTAGACAACTCAAGTGCCATCAAGATTGTAGCTAAATTACACTCTGCCTGCTCAAGAACAGCACATTGAAGACAGTGCCTAGTGAAAGTATCAACCCTCCACCCCCCCATGCCCCAAATAATTTTTTTCAATTTGCTACATTTAATGGCTTCAGACTTAAAGCTATCCATCCATCCATCCATTATCTGCACCGCTTATCCTCAGTAGGGTCGCGGGGGTGCTGGAGCCCATCTCAGCTATCTTCGGGCAGTGGGCAGGGGACACCCTGAACTGGTTGCCAGCCAGTTGCAGGGCACACAGGGATAGACAATTCGTTCGCTCATTCACACCTAGAGACAATTTGGACCGGCCAATTCACCTAACATGCATGTCTTTGGAATGTGGGAGTGCCCGGAGGAAACCCACGCATGCACGGGGAGAACATGC
Source organism: Urocampus carinirostris (assembly GCF_059441175.1). Classification (NCBI taxonomy): domain Eukaryota; kingdom Metazoa; phylum Chordata; class Actinopteri; order Syngnathiformes; family Syngnathidae; genus Urocampus; species Urocampus carinirostris. The sequence continues at coordinate 3,213,786 of NC_142357.1, read as the reverse complement.
AAACTCCACAGAGGAGGTTTGATCTCATGACCTCAGAACTGTGCTACACACGCGCTAACCATTGCTCTGCCGTGCTGCCCACTTAAAGCTAAAAAAATGAAAATATCTTCTAAGAATCAATAACACTGTTTGCAGATGGATGGGTTGGGTTCCAACACCGCGCGATCCTCATTAGAATAAGCTGCGCATATGATAATTTGAGTATTACAAAGTGTTTGAGGGGTACCCGAAGCAGCAAGAGGGCCCACAATCAAGTCAGCTCACTCTGAGTAAGACTCATATCATGTAAAATGAATGCAAATTCCCGACGAGTATTTTGAAAGAAATACACATATCTATTATGGTTAATATATTTATGCCTATTTTTCAAATCAATAATGTTGTTTCTTTCAACAAGTTAAGGTTTTTAACCAACAGGAGGCACTAAATAATACACATTGTCCCTATAAGTGCAATGCGTCACGTGATTACCGTAAATTTCGGACTTTAAGCCGCTACTTTTTTCCCAATTTTTCTACCCTGCGGCTTATTCAGAGACGCGACCAATTTATTTAATTTTTTTAACGGCAGCAAGCGGCGCTCGAGAATGAGAGGTAAGATTTAGACCGGTGGATCATGCGCCGAGGAAGATCACATTTTATGAGCGTAAACATACCCTCATCATGCAAATTGCACCAAAAAAGGCTCATGATGCAGCCTCCATGTTGAAAGCTTACAGGCATATTGCTGGGGAGTATTGAAGTAAGGGAGTGTGGAACAACGTCATCGTGGTAATGTTTCTTTTCGACATTGAGAAAGACAACTTAGATGTCTTTATCAAGGAGGAAGAAGCGGATGGTCTGCCGTGGGGGGATTTTTTAAGGGTTATTGTTCTATTTTCTTTATTAATTATCCATTATCCGTTATCGGTCAGTTCATAATACGCGATTCTAATAATTACGTCATTTATTTTCTTAACAGACTAAATTGCAGGTGTGCGAGCGTCTTGTTAGTAGCGTGAGGCTACCTCCCAAAGGCACAGTTTAGGATTAAAGTTATATTATTATTATTAAAGCTTTGAAAACTCTCTAGATGTACCGTCTTTCTTGTAAATATGTGTAATACGTATTTGCAACTGTATATTTTTGTAATGTATTTATTTGTATTTATTCGAGACACTTATTCTGCACGAGCAAATTAAAAAGAGGGGCGGCGCAAATGCGGGCTGATGGGAAAGTGGGGACCGGTAAAGGTGAGTTTCTGTGGACACGGCGGACAATAATGGATATATATTTTTCACCCTTACCATTGGAAATGGGCAGCACGGCGGCGCAGTGGTTAGCGCGTGTGCGGCATAGTTCTGAGGTCGTGGGAACCTCCTGAGTGGATTCAAATCCAGCTCCCGGCCTTACTGTGCAGAGTTTGTATGTTCTCCCCGTGCTTGCGTGGGTTTCCTCCGGGCACTCCGGTTTCCTCCCACATTCCAAAAAAATGCATTTCAGGTGAATTGGCCGGTCCAAATTGTCCTAGATGTGACTGAGCGAGTGTGTTGTCTGTCCCCGTGTGCCCTGCGATTGGCTGGCCCACTGCCCGATGATTGCTGGGATGGGCTCCAGCATCCCCGCGACCCTACTGAGGATAAGCGGTGCAGCTGATGAGATGAGACACTATTTTTCCTTGGATTACTATCAACGGGCACCCAGAATCTGCAGGTCTGCAACAAATTTTAAGTACCTATATTATTTTACGTTCATTTGAGTGGCTGTGAATTTTGGACTGTGTGCTGCAATGAAGGACATTTAGTTTCAATCGCACCGCGGGACTAGAATTTTGGTCTGGATTAATTTTGTGTTTATTTGATGTGGGTGCATGCGGCTTATATACAGGTGCGGCTTGTGTATGGGCAAAATCGATTTTCCCCCTAAAATGTGATGGGTGCGGCTTATACTCAGGTGCGCTCTATCGTACGGAATTTACGGTATATACATTTCTTGATTTTCTGATTGATGCTAAATACGAATATGAAAATATGATTTGTTTATATTTTAGTTTTTAATATTTTGTGTAAAATTGTTTGATGTTGCTGTCTTTTCTCCATTGCCCACTTTCATACCTCTGGGGCCATCTAGGAGCAGTTGTATTTAAAGTGAGACTAAACATATTTCCCCCCTGTTCTCTCAGCTCAGCCAACTGACTCCAAAAGTTACCTGATGACTTCTGCATGATCCAATATCGACCTAAATGACTAAACATGACAAAAAGAGCGCACCTGTGTGTCATTAAGTTTCAGTTTACATGCAACTGCTCTGTGATGGGGTCAGAGGTACGTAAGGAGGCACAAGAGGAAAGACAGCATAACGTACACAAAAATATACACCAGGCAGGTTCGTGATAAATCAAAAATCGGATACAATAATCCCACATTTCCCGGAGCACTGTATTACATTAATATCAAAATGGAGAGAGGAGATTAACAATGCTAACCTACAAAGACCAATGCCGTCCTTCTAAACTTTTGGCCCAAATAAGGAGAAATCTAGTCAGAGAAGCCAATAAGAGGCCCATAACCACAATGGATGACCTGAAGGTATACACAGCAGAGGTGGGACAATCTGTGCATAAGACAACTGTTAAAAGAGAAAATTGATTGCGTTCCAGGAAAGACTTTCTCCCAACACTGATCAAAACACAATGTGTGGTCCATGCCGAAATAGGGAACCTAGGAGATTACATCAAGAAGTTTGGGAACAACATGACTACCGTAAATTCCGGACTATAAAGCGCACCTGATTATAAGCCGCACCCACCACATTTCGGGAGAAAAAAACGATTTTGTACATACACAAGCCGCACCTGTATATTAGCCGCATGCGCCCACATTGAAAAATGCAATTCAAGCACGAAATTAATCCATACCTGATAAAGTCCAAAAAACACAGCCGGCAAATTGAACGGAAAATGATACCGGTACTTAAGATTTATTGCAGACCTGCAGAGTCCGGGTGCCCGTTGAAAGTAATCCAAGGAAAAAATTGTATATTTCCAAAGGTGAGAGTGGGAAAAATATATATTCACTATTGTCGGCCGCGTCCACAAACACGTCTCACCTTTACTCCACTTCCCGTCACCCCGCGTTTGCCCCGCCCCTTCTTTCTCATTTGCTCGTACAAAACATATCAGAATAAGTTTCTAAAATAAATACATTACAAAAATATACAGTTGCAAATACATATTATACATGGTTACACATATACACATACAAAGAAAGACGGTACACCGAGAGAGTTTTCAAAGCTTTAATAATAATATTATAACTTTCATCCCAAACCGTGCCTGTGAAGGGTAGCAAAACGCTACTAGCAACACGCGCTCATCAGAGTTAACAGCTCTGTTAAAAAAAAACATACCGTACTTGAAATAAGCACGGTAAACCGTCCCTATCTTCCTCCTTATAACCGACGTCATCAAAGTCGTCTTCTCTCTTTATGGGAAAGAGACTTTGTCATATAGACGTCGTCCCACGCTCCCTTATTCACAAACACGCTAGCATCACGCTTGCAAAGTAAGGATTACGTGCGGTAGCTCTGTTTCCTTCTATATTGGACTGCTCAATTGCGATTAACTTGAAAGTTGCGTCATGTGCCTTTATGGTTGCAATTTGCATGAGGATATTGTGGTGTCGTGTAATACACTCCCCTTCCTGCGGTGTCGCTGTATACTAATGTGCAGCCTTGTACTTGTGCTTGAGAATTACCGAGGAAGAAGTTAATTAAACACTTTATGAATGTACCATCCGTGCCTGTCTTGGAACTACTACAATCCTACTACAATACTACTACATACACAACATATTGGCGACGAGGATGACTTGTATCGGAATCTCACAACCCCCTGCTTTGCTTGAAACCCTGGGTGAGCCTACGATGTTGTACGCTACGTGGATTCAGATGTTCGAAAATTATCTGCTAGCATTGACTGCAAACGATATGCCGGACAAACGAAAACGCGCTCTACTGCTGCACTGTTTAGGCGCAGAAGGGCAGAGAATTTTTCTTTCCCTTCCCGACACTGGCACTTCTTACAAATCCGCTTGTGATGCGCTAAAAACTTTCTTTGTACCGAAGATGAATGTCGTGGCTGAGCGTAGCACGTTCCGTCGGCGTGCTCAGAGACCGGGCGAGACCACTGCTCAGTTCATTGCCGCATTGAGGGAATTAATTACTAACTGTGACTTTGGCACGTTTGCTGATGATATGATTAGGGATCAATTCATTGAGAAGATGTCCTCTTTGAGGACCAGAGAACGCTTGCTGTTGGAAACGGACTTGAAACTTGACAAAGTGATCGCTATTGCTACACAAATCGAATCCGCTATGTCAGAAGCTAAGGCTATTGCTCCTGTGCGCGTGCCCGACGCTCCTGTAAAGCTTGTGCAACAAAGAGATGAAAGGAATCGGAGCAGCACACATACACAGCGCTCTTCTCAACACAAAACCTGCTACCATTGTTGCTCCAACTCTCATCTAGCAAATGACCCCAAATGCCCTGCTAAAAATGCAAAATGCAACCAATGTGGAAAAATGGGACATTTTGGTAAAGTGTGCCGCAGCGCAATTCCTACTCGATCAGTGAGAGAAGTTACTGTCCCAGACCTTACTGTGTGTCATGTAGCCCCTACAGCTGCAGTCCCAAAGCGTCTTATGTGTACAGTTGCTCTCTGAGCAAATGATGAACAGTCAATTACTACTGACCTGTTTGTGGACACTGGTTCAGCAGTCTCAATTCTGCCAGAGAGAAATTACAGACATTAATTCATGCACGTGCCTCTCTCAAAGCCTACTGTACGCCTGGTGACCTACATGAAGAAGCCAATTCCAGTGTTGGGCTGTCTTCAACTTACTGCTACATACTGCAACCAGAGTGCACATACTGACTTCTACATAGTTCCTGACGGTACTCCACTACTGGGAATGGACCTATTCACTGCACTTCGCCTTCACATACAAGATGGGCAGATTGCAACACCTGCCGCATCGGAGATGAGTCACACTGTCAACACTACAAATGCTTTAGGCGTTGCTACAGGTTTTATACACAAAGTTAAAGTGCGTGCTGACGTGCCTCCAGTCCAGCAAAAGCTACGCAGACTCCCATATGCCGTGCGTGACAAGGTGTCGGAGGAGCTGACGAAACTGGAAACGAATACAAAACCGGGACATGAGAATGTTACTGCAGGTTGCTTGTCACGTTTGCCTCTCCCCATCACAGACGACCACGAGGAGATGGAGTTGGAGATGGTGGCTGCTGTGTCTCCTGATTTTGCTGCAGTCACTGCTGATGAGCTCTCCAATGCGTGTGAGGAATGTCTGGTGCTACAGAAGGTGCGACACTACATGCAGAAGGGATGGCCTCGTACTGCAAAAGGCCTTGACCCCCTCATTGTGCCATACTTCCTTGTGCAAAATGAGCTTGTCGTGCAAAACAGTGTCATTGTGCGTGGCACTCATCGTGTTGTGATACCACAACAGCTACAGAAAAAAATGATCCAACTTGCTCACGCTACACACCAAGGGATCGTTCGCACAAAACAAAGACTGAGAGACTTGTACTGGTGGCCTGGAATGGATGCTCACGTTGAGCTCGCCATCAAATCATGCACCACCTGCTTGCAACATGACAAAACCGCAACCACACGTACTGCCCCGTTACAGCCTGTGCCTACCCCAACTGCTGCCTGGGAAAAGGTTGCTGTGGACATTGTTGGTCCTATTCACTCTGCGCCTGCTGATTGCCGCTTCGCCATCACCCTCATTGACTATTACAGCCGATGGCCCGAGATTGCCTTCTGCTCAAATGTTACTTCTGCCTCTGTCAAAACTTTTCTTTGCACTGTGTTTAGCAGAGAAGGTAATCCACAGAAAATTGTTACTGACAATGGCCCTCAGTTCGTGTTGCCCGAGTTTGAAGCATTCCTTAGTGACAGGAACATCACACACCGTCGCAGCTCTGTGTAATACCCACAGGCCAACGGTGAAATTGAGCGTTTCAACAGAGTCTTCAAGGACTTTCTACAAATAGCTAACATCGAAGGCAAACCACTGAAAGCCTTCTTCACTGAGTTTTTACACACTTACAGAGCCACACCACATGCCGTGACTTCAGTGTCCCCTGCTGAACTGTTGCATGGTAGACCACTGAATACAAAGCTTTACATCACAGGTCTTCACTCCATGCGCCCCACTGCGACAAAGGCAACATGCTACAAAACATGCAAAACAAACAACAGAAGTCAAAACAATACACTGACAAACGTCATGGTGCAAAATCACCCAGCTTCCAGATTGGCTCTGCGGTTCGCATCCGCAAACCTGGAATCATTGCCAAAAGACACTCAAAGTTCACCAAGCCACTGACAGTGGTAGCCCAAAAGGGTCCAGCCACTTATCTGCTGTCTGATGGAAAGGTGTAGAATGCTTTCCACCTTGCCCATTCTTCCACCTGTGCTGCTGCTTCAGCGCCACAGCCTGCTGATGCTGATGCGTGTCTCCTGCCAAGCAACCAAGGTGCTGAGCCACCTGAACCTGAAACTGTGCCCTCACCATATCCCTCTCCGAGTGCACCGAGAATACGACATGCTCCTGCATGGCTTCAAGATTACGTGACTTAAAAAAAAAAGATACAGAAAAGATGTGATGATGTTCAAAAAAAAAAAAAAAGACATGATAAATGTTCATAATAATAATATAATAATTTCCTTTGTATTGTCATTCTTTGTAACAATGTACACAGAACGAAATGTCGATACACCTGACCCGTTGTAGCGAGTTGATGCAGCCGCAGCCAGAGGGCGCCGCCATTATACCAATTAGGTATGTCTCGGTCGAGGCGCGAACCAGCGACCTCCCAGTCTCAAAGCGGGCACACTACCATCTAGGCTACTTGTTTCATTGTTTAAAAAATTGTCATGTTTGTCTATAATGTGATCCTTATGCAGTCTGCTTACGTTTACAAGGTTTACACACTTTTGCTTACCGATATTGACAGTATAGTTCCTTACAATATTGCTTACCTTTGATAAATATTTACCTCTAATCTGGTAATGAATATTGAAATGTATGTTTTCTATAAGCTCATACTTACCGAAGAGTTATTGCGTATTTCAGATTAATGCTACTGTTTGTGTCCTATTCTAACAAAAAGGGAATATGTGGTGTCGTGTAATACACTCCCCTTCCTGCGGTGTCGCTGTATACTAATGTGCAGCCTTGTACATGTGAACTACCGAGGAAGAAGTTAAGTAAACACTCTATGAATGTACCGTCCGTGCCTGTCTTGGAACTACTACAATCCTACTACAATACTATTACATACACAACAGATATGTCTACGCTAATTTAATTTGCGCAGAAGCTAAGAAGTTGCAGTCGAAATCTTACCTTTCGTACTCGAGCGCCGCTGGCGGCCGTTAGAAAAATTACATAAATTGGCCGCATCACTGAATAAGCCGCAGTTTGGGAAAAAAGTAGCGGCTTATAGTCCGAAATTTACGGTACTTTAATATTTAATAAAAGATAAGTGAACAATAAACTACTATTATGATTAGCATAAAAGAACTTGCAAAATAATGTATGATCATCATAGAAGGAGTGGACATTATTAAAATGTGTCACTGCGTATGTTGTCACGATTGCACAAGTTTTCCAGCTATATTAGTTTTATTATTGAATCCATACATTAGTACTTTGTTAATCACATTACTAATTTAGTAGTTTAGTAGCATAAATGCACCTATGTTCATCCACATATTTTAATGAAGTATTTACTCGCTGTACTCATATGATGTTTGAATGTATTATTTAATTTGAGTACTTTCCCAGCAATGGTCTTATGATTAGTCAACCCTCATCTTTTCATGCAACCTTCAAAATCCAACTGCGTTTGGTTTTCACAAAGGTTTCTGAAGAAGTTTTATTTTCTATTCTGTCAAATCCTGGCCTTTTTCCGTTAAGAAAGTGATGAGACATTTTTCGATGCCTTTTCTGAGGGGAGCTTGAATTGTATTACCAATTAGCATGTAACATTACACACAAAATGACAACATTTGTAATTTAGAAACATAGCATACTACTAAATTATAGTATAATTAATTGTTTCACTCCATAGTCAACTTTTAACTAAAACGTTCATACTGAGCAACTTTAAAGTCATTCACGGTAAAATATCTAGAATCATTTAGTTTCCACTGCAACAACAAAGCCTATCTGTTACGTCCCAAAAACGTTAAAGTAACAGTGTTTAATATTTAGTGCCTCTTAGTGGTACAAAAAAAACTTACATTCAGTTAAAAAAGTTTCATTTGAATACCAGGCAAATGAACAGAAACTCATCATACCAATATTATTTGTTAAAAATCATACGTCAATAAATTGTCAATACATTTCTGTTTCTTTTACATTTACCCAAGTCGCTGGAATGTTTGTCTGCCATGTATTTGCATGTTTCGGCACTGTTTTTTGTTTGCATTAGACAACAGTGACATCTAGTGGTTAAATATTACACACTCGGGCTTTAACCTCAAATATAGGATCCCTGAAAAATTCAGGAAATCTAAATACAGCTATGCCCAGATCTACAAAAATCAAAAATACAACACAACCTTTACTTTTAATATCCTCAACAAATTTAAAGTCAACAACACAGAATCCATGAAAAAATATATATTGACCAATCACGAGCACCTTCAAAAGGGAAAAAAAAATCTGGAAGGGAGTCGGCTCCTGGTTGCTGAGGAGCCGAGAGCTAGAGTTTGACTTTATTAATCAATCCATCGGAAAAGACATATTTTGTCAAATATACAGTGACTATAATGACCAATAATATACAATAATAGACTGACCGAGGCCCCCCCGGGAGACGGCAGAACTCTTTCCAAAATCCCGAGGCAAATTGGGGACCTCGGTCTGAAACAATGTCTTTTGGGATTCCATGAAGGCGGAAGACATGCAGCTGGACCATCTGCGCCGTCTCCTTGGCGGACGGAAGTTTGGGCAAGGCCACGAAGTGGACCATTTTGCTGAACCGATCCACAATCGTCAGAATGTTTGTCATCCCTTCCGAGGCAGGCAGCCCAGTAACGAAGTCCAAGGAGATGTGGGACCAAGGACGGCTGGGAACTGGTAATGGTTGAAGCAATCCAGCAAGGGGGCGATTCGAAGCCTTCTGCCGGGCACAGGTTTGGCAAGCCCCGACGTACTCCTGGACGTCCTTTGCCAATGAGGGCCACCAGAAACGTCAGGCCAGGAAGTTGCTGGTGCAGGTAGCACCCGGGTGAGAGGAGAGACAAGAGTCGTGCCCTCATTGAAGTTCCTTCGACCGTAGAGTTTTCGGGACGAATAGCCGACCCTCTGGGCAAGTACTGGGGCCTGCTTGGTCTTGGAGGGCCTCCCTGACGCGGTCCTCGATGTCCCTGGTGAGTGTGGCCAGTACCTGGGAATCAGAAAGGATGGCTGTTGGACCCTGGAAATGATCGTCCTCTTTTTGGAACTGGCGAGAGAGGGCATCCGGCTTGACATTACGGGACCCGGGGCGGTAGGAAAGAGTGAAGTTGTAACGGGTGAAGAAGAGTGACCAGCGGGATTGTCTCGGGTTCAAACGTTTAGCAGATCGGATATACTCAAGATTCTTGTGATCAGTCCAAACCAGGAACGGAACTGGCACCGCTTCCAGCCAGTGGCCCCATTCCTCAAGTGCCAATTTTATGGCTAGCAGCTCACGATCCCCCACGTCATAATTGCGTTCGGCGGGGGATAAGCGTTGTGAAAAGAATGCACAGGAGTGCATCTTTTGATCCTCGGCCAACCTTTAAGAGAGGACAGCCCCAACTCCTACGTCCGAGGCATCCACTTCAATGACTAGCTGACGCCCCGGGTCAGGTACTTGGAGGATGGGCGCCATCGAAAATCGAGCCTTGAGGGTGGTGAATGCCTTGTCGGCCGCAGGAGACTATCTGAATGTTTCCTTGGGGCTAGTGAGAGCCATCAGGGGTCCCGCTACCGTGCTATAGTTCCAAATAAATCGTCGGTAAAAGTTGGCGAAACCCAAGAACTGCTGGAGCTTCTTGCGATTTGTGGGGACAGGCCAGGAGGTGACTGCCGACAACTTTGCAAGATCGATCTGTAATCTTCCCTCCGCGATGATATACCCCAGGAATGACACGGTTTGGGCGTGGAACTCACACTTCTCAGCCTTAACGAAGAGGGAGTTCTCTAGGAGTCGTCGAAGGACAAGTTGGACGTGCTGTGTGTGTTCCTCCAGGGATTTAGAGAAAATCAAAATATCATCCAAACACAAACTTGTTGAGTACAGCACGTCGTTGATAAGGGACTGGAAGACGGCGGGGGCGTTCGTTAGACCAAAAGGCATGACTAAATATTCGGAATGCCCCGTGGGAGTGTTAAAGGCCGTTTTCCATTCATCTCCCTCCCGGATACGGACCAGATGATAAGCGTTTCTGAGGTCCAATTTAGTGAACACCGTGGCCCCTTGCAGCAGTTCAAAGGCGGCGGCGAGCAGTAGTAAAACGTAGCGATTCTTAACTGTTATGTCATTAAGGCCCGAGATATATTCCTCCATGGACTGTCTTTTGGGTGGAGAAAGGGAATAAAGACGACCCCGCGGGGGAATAGAGCCAGCCAGAAGGTCGATAGCACAGTCATAGGGGCGATGTGGAGGAAGGGAAGTGGCCTTGGCTTTGCTGAAGACCTCCCGTTGGTGGTGATAGCAGGCAGGGACCTTGGACAGGTCAGGAGGAGACTTAAAAGCCACGGGTCGGTCGGGGTGAGATGCAGAACGTAGACAAGATTGATGGCACTCGACGCCCCATACCATCACGTTTCCCGAACGCCAATCAAAGTGATGGTTGTGCCGTACCAGCCATGGATGGCCCAAAACAAATGGCTGGCTGGGGGATGGGAGCAGGTGGAACCGGATTTGCTCCCTATGATTGCCAGAAAGTCTCATCTCCATTGGTTCAGTAACCTGGGTAACTGTGCCCAGAAGACAGCCATCTAGTACTCGGGCAATGATAGGAGTAGCGAGGGGATTCAATGGAATTTTAAGTTAGCGGGCGAGGGAGATGTCCAAAATGTTAGCTTCGGCCCCGGAATCCACTAGCGTGGAAAGTCTCTGCGGGGAACCAGCAATCAACAGATGCACCTCGAGGAAAGGTTGAGAGGTTTTGGAGGACGGGATAAGGGCTGAACTCAATCGGACGCCTCCGTTGTCCGACGAGCTCCCCCTTTTAACGGACACGTTGAGATTCGATGCCCCCTTGCCACCGCAATAAAGACAGAGTCCCTCAGAAACCCGCCGCCGACACTCTTCGGCCGATAATGCTGCCCAATTAACCTCCATTGCTCCGTGGGGAACTGTCATCGGGGATCGGGGCGTTTGGAACCAACTGGGGATTTGTATTGTTCTCCTCTTTCCTGTCGTCGTGCTTGGACCCGACGGTCAATTCGCGCCGTCAGTGCGATGGCTTTGTTGAGGGTAGAAGGCGGAGTATGGAACACCAACTCGTTCTTTAAATATTCGGCTAAACTGTGAAGATAAGCGCCCACTAACGCTTCCTTATTCCAACTACTCTGGCTAGCGAGTGTTCTGAAATCGATGGAGTAGTCGGCGACCGAACGTTTTTCTTGGCGTATATTCAGAAAGGAGCAGGATGCGTCAGACAAGGCTGACCCAGTGTCAAATACTTTCAGAATTTCCTGGGAGAATAGGGCGAACGAGGAACATGCCACCGATCCTCGCTCGAACTCAGCAGTTCCCCAAAGCCCGGCTCTCCCAGTCATGTGGTTAATGACGAACGCTACTTTGGCTGCTTCGGACACTAAGTTTCGGGGTTGCAGGTCGAAAATGAGTCGACAAATAAAATTGAGCAAATTTCAGCGGCACACGAGACAAGGTCTCACGGCACACTAGTGTGCCCCCACACACTGGCTGAAAAACACTGGTACAACTCACTAGTTTATCTTCCACTATTCTTGTTCATCACTCAATTAAAAAATGAATGTGAATAACAAGTGGAAAGGCCTGTAGTCATCCATGACTTCAACTTTTTGCCACAAGAATTAACCAGAATCAACCAGTCTTCATTAACAATGAACTACAATCAAAAAACAAGTGCTATGGACAGCTACCATACCATTCATCAATTATATCTTGTTGCAGAAATATCAAAACTTGAAATAACAGCAGCAAAGCAGAAGGCATGCGCGCACACACGCATGCATGCACACACACGCTTCTTTCAAATATTCACCATCAGTAAATGGTTTTCTTTGCTTAGCGATGCAATGAGCAATGTGATACATTGCTTCACTGTTGGTGTGTGTTGCAGTGACAAAGGTTTTCAGGGTCCGTGTTTGTTTGCCGTACCAGGACACGCACGTCTTAATGTCTCCACCACGTCAGACCTCACTTGAATTCATGTTCATGGTTCGTCTCGTAATGTCTTTTAACACTTGCTGTGCAAGGTACAACGCTCTGGAAGCATAATGCCCAAAACAGCATGGTCATTTTTTGCACAAAGCCTCATTCGTCTGTCCACGCAAGATGAACAAGATGCTTTCGCTAAAGGAGCCGTCATGATTCGTTTATCTATCGCGCACTTGTGTTTCGTTGGCTGTTAATACATGGATCTCTCCCCCTCTCCTTGGTGCCGGGCAGACTCACACTCACAGATGGAGCAGAGGAGGAGGGACGCTAACGTAAAGCCTCTAAATAACACGGCGCACAACTAAAAATGTCTGAATTTCAGATAAAAATGCGCATTTAAAAAAAAATCATCAAAAATAAATCAAATTATTATTTTGCCGTGCGCTCGCATGCCACTGCTTAACCCCACTGCTGGCACGCGTGTCATATGTTGCCGACCCCTGGTCTGGATGTGAAAAAAACAGCCTAAATTATTTAATAGTTTTTTCAACATTGTTCTTCTATGCTTGTTAGAAGAAGCTGAGGCATCTTATCAAGGAAAATAGTGGTCAGATGTGTTACTAATTGGTGAAATTTTGAATGTATCCATTTTTTAAAACAGTATATTCAAATGGAAAGGGAGACAAATATGAAATACATATAATCTCATCCTCAGTGATTTTACGTGAAGCTTTCATTTTTGTGCTGCTCTCAGTGAGCCGGACGAAAAGAGCTGTCCTCTACGGTGCGACCTATAGGGAGCGGTAACAAGACAACGCTAATGATTGAGCTCAGGCGTTTCGGTGTCATTTTCACGATATTTTTAAAATGTTTCCTCATGTATTGCTTGGTCTTTTGAGTCGTACTGCCAAGAAACATGTGAATAGCCATATTTTCAAGCACTTCAACAAAAATGTAAGCATTTCACCGACTTTGAAAACACAAAACTAAATTTCAAGCATTTTTAACGATTTCAAGCACCCGTACAAACCGAGTGTATTGTATGCATTAGAGATGTAATACCTTAGAAAACTAAGAGTCAAAACCCAGCATGCTGTGTCTTTTGAATCAAGCGTTAGGGTTTCTTTCATAGAAAAGTGAGGTGAAAAGTGTGCAACATAAGCTTGCCTCAAAACATAATGGGATTGGCAGCTGTTGATCTCAGTTTCTGGACATCATGAAAGAAAGGGGGAAAAACACAGAAAAGCCCACTGACGCCTCGAGCCTGAACAGATCAAATGTCTGGCACTGAGATTACAGAGCATTCTGCAGTGTGTCTATTAATAAGGCTGACTAAATAATTGAACTGAGCAAAAAAAAAAAAAAAAAAAAAGAGAGAGGCAACAAATCATTAAAGATAAAGAACCTAATGAAATATTTAGGCGACATCTGGATGTTGTTTTTGTTGTCTTCCATCACCAGCGCATCATTTTGTTTCCAAAGTCATTCCTTTTTTTTTTCCTAATGTTCGCAGCGACCTTCAGATAAAATAACTCAGGACTGACCATAACAGCATTGAATGTTTGATGTCATGATGGCGCGCATGGGAGCAGCAGCTAATGGCTTCTCAACTACTATTCTATTTATTACCGTTCTCTTTTGCATTTTGCTTTCTCTCCTGGACACGTGGTTGGTTACTAATGCCTACAGGTGCCAAAAACTCATACATTTGGGACTATGTCTGGATGCTGACTTTTTCAGCAATTTTTATAACATCAATGATATCCCCAAATAAATTCAAAGGGCCTCCAGGGTTCGTACTGGTGCTTGATATCCTTGAATTTAAATTTTGTGTTTTTAAGGTTTGAAGAGTGCTTTAATTTTGGCAGAAGTTGTTGTGATCCAGCATACGATCGTTCATCAGGGGGCACTGGAGAATCGCCATACCTGCTGCAAATTATCCACACCTGCCGCTCATCAGGGGCTTGTCAAAATGAACTGCACTGATAAGCTCAGTTGCGCTTGAAGCCATTCCTGCCTGCCAAAGTGCCCACTCCTTGTCACCTGTCGTACCTCTTAAAGAGTGCCATTATACCTCCAGCCATGAGTTTTTCGGACTGTGCTTTTTGTTCATGTTTGCCCCTTCCTCATTGTGCGGAGTGCCTCACGTTTTAATGCTCTTTTCCCCCAAATAAAACCTTCAATGCTGCTTGTGCGTCTGCGTTTGGGTTCAATTGCCAAACACAACCTAAGTGCTTGTAAATGCCTGAAATTGTTGCTTGACATCCTGGAAAAACTGAACGTTAAATATTGGTCCAGTTTATTGTTGTGAAATGGTCTTAAACACTGCTTTGAACCTTGTCAAGTCAAGTCAAGTCATTTTTATTTATATAGCCCTTAATCACAAAGGGTCTCAAAGGGCTGCACAGGTTATTTCACAGACTATTATTTCAGACTATTATTACACCATCCCCTGATCTGGAAACAACATGAGGGCAAGGAAAAACTCAAAACCTCAACATGAGGAAAATGAAGAAACCTTGAGAGGGGGCCGCACATGTGGTATCCCCCTTTCAGGATTACCGGGCAAAGGATGTTGCAATTGCAAATAATAGAGAGATATTGTCCCAAAAAAGTATAGGTTATTCATATGCTATAGAGTAGAAGTGTGTTTTAAGCTTTGATTTAAACATTTCCACTGAGGTTGCAGATCGGATCTCAGTGGGAAGAGCATTCCACAACACCAGTCCCCGGATGGTGAACGCTCTCGAACCTGCGGAACACTTCTTGGCTCTTGGGATCACTAGTAGACCGGCGCTTTCAGAATGAAGGCTTCGGACCAGAACATAGGGGGAAATCGGATCTAAAAGATGTGAGGGAGCAAGTCCATGTATGATTTTGTATAATACTAAAATAACCTTGAAATCACATCTTAGGCTAACAGAGAGCCAATGCAGGTTAGCCAAAATCAGCGTCATGTGATCGGACTTTTTGGTCCTAGTTAAAAGCCTCGCTGCAGCATTTTGTACCAGCTGAAGATTCTTGATTCTGGACTTCGGGAGACCGGAGAGTAGTGCATTACAGTAATCGAGACTAGAGGTAACAAACGCGTGAATTATAATCTCCGCATCTGACTGAGACAGCATGGGACGAATTTTAGCAATGTTGCGAAGATCGAAGAAAGCGGTTCTCGTAATTTTCTTCACATGTGTTTGAAAGGACAGATCGGGGTCAAATATGACACCTACATTTTTAACTGATTCACTCTGTGTGATGTGACATTTGTCAATGTTCACAGCAGTTTTTGAGAATAAGTCACGGCATTTAGATGAACCAATAACTAACATTTCGGTCTTTTCAGAGTTAAGACGCAAGAAATTGAGTGACATCCACTCTTTTATCTCAGTGAGGCAGGCATCCAAATTTCCACAATTTAGTGTGGCAGATTCCTCCAACGGAAGATATAGTTGAGTGTCATCTGCGTAGCAGTGGAAACTAATATTATACTTGCGAATAATATCAACTAATGGAAGCATGTAAATGCTGAAAAGAAGGGGACCAAGCGAACCCTGCGGAACACCACATGTAACGCTAAAGGGCTCAGATGTCATTTCGCCATATTTCACACATTTCGTACTATCCGAGAGGTAGGATCTGAACCATGAGAGGACGGTTCCTGAGAGACCAACCAATTTTTTCAACCGTTCTAGTAAGATATTATGGTCCACTGTGTCAAAAGCAGCACTAAGGTCCAGCAGCAGCAAAAGTGATGAAGCGCCAGAGTCCATTGCCAGTAGGAGATCATTGGTTACCTTAATCAGAGCTGCCTCAGTAGAGTGGTTAGCCTTGAATCCTGATTGCATTGATTCAAAAAGATTGTTCTCGGATATAAAATCATTCAGTTGCTGTGCCACTAATTTTTCAAGTACTTTAGAAAGAAACAGTAAGTTTGACACAGGTCAAGTCAAGTCATTTTTTTTTGCTGGTGGCTGTTAGAAAAATTACATAAATTGGCCGCATCACTGAATAAGCCACAGGGTTGAACGTTTGGGAAAAAAGTAGCGGCTTATAGTCCGAAATTTACGGTACTACATAATTTGACAATAGAGAGGACCGGATAATAAGAGCCTCGAACACCTTATAATTATTAGAAGTACGAGGAGTAAATTTAAGAGTTTTTTCAGAAATTAGCGCGACACCGCCACCCTTCTTCAAAGGGTGTGCTACATGGCTGCTCACGTAGTCTTGAGGAGAAGCCTCATTTAACGGTAAAATCTCATCCGGTCTCAACAAAGTTTCACATAGACCAATCAAGTAAAGTTTGTGATCACAAATAATATTATCAACAAGTAAAGCTTTAGGAGCAAGCGATCTAATATTTAAAAGACCAAATTGTATCTTTGCTGAATGGCTTAACTTAGCTGAAGTCTTTGTAGAGATCATCACAAGATGTCGCCGTTCGGGTGTGTTGAGTTTCAGACGTCGGTTGACCAGTGAAGAAATAATGGTGGAATTGGGCACATCTTCGTGTCCTTTTCTGTCGTTTCGCCGATGTGGCTCCTTCGGCTTCGCACACTTCACACACTTCCCCGCACGACAACCCCATTCTGCTTTCTGTCCTTACGCTGTCTTCGACGCTTCGTAAGTGGGGTTGCCGACCACGGAGATCCCGGATCTCTTTGTAGCTCGTTCTGGATATCAAAGATGGTATAAAAAGTGCCCAAAAGTCGAAATTTATACACCCACCCAATTGAATAAGTTCCTCCCGACTATGAGTGTTATTGGCCACGCATGTGTCCAAAAAAGAAAGCAAGAAAGACAAGATAACGGTAATAAATAGAAGATTAGCTGGAGATTGACGAGCCGCAGAATCCATGTGCGCCGCCATCTTGCCATCACATGTAATATCAAACAGAATGACTCGGACAACTATTGTACCACTCCCCGGTCTCCCAATGTATATCATCAAACTTTTTCAGCTGGTACAAAATGCTGCAGCATAACAAGGACAAAAAAGTTTGATCACATTATCCCATTATCCTGACCTGCACTTGCTCCTTGTCAGTTTAAGATGTGATTATAAGGTTCTTATGGTACTATACAAAATTTTGCTTGGGCTTACCCCCTCATTACTTTGTGATTTAATTTCTCCTCTGGTCTACTAGTGATTCCAAGAGCCAATAAAAAATCCACAGGTTTGAGAGTGTTTGCGTTGGAATACTCTGCCCGCTGAAATTCGATCTGTAACGTCAGTGGAAACTTTAAACCTAGACTTGAAGTACACTCATATGTAATAGCCAGGGTTGGGTAGGATTACTTTAACTTGATTACTTTCAATTACTTTTGGATTACTCCAATACCAAATATGCTAATAAAAGACAAAATAAACTAAATATGAATAAAATTATGACTCACAACACATGGTAAGCTTTCTCTCCTGGCTTGGATCTCTTTGATCTCTGGCAAAACTAACATAAAATGCGACAGAAACAAAATGAAAATAAATCCAAACAGCTTGCCAACATCATTTTTGCCGTTGAAATGAAATGATCTGAAATGATCTGCATTTCTATAGCGCTTTTCAAGTCAATGACTTCCCAAAGCGCTTTACATTTCCCAATAGCGGCCGTGATCTGTGCAGCCATGTAAGGCGCTAACCTGCTTATTGGGGGTATTGGGGGTTCAGTGTCTTACCCAAGAACACTTCGACATGTAACACGGACAAGCCGGGATTCGAACTGGGATCCCTTAATCCTAAAACGATCGGTCTACCTCCTGAGCTACTGCCTACTTCCATGTATTCCGTTACTCCCCAAGCCTGCACAAAATTTAGTAATTTTATTCATATTTAGTTTCTTTTGTCTTTTATTAGCATATTTGGTATTGGAGTAATCCAAATGTGATTGAAAGTAATCAAGTTAAAGTAACCCTACCCAACCCTGGTACTAATAGCTTATGAAAGATGTTGACCTCATACTATTGTAGGGGACTCAACTTTGGGACAGTATTGTCCTTTCAGGCAGACAAGAGCTGGCCCCTATTTTCACTTCAAGTCAAGTCAGGTCAAGTCAAATTTATTCATATAGCCCTTAATCACAAAAATGTCTCAAAGGACTGCACAGGATTACTATGACACAATTACCTGATCTTAAACCAACATGCGGGCAAGGAACAACTCAAAACCTCAGCGTGAGAAAAAAGAGAAACTTTGCGAAGGGACCTCACAAGTGGTATCCCCCTTCCAGGATGACCAGGGTGAATTACATTTAGCATTACAGTACAGTACAGGGAAAAAAAAATCCGATACAATTCAATACCTTTTTGCATTAAGTGATACAGTGAAAAAAAACAGTCGGGCTTAAATGCTTATAAGTTTGGTAAACACATGCATTTTGTCGAAATGTAATAGTATTGTAAATGTCAACACTTCATGAATACTTTAACCATCTGGGTTGTAGCAGTACCACTTCCTGTGGTGTGTCTTGGGCAAATACAGCCTGGTGGTGTCTATCTGTCTCCTGGCCATTTTTGGGGGTTGGAGTTTGCTCCCCCACATGAAACACATGGTAATGGTTACCAGTACTAAGAGATGCCTCTGGATATGACTTAGATACAGTACCTTCATCATCTGGTCGCCATTTTTGTTGTCTAAAACATCCTCCCACTCTTCAAAGATGAGCTGGACCTGGAATAAAAAACTCTTTGAACACCTTATATATAAAAAAATATATATATATATAAAACTCTTGAGAAAAGCATAGGTGTAACCCCTAAAAAAGCTATAAAACCCTAACATTAACCAGAAAGCCTAGCTTTGGACACTGTTGTGAAATCATAGAAATGCTTTAAACCTGTAACATGAAGCTGAAACCCTAGTTTTATATCCAGTTTGAAAACTTAAAAATGCGTTAAACCCCAAACACGGTACTCAAAGAAAAAAAGCTTCAAGAAGTGTTGCATAGCGGTTGCAACAATATCTCTAAGAAGTGCCCAACATTTCTCCTCTTGGAGTGCATTATGAAAGAATTAGAAATTGAAAGGCTCTTAAACATTTACCAAGCACACCTTACTTACATTGGTTTTCTTTATTTAAAAAAAACAAAACAAAACAAATAACTTTCAAGAAAGTTAGTTTAGAATTGTATGACAGTCATGTCTTACTTTTTAATTTATAATCATTTAATTGCATCAGAGGGTGCTTTAAGAATGTTATAACAAATATCAGCAAATATTACTTTTAATCTATCTACCTACCTACCTACCTACCTACCTACCTACCTACCTACCTACCTACCTACCTACCTACCTACCTTGGTCATATCCCTCAAGAGGGGTGACCGACAGCAAGGCACACACATACAATAACAAAGACAATAATAGGGAAATAAATAGCAAAAATAAATAGCAAAAAAAAAAGACAAACATATTTGGACCATGGCCAACCCAATTGCCCAAATAAGTAAGTCACCTCGGCACCCAAGTTGGTCATGCTTTCGTCCCTCCAGATGAAATGGGACACAAGAAAGCGGCCATGTCACTTGGGTCAGGGTGACACAACACACTCTTTTGTTCAACAGCAGGGCCCGACAGCTTTCACTGGTTTACCACTGCCGCATCATAAGGGTGCCCAGCCCATGCTCAAGAACGCGTCCACAATCCCACTATCCATTCACAACATCTCTCCACTCCTTTCTATCACCAACAAGAGCTCGAGCTTCCATTATATTTAGACCTCTTTCCTGCAGTGCACTCATAACACCATCCATCCACGTTAATCGCGGTCTTCCTCTTGGCCTCCTTCCATTGACTTCTGCTCTGTAGATCCTCTTCAACATTCGCTCCTCATTCACCTCTCCATGTGTCCAAACCAACCGAGTTCTCTCTTATTAACACGCTTGCTCAGTTCCACAACTACTCCAGTTCTGTCTCTCACAATTTCATTTCTCACTCTATCCAATCTTGTCACTCCTAACATAGTCCTCAAACACTTCATCTCAAAAACATTCAATTTCCTTCTTAAATCTGCATTCAGGCTCCAAGTCTGCACAATACAACACAGTCGGCACAATCAGACTCATACAGTCCCCTCTTAACATCCATACTCATACTCTTGTTGTTCATCACTCTCCTCAGAGCACCCAAAACCTTGCTTCCTTAATTCACTCTGTGCAATACCTCACGCTTCATTCCACCAACTGCAGCTACATCACAACCCAAGTACTTAAAGCTTTCAACTTCTTCCAGCACCTGTCCATGCAACCTGATTTCTAACGCCATGCCCACTTCATCAAGTGAACACTTCATCACCTTACTCTTCCCAACATTGACACATAACTTACGCCTTTCACATACTCTTCCAAACTCCGTTACCAACCTTCTCAATGTTTCCTCAGAATGAGCCACAAGCGCTGTGTCATCTGCAAACAACAACTGACTTACCTGCCACACTGTTCCACATTGTTCACACCAGTCAACACAGGGTACCACTCACTTGTCTCACTCCCTACTCTTACACATGCTCTGTTGTTCATATAAAAACTCTTCAATGCTTCCAACAACTTTCCACCCACTCCATACATCACCATCACTTGCCACAACGCCTCTCTATCAACTGTCATACGCCTTTTCCAAGTCCATGAAAGCCAAATAAACATCCTTACCTTTTGCAAAATATTTCTCACACACCTGTCGTACTGCAAACACCTGATCCACACATCCTCTTCCTTTCCTGAAACCACTCTGCTCCTCCATCACCACCTCATTCGTTCTTTCTCTCACTCTCTTAATCAGGACTCTTCCATACAGCTTAACAGACAACAAACTGATACCTCTCAAATTGTTACATTCATACTTACCACCTTTACCCTTATACAATTGCACCACACATGCACCACACCAATAAACAGGAACCACACCACTTCAAAAGCATACATTCAACAAGCGTACTAACCAGTCAATCATAGCTGTGCCACCGTTTTTCAGGCATTCAGCAGTACAACCATCCAACCCAGGTGCCTTCCCCCTTTAATTTCTTTCACTGCCTCTTGCACCGCCCATGTTTCCACAGGCCTCACATTTAAATCACCCAAAACGGGCATTCTCTCCATACTATCGATCGCCTCGACTCTCACTTCTCTCCCATCCTCCACATTTAGCAACTCCTCAAAATACTCTGCCCATCTCATCCTGACTAAACTACCGCTAACCAGCAATCTACCATCCTTATCTTTGACTTTCTATTCCTTTCCAGATTCACTGTTTCTTACTTTTTTCACTTCTTTCCAGAACACTTTTCTCCTTTCCTCAAAGTTCACTCCTATCTTTCGACACCATTCATCATTTGCTTTCCTTTTCGCTGCTTCCACTGCCGTTTTTACCAACCTTATCTTCACTTTATCTTTCATACGCATCTTATCTTGCAGCCACTCCTCAAAGGCACATCTCTTTTATGTCACTGCCGCTGATACCACATAATTCCACCATTCAATTCCTTTCCTAATACCTCAACCAACTTTTCTCATTCCACACACTTCATTTGCACTCCTCAACACTGCCTTTTTAAACCACTTCCATTCAATTTCCACACTCTCCATTTCTCTTCTACTAACCCGTTCATACTCTTCCCTTATCCTCTCTTTAAACTCACTTTCCTTTTCTGCCTTATTCAACTCTGACATTTTCACCTCTTCCCTCACACTCTTCTTATAACTAGCCCTCCACGATCCATCTATTGTCAGTTTTCCTTCCACATAAAAATGATCAGACATACCACTCATTTCACCTCTGTAAACATGCACATCCAACAATCTACTTAACATCCCTTTCCTAACCACTACATAATCCATCAGTGCTCTGTCCACCATCTTGCCACTATCCACTCTGACAAAGTTATACTTATTCACGTCCCGCTTTTCAAACAATGTATTTCCAATCGACAACTCATTTTCCACACATAACTCAATCAATTTCTTCCCACTCTCATTTCTTCCTGGTACTCCATATCTACCAATCACATTTTCAACCGTTTCATCACCCACTCTAGCATTCAGGTCACCTAGTATGACCACTTTCCATCCTTCTTTCGCACTTTTTCACATTCGGACAAGTCCTTCCAGAACTCCTCTCTCTCCTCAGCGCTTCTTTCTGAACCAGGTCCATATGCACTTATAAACATCCATACTTCTACACCCCACTTCAACCTCACCCACATCAATCTGGAAGATATCTCTTTCCACTCCACCAGTTTTTCTTTTGCTTTCTCACTCACAAGCACAGCCACTCCTTCTCTAGCATGTCCACCCGTAACTCCAGACCTTCTACCATACATACCTCCAAGCTGTAATTCACCCTTTCCTTTCATCTTTGTTTCACTCAAGGCTAACACATCAACCTTCCTTTTAGTCATCATCCTTCCGATCTCCTCTTTCTTCCATTCAGTCGCTTTACTTCCACATCCTCTCACATTAAATGACCCTATAACTAAGGTTTGCGAGACATTTCGGTCTCCCGCCCCCCTTTCTTTGCCTTGCTGTCTTTTAGGGAGTAGAGATAGAGAAGAGAGGATCCCCAATCCCCTTGCTCCCTCCACTTGAGTCGCCTCTTACGACACACAGCGGACCATGGTGGGAGAATTCTCTTACCTCTCACAAGGAGAGGGCCCTTCACTTTTAATGCATCAAGTAAATTGAATGCTGTTCTTAAACCTTTTGGAGAATATAGACAATTTTGGTCCGTTTTGAAAGGTAAGATTCTGAAGTAATAATCTCTACAAATGGTAATAAGACTGAGTAATCTAAGTTGATACTTAATGCTGCGTGCTGCTGAAAATAAGTTTTGACACCACAATAGATTATGTAAGTGTGCAATCTAATTGACCAGAGTTAACGCAAATGCCTTTTTCAAAATGTTGTTATTTTCACATTCCAGAACCCACCTCCTAAACAGATGGCAGTTAAAAGCAAATTTGAAAACCAAGCTTTTAAATTTCATCAGAGGTGGGTTTTAAAAGGTATTTTTTTAGTTGTTTTGACAGCACAATACATTCCACAATCTAACTGGCCAGTGTTGACAAAGATATATCATTAGAAATGTTATTTTCACATCACGTGTAATATCAAACAGAATGACATTTTCACATCTCAAAAGAAATCAACCTCCTAAAAGGGTGGCAGGTAATTGCAAAATCTAAAACCAAGCTTTTCTTGTAAATAACCGGTACAACACAGGCAAGTTAAGTCAACAACTTGAAAACAGTCTCTTGTGCTGAAATGTAATCGTTCGACCTCTAACAATCAACTTATTGGAATTTCGTGATGTGTTTTGCGGTGGACCCAAACACAGGAAGCAGGAAAAAGGCAAGGTGCTCAAAAACACATGGCGTTCAAAACCACAATCATCAACAAAGTAACAATACAACGGTCAAAAAAATAAAAAAAAATAAAACTGTCATATACCAAAACATAACAAATCAGGATGAAACTGGAAAATAGTGATGATGGAAAATGAAATTGGAAAAGAAAATTACCTGACCCTGGGTGCTGTCTAAAATGTCCTAATGAGGGGTAAGGCTAATTAGTCTGGTGTGGGGTGTTTGGGCATAACTGTCACAATTACAAACCAATTAGGATGGAAGTGTGCCAGACCCTAACATCTCATCCACCACAAAAGAAAAAGCAGCTTTTCCCATCCGACCAAACCACTTGAATTAAGATCTGTACAAAATATAAGCATAAAGGTTTTTTTTTTCTCATCAAACGTGGCAAGATCAACCTGGTTGGAACTGTGTCATCATCACTTTTGCCAACACATTCGTTCATTAGTTCATTTGCTTGCGCACATGTTACGGACACTTTTGCTACCTCCCACAGATCTGCAATATTGGTGCCGATGTAGCTTTTGTGCATGGTGTGACAGACCTCACAATGAGCAATCTGGTCCCGGAAGATGGTTTGTCTGTCTTGTCTGTTTTTTTCAAGGAAAAGAGACAGAAGTCACATCTTCCATTCGCAATGGCAGCTGATAATTGTGTTTTTATTTAACAGAATATAATTGTTATTTTTGTACACTCAAATGACTGAAATACTTTGTTCACTCAGTACATTCAAAAAAATGATATACATTTAAAAAATCAATAAATCATAATCATGTTCAAAACAAAGGCTAAAACAAAAGACATTTGTACAATCACCATTTATTCCCCACTGTTTCTAACAAAAATAATGTCTTACCTGTGCTCTTTTTTACATTGTTCAGTTTATTTTTACATTATTTTACAACAGTACTGCCAGCCTAAACACATTTACACACAAAAACAATTGACTTATATGTGTATATACACTCATAAACCTCAGTAATTATTATCAATGTTAGCTAAACACATATACAGAACTTATATTGCACTCTAAGTGATTTTGTTAAGAACTGAATTAAAATAAATGCACAACAGCCTTACAAAACGTAACAGGATGATTGCCGGATCGCAATCTTTTGCCGTCTTTTATAACAGAAGTACCCCTCTACAATCCAAATTGTTCATCTTGCGAATTTCAAAGAAAAGAAGAGACATCTTCCATTCACAACAGCAGCTGATAACTGAGGATATCCCACAATGCAGTCTACCATGCACGGCAAACATACTCTCTCTTGTGGTCACATTTGCAACCTACACTCATTCTCTTAAGGAAAAAAAACAATCAAATTGGCTGTATATCTTATACGATCAACACTAGAAAAATAATAATAATAATACATTTAAAACTTGTGACCATAAATATGTTTTTAGTTGCAAAATAGCGCATGTTTTTTAAACTCAAATAAGCCCACCTGTAGAAGCAGCAAAATACCTCCGTGTGTGGAGCTTGCATGTTCTGCCCGTGCCTGCGTGGGTTTCCTCTGGGCACTCCGCCCTCCATCCGGGCCCCGGTGTTATGGAATGCCCTGCCTCCGGAAATAAGATCTGCAACCTCAATGGAAGTTTTTAAATCAAGGCTTAAGACACACTTCTTTTCCAAAGCTTATAGTTGATGCCCACCTCATATTCTGTATTGTCCTGTCTTTTTCCGACTGCCTGCCTGGTGGTGATACGAAGGAGAAGGACGATTTGAGATGAGTCAGCGGACCAGCGTCTGACCTGAAGCATGTCAATCCCTGCATTTACCAGAGGGCAGAGATGGGAAGCTGCGTCGTGGCCGTCATAGACTTTCTAGACTAGTTTACAGGCTGGGGGCGTCGTTGCTGTCATGCACTTTCCGGACATTTTCAACATCTTACCTAGTGTTTACTCTTCTGTGTACAGTAACGCTAATTGTGATTCACCCTGGTCAATCCTGTAAGGGGCATTACCACATGTGAGGTCCTTTCTCAGGGTTTCTGTTTTTTCCTCACGCTGAGGTTTTTGAGTTGTTCCTTGCCCACATGTTGGTTTAAGATCAGGTAATTGTGTCATTGTAATCCTTTGCAGTCCTTTGAGACATTTTTGTGATTAAGGGCTATATAAATAAGTGACTTGACTTGACTTGAAAAAAACAAAATACAATTGATTTCCTCATCAAGGAATGAGCGGCTTGAGTAAGATTTTCCCAAAGTTTTTGTTTTCTTATGTTACATTTGCTAATATAATATAAATACATGATTAAACTATTGCATGCACAGATGAAGAAATCTATTTGAATGTTGGCCTTAATTGCAGTACACATTAATGCTTCATGAAACATATATATATTTTTTATGGGGCTGGTACCTTAAAGGATGCTGGGGACAAGAGTGGCAACAAAAAAACAATATTTCATTGGTAGTAGTTAAGTCCAACTCTTTCCGGTAAACGAAAGACAATTGATTTCCTCATCAAGGAATGAGCGGTTTGAGTAAGATTTCCCCAAAGATGACATGTGCGGGGTTTTACAATTTCTTCCCATGCTTGCGTGGGTTTCCTCCGGGCACTCCGGTTTCCTCCCACATTCCATAAAAAACATGCATGTCAGGTTAATTGGCCGATCCAAATTGTCCTTAAGTGTGAATGAGCAAGTGAGTTGTCTCTCCCTATGTGCTGGCAACCAGTTCAGGGTGTCCTCTGCCCACTGCCTGAGGACAGCCCACCCCCGCAGCCCTACTGAGGATAAGTGGTACAGATAATGGTATGGTAACATTAGGATGGTTTTCCTCAATGTAATTATAATCAGCAAATACACCTACAGAAGGTGCTTTCCGATGGCCGCCTTGCTGTGGCGACATCTAGTCGTCCTATTTTAATGTTAGGAACTGACACACCTCCTTCGGCCAGAGGGCTACAACCAGCTTTGGGACTGGACTCATGTATGTCCAACCTCAGTCAATATTCATTCTACCATCACCCCAGGTTTGTCTCGGGTCTTATTTGTTTTTTTTGCTCATTGCATTTTCCATTTTCAGTTTCCGCCGTTTTTTTCTAGTTTAAACTTTGTCAATTTTGTTGATGTTGTTTATATTAAATTATATAAATATGCAAATGTTTGACATAAAAACATGCAAATATCAGTGGGGTAATGTAGAACAAACTGAAAATAATCAAATGGCTTTAATATACAGTAATTGTACAGTATTCGGATTATTATCACATTTGAAACCATATTTTTTTGTAAAATAGAATAGGATAGAATATACCTTTATTGTCATTGTTACAAAATGGGTTAACATATTGTGACAACGAAATTGGGCATGGCACTCCAGGTTCACATATTCACAGTGAGGATAAAAGAAACCAAGAAGATTAAGGAACAGAGAAGATAAGGTTATAAAACAAAAAGGATAAGGTTATAGTTATAATTTACACAATATTTACACAAAGAAATGTCGGCATGTAAGATGTTACATACAGTTTGGTATGGTAATACAGTTTGGTATCGTAAGGGTTGTGCAATATGCATTTGGTGCAAAAATAGTCAACATAGTGCAAAAAATAGTCAACAATGTGCAAGGTGAGCAGTAAACATAGGCATGAGTACCATAGTACGTTCGTATGAGGTAGTGGGAGTTTTCAGTTTTTTGTGCGGTGTGTGTTTAGGGTGGTAATGGCTCTGATGAAGAAACTGTCTCTGAGTCTGTTTGTTTTTGTTTTGTGTGACCTGTAGCGCTTGCCGGAAGGCAGCAAGTCAAAGAGGTGGTGGGAGGGTGGTTACCGAGTTTCACGGACTGTCCAGTGGACAAGCACTTTTCAAGCAATTAATTGCCAATAAAAATTCAGTGTACAATAAGACAATAAAACACCCTCTTTTATCCCAACAAGCAGAAAATACAACCAGAAATACCAAAAAATAGAGATAAAATATGAGTATGACAAGACACAGACTAACCATGTGAGGAAATAGACCTGAGGGAGGGTTATCCACACAGGTAGCCTCAGGATCTTAAGCCGTTGAACCACACCCTAGGAAACAATTAAATCAAACACATATATGGCCATTCACAACCTGGCTCCTCCTTACCTGTCCGACCTTCTCCAGGTGCACGTCCCCACTCGCTCCCTCAGATCCTCGTCCTCCCTCCGACTGTCAGTGCCCCCTGCCCACCTGAGCACCATGGGAGCCAGAGCCTTCAGTTGCGCTGCTCCCAAGCTTTGGAACAATCTACCTCCGGACCTCCAAAACTGCACACCTCTCTCCACTTTTAAGTCCCGTCTAAAAACACACCTGTTCAGGACTGCCTACAACACATAGCTTCTCCATTTCCTATGTTTTTATGATTTTATGTCTTGTTTTTATTTATTATTTCGCTTACAACTTCTTAAATTGTATTTTTTCATTGTCTGTACAGTGTCCTTGGGTGGCCTGAAAGGCGCTTTTAAATAAAATGCATTATTACAAAATAGTGAAGTAAATGTATGACACAGTAAAATAAATTAAACAAACTAAATTTAAATAAAAATGATCAATTGAAAGTCATATAAATAATAACTTTACAATATTTAACATGGAACTGAATTGAAGCACCATTTTACCCTCTCAACGCTGACGAAAATGGAAATGGGCATAAGGTGAGTTAAAGTGCAAGCTATTAATTTTGCAGTGGTATAGTTTTTTCTGGCTTTAGCTCATCTGGATGGCATCTGCTCGCAATTGGCAATTATGAGACTACGCAATCCTGTCGGAATTATGGTCGTTTCGCAATTAGCTACTGTTGAGGTGTCCTTGAGCGAACCAGACTCAGCCACATAAAATGCAGAACTGTTTGTGGAACACCATATCTCTCCTTGCATGCTTGCTATGCCTGTTTTGGTTAACATTATTGTTTGGCACACGAAATTTAGAGTGTATTGGATGGTAATTTCACATTGAGGCATAGAACTAACGATAATAATTGGACACAATACAAATGTATTGTGTCTGTGTAATATTTAAACAACATAAGAGCTGGTTATGAGCCGTTTCTTCCAAGGTTTTATTTCCAGAATATTCTGGGCATACATGAGCTACAGGCTATTGCTGTAGGAATTTGATGTGGTTTACCTTCATTCATATACAAAAAGGGCATTCCATAAGGTGATTGTAAATCTATTACAAAGGTAAACACTAAATTGTACAGAGATCTTACAGTTAAATAGAGCTCTGCTTATCCGTATCTTCGCTTCTCTCACAGACTGCTTCACTGTGCCTACTCGTCATACGAGGCCGCCAACACACACTCATTCACCGGCAACAGGAAGTAACGCAATGAAGTTGGGGCTTCCTCGAAGTGTGGACAAAGATCTGATGAAAGCCACTCCTGCCATGTAATGGTTATCACACTCAAATAATTCCCAGAGGCCTGTTACTTACTGATGACCTGTGCCAAACCTTTGTGGGAGCCGTAGGTGCCATCCTACAAGGCATGCTACACTGGCCGGGATGACACGTCCTTCACTATTTGGCAAGTGGTGAACCACCATTACCTCCCAGTACATCCCCTGCAATCAACCGGCTGGGAGTGGTCACACCTGAGGCCCCTCCAGGATTTGCCCATGAAGCTGCATTTGAGGAGAGTTGCCCAATCAGAAAAGAGAGAGGACCCAGCTGGTGAAGCAAACACGCTAGTCCCTACACGCCACACGCTAGTCCCTACACGACTCTGGGGTAAGCGGCCAGTGGCCAAATCTTTTTCCCGAAGTTAGAAGAAGAACTTTTCTCCTGTTTGGGCCGAAGACAAGGCAGAAGCTTGGCTTTTGTGAGTGCTTGAACAAGGATTTCTCAACCATGTTGCCCCAAGCTAAATGAGTTTGACACCCCTAATGTAGACACTGCATAATGGTCAAAACAAAAACAGTGCAAGATATTAGTCACAATAATTAACTTCAATTAAAAAAAAAAAAAACTTTTCAATTAAGTTTACGGGCAGCACGGCGGGGCAGTGGTTAGCGCGTGTGCGGCACAGTTCATGTCATGGGAACCTGTCGTGGGTTCAAATCCAGCTCCAGACTTCCTGTGCGGAGTTTGTATGTTCTCCCCGTGCTTGCGTAG
The DNA here is from genome assembly GCF_059441175.1 of Urocampus carinirostris. Lineage (NCBI taxonomy): Eukaryota > Metazoa > Chordata > Actinopteri > Syngnathiformes > Syngnathidae > Urocampus > Urocampus carinirostris. The sequence continues at coordinate 3,183,925 of NC_142357.1, read as the reverse complement.
GTTTCCTCCGGGCACTCCGGTTTCCTCCCACGTTCCAAAAACATGCATTTCAGGTGAATTGGCCGGTCCAAATTGTCCCTAGGTGTGAATGAGCGAATGAGTTGTCTGTCCCTGTGTGCCCCGCGATTGGCTGGCAACCAGTTCAGGTGTCCCCTGCCCACTGCCCGGAGATTGCTGGGATGGGTTCCAGCCCCCCCGTGACACTAATGAGGATAAGCGGTACGGCTAATGAGAATGAGAATTACGTTTACGGGCAGCACGGCAGCGCAGTGGTTAGCGCATGTGCGGCACAGTTCATGTCATGGGAACCTCCTGCGCGAGTTCAAATCCAGCTCCAGACTTCCTGTGCGGAGTTTGTATGTTCTCCCCGTGCTTGCGTGGGTTTCCTCCGGGCACTCCAGTTTCCTCCCACATTCCAAAAACATGCATTTCAGGTGAATTGGCCGGTCCAAATTGTCCCTAGGTGTGAATGAGCGAGTGAGTTGTCTGTCCCCGTGTGCCCTGCGATTGGCTGGCAACCAGTTCAGGGTGTCCCCTGCCCACTGCCCGATGATTGCTGGGATGGGCTCCAGCACCCCAGCGACCCTACTGAGGATAAGCGGTGCAGCTGATGAGATGAGATGAGATGAGATTACGTTTACTACATTATCAACTTCAAATTGTTATATTACAAGAAGACTAAAAATCTACAACGTTCTAACCAATATAGTCGACATCAGGAGTGGGAGAAAAAAAGAGCCCTACCATAATTGAAAAAAAAAACAGACAAAAAAAAAAAAAAGAAAAGTAATAACTCAAAAGTGACAACAAAAGTTTCCAGGAAAAACTGGAGGCCAAACCAATTGAAAAATCCCAAGAAACACAAAGATGGATTTAAGGTAACATGGAACACAATCAGACCGAGGACAAAGGCTTGCTCTGGACAAGATAAGAGGCAAGAAATCTAACAAAGGACTCAGGTAGCCGTAAATATCTTTGGTGAATGGAACAAGGCTGTAAACAATCACATTGGTGATGGCATGAGAACAGCAAGTAAGGCCCCTAAAGCAGACAAATGAACAGGAAAGTTAGGCCTAAAAACTGACAAACAAAACAATGAGACTACAATGATTGAAAGGATAATGGCATTATACACAAATCGATAGATTAGGAAAATATTGATTGATCTGTTTTTTATTCTTTGATAAGGTTAATGTGGCAGCTATAGAACAAGAAACCTCCCATGGCTAATGAACAAACTGTGTGGAATGGTTTGATACATTTCCCTGCATCAAAGGACTTTATTGAAGTGCTAGCTTTGGCCCCACAGCTCAGACAAAACCAGTCGACAACCATTATTTTGATGGATGTCCCCAAAAAGGTTAGGAAGCATATTTGTGGTTTTATGAGACGACAGCATTTTTTTTTTAACCGTCATCTTTATTGTCAAATATGCTATATGCATAACATACCGCACAGGTGAAATTACTTCCTCTAACTTTGCGTGCAAACATTCTATAAACAAGACACAAATACAAATAACAACTAGGTTGAAAACCAAATGCTGAAATTATAAACCAGAATCTAAATAGTGCAGTTGTGCAATTATTTCACAAAAGGCAGAGGGGTTGGAGCCGTAGGGCAGGGAGGACGTTGAGAGTCCTGACAGCCTGATGGAAAAGTCTCTCCTTGAGCCCGCTAGCTTGAAGACTCTGCAGTCATTTCCCTGAAGGCAGCAGGTTGAAGACGGGTGGGTAGGGTCACCTGCAATCCTGGTGGCTCTGCGAGTTTGGTGGGAGTTGTAGATGTCCAGGGACACTAATGACCTTTTCAGCAGTTTTCACAATGCACTGCAGTCTTTGACATGACACAGTGGTGAAGCTGGATCTGCATTTATATAGCGCTTTTCAAGTCAATGACCTCCCAAAGCGCTTTACAATGTGCTCCACGTTTTCCAATAGCAGCCTTGTATTGCAGCCATGTAAGACGCTAACCTGCTTATTGGGGGTGTTAGGGGTTCAGTGTCTTACCCAAGGACACTTAGACATGTAACACGGACGGCCGGGATTTGAACTGGGATCCCTTGATCCCAAGACGAGCGCTCTACCTCCTGAGCTACTGCCGCCCCCAGGTGGAGAGCGTGAAGGACACCATTCAGACCACAGCGGAGGACATCACCAAAAAGTGGAGGGCTTTTTGGCCAGGTTTGTGATGTTAAGTCTCCAAGACAGGTCCCCAATGCACAACGAGGAGGAAAAGGGCTTGTATTATATGTGTTTGAGCAAGTATGTTACTTGTGTATGTATACGGCAGGAGCGGGCAAACGCTTGGAGGGGCGGGGCACATTGGGTGAAAATGTAAAACGTATGTATACATATCCTATATTTTTATATTTATATAGAGAGAGGGAGAGAGGGACCAAGAGAAGAGAACGATGCACCTTTAAATGTGTGCAACAGCAAGGCCTTTGCAAAAGACCTTTGCGTTAGTGTTGAACAATGTCAGTATCATTGACACAGGGCAGAGTGAAGACACCCTTGAAACGTAATTATTGAGCCTCATTAAAAGCAGGATGGAATGGCTGCATGTAAAAAAGATTACTTGGTGTCTCGTTGGCAGTAATTAAACACACAATCACATGCGCTAGCCTGGTGTGTTGTTTAATAGTATCTGTTCAATCAATAAATTTAGTATTCATTGATACTTACTACTGCATATTTAGATTGTAAAAATTACAGCTTGAGCAATGTAAAGGCATCACCTAAGCATTACAAAATCCATATGTACGTGTATATATATATATATAAATAAATATATATAATGTATTTGGTATTAGGTCCAGTGTTAGTACACCTTTTTCATCCAAGCACTTTTTAAGGACTTTCAACTTATATGTTTAAATTTATCCAGTACCACTAAAACAATAAATCCAGTGTGAATCAAGTATTTTTTAGATCCACAAATGTATCTGTGATTTACATACGTGATCTTTAATCTTGCGTGTGCATTCATCAAGACATATAGTTTATAGATCTTGAGTGAATCCACAGCATGTTTCGTCTGCTAGTGCTTCTTGATTATACATTCTTTGAAAACAGCTACTGTTCAAATTAGGCACAGTTAATTTGGATTTCGATGAAAGAAATACTGAATCCTGTATTTCTACTTGTCCTGGAAGTTGTCCTCACAGTCAACTTTCGTTTTTTTAATTTACAGTCGCCAAGTCGGATATGGGGCAGGCTAAAATTCTCACAGAAAGCCAAGGGCAAGATAGCAAAAGGGCTACTTGCATCATCTGGTGAAATTTTGATCTATTTTTATTTTTTCTCACAAATGTATTTTATACAGTGGTCAATGTTACTTGAGGACCACAAATTATTTTTTTATGACAGAGGCCATGGGCCGGTAAAAATTCGATTACTGGCCAAAAGTGGCCCACAGTCCAAAATTTGGACATGCCTGGGTTAAGTAAGGGCAGCAACCAGAGTAGGCATGTTGTCATTTTTTTGAGCAGATGTGGATTATGTTTTTTCATTTGCAGTGCTGCCACCACTTGGTCCATCGATTCAGACTCCCGGGTAACTTGGCAACAATTTCAAGCATTTACAAACATTTAACCCAAATTCAAGCACTTTTCAATCTTTAGATACTCAACATTAAAATTCAAGCATTTTCAAGGATTTCAAACACCCGTACGAACCAAATAGGTCAAGATAAAGACAAAGATGGGTTCACGGTGGTTGTGGATTTTGCAAAGAATTTCCGCTATAGCTCAGTCAACACTATCAGTTTGAAACAACTTTATAGTCATAAATTAGACGTCAAACCAATGTGATTAGCTAGATTTAGATCGTCCAAGATTTGGCATTTTATGCATGATCAACGATTGCCTAAAAAACAATCGTTCAAGCAATTCATCAATGTCATTTTCGACAATTATTTAGTCTGACACTGTTCTGCTGGGAGATTATGCTTATTATTTTCTTATTTTGCTGGATTTTTCCCGTAGATTTTTAAATTGACTTGTACATTAGGGGGCTGCAAAATTATAGAAAAAAACACAGTAAAGTAGGAAAATTAAATAAACTATGTAAAATAATCTTTAAAAAGAAAATTGATGATTTTTATATTTTCCATACTATTTCACCTTACGTTTTTACATTGCTCAATAGGGGTAGGCAAAATTGGGAATTTTGGTATCAATCATATCCAAGTGAATACTGGGTAATATCAATCAAGAGCGATCCGATACTTGTTGTTGGAAAAGTGATGATCATTGAATAATTGAACCCCTCACTCCTATAGTTTGTAGATAATTATGATAAACCAAGCTTAAAGAATTTTGGCTTGAACAATGTTCTTATCTATAATGTACCTTCCATTGAACAGTATTTTATGAATAAAAAGTACAAATAGTGTAAACGATATAATGTAAAAACGTTTAACAGTATAAAAACAATACTATAACAACGAATGTTTCCATAAAAAGTGAAGAAAGCAGAAATGTAATGAAAATACAAATATTGTATAACTATGTCAACACGAGAATTAAAATAACACCCATTGCAATACATTTTGAAAATCAAGTCACTAGTGTAAATGAAGTACCGTATTTTCCGCACTATATGGCGCACCATGTTATAAGGCGCACCTTCAATGAATGATATATTTTAAAACTTATGCCATACATAAGACGCACCCCATTATAAGGCGCTATAAGTGCATGCTGGTTTAAGATCAGGTAATTGTGCAATTTTGTAATTGTAATCCTGTGCAGTCCTTCGAGACATTTTTGGGATTAAGGGCTATTTACGGTAAATAAATGTGACGACTTGACAACAGTAGAGAATGTAGTTACGTTATGCAACCTCTAGATGTTGCCACGCTCAAGGGAATGTCAACAAAACATTCAAAAAGGTCTAACTTTATTAACAAACAAGCTTTCCACAACTCCATTCACTCCCAAAATAAATAAACAGCCGTTTTATTATTTTCTCTGAGGTAAAGCATTTTCGTGACACATCTTTAACATCTTTGAACAACATCGACATATCATTTTATTTTTTGTCCATTTAGTCAACACGCAAAGAAAAAAACGTCTGATACTGTTATTTTAAATGAAACGTTAGTGCAATCGCAATAAAGTGACACTCGTAATGTGCAAAAACAACGAGTGCAAAACAATAACAATAAAGCAATAACATAATAACTGTAAAATGTAAAACGTAAACACACAAAAGAAAAACAAAGATCACTCTATAAGCTCCTCATCGACGAATCCCTCGAATTCTTCTTCTGCTGTGTCCACGTCCGGTGTTGTTGTCCTGTGCCAGCGCTGTTGCCTTCATACGTATAGTTATCGTACTGACACTTCTGCTTGCCGCTCTTTGTTGAACAACCCACTGATCAAGTGTCTCCTCTAACTCTGGCCATCTTGCTTTATTGCCACGGAAACTTTGTTGAGTTTTCCTTACTTGGCGGAGCTTATCTTCATCCTTTCTCCACTTCCGTACCATCGATTCATTTAAGTTTAACTCTTTCGCTGCCGCTCTATTGCCGTGTTGTGCTGCGTGACTGATCGCTTTGAGTTTAAACTCGGCGTTGTACGCGTGTCTCTTAACAGGAGCCATTTTTTTTTACAAATGCACGTATGAAAGAGAATCTCGCTCTCTCTCTCTCTCTCTCTCTCTTTCTCTCGCTCTCTCTCTCTCTCAAACGTGACATTCTGAATAATTCTGAGTTTGTTTAAGGTAAATTGTGCTTTACATCTTCACCAGTCATAACCCTGGATTCAGACAAATACTGTATTTGTTGAATATGAATTAAGCAGTTTAATGGGGTAGCCATTTTGCCACTTAGTAAACAAATACAACACGAGCCCCGGCAACTACCAATCGTTTAATATTTCCCAGTATGCACAGCGCGAAAAATGGAGTCGGCGGCTGTTTCTCGTAGTTGCGAGACCTTGCGAATTTAATATTGAGCCATATATAAGGCGCACTGTGTTATAAGGCGCATGGTCAGCTTTTGAAAAAAAATAAGACTTTTAGGTGCGCCTTATAGTGCGGAAAATACGGTACAAAGACGATTGGATTGAATTTTAAAGCGAATATCTATGTATAATTGTACAACCAACTAGCTGGATAGCTTGCTAGGTAGCAAAAAAGGAAGGACAATTTGTAGCTCCTAAGCTGAATAAGTAGTCAGATAGCTAGCTGAAAAACCTAGCACATGATTTGCTCATTCGGTTTATAAAACCCCCAAAATGGAATTTAGTTTGTTGTATTTTCTTTGAAATGAATAAAAAATGTCAATATATATATATATATATATATATATATATATATATATATATATATATATATATATATATATATATATATATATATATATATATATATATATATATATATATATATACCGTATTTTCCGCACTATAAGGCGCACCTAAAAGCCTTTTTTTTTTCAAAAGCTGACCATGCGCCTTATAATACAGTGTGCCTTATTTATGGATCAATTTTAAAATTGCAAAGTCTTGCAACTAAAGCAAGCAGCCGCCGACTAGATTTTCCCCCGAACGCCAAGTAGTACGCGGGGTATGCTGGGATTTATTTACCGGCGTTTCATTGGCTAACCAATGTGTCAATCATCATTTGAATCGATCACTATTGGCTAAAGTTATTCGGAGGTCAAGGGGCGGATCCTTTTTATCATTTACAGGCTGGCATTGGCTTGAACGGCAATACAAAGCCTGCAATTGGCTGAAAAAGATGTGTCAATCATCAGTTGAATCGATCACTATTGGCTAAAGTTATTCGGAGGTCAAGGGGCGGATCCTTTCTATCATTTACAGGCTGGCATTGGCTTAAACGGCGAAACAAAGCCTGCAATTGGCCGAAAAAGATGAATGTGTATAGCACGTGGCTGACTGCATAGAGAAATAATTTTTTTCTATTCTGTATTTGTAAATATTTTATTCTCCTTGATTTACTACCCTCATGGATATAAGAGGACATTGGCTGCACATTATTATGAACACAACGAGTTCGGTGAGCTACTCCGGGGTTTTATATTGTCCCTGTATCTTGTTTCAGACTGAACTCGATGTTTCTGTGATAAGCGGTGCAGATAATGGATGGAATGGAGTGTCTATTTTTAAATTAAACTCAATTCCAAGTGTTTATTGTCATATGCACAGTAAAGTTGCGAGCGAAAAAGAAAATAGATACTAAGGAATGGTTGGCATTTCTTGAATCCCAAGACTTTAACCTTCCGAATGATGGAACGATGCATTTGAGTGACATCGTACGGACACCGCATCCGCACGTGTCTATGACACGTATTTGCGTCTTTGCAAGCTTTCTTAATGTTAAGGGGGTAATAAGTTGGACTGAACTATCTGACTGTTTTGTCGACGTTCCCATTGTAGCGCCTTATAATCCGGTGTGTCTTATGTATGTCAAAAATAGGACCAAAAACTGTTTTTTGGGGTGCGCCCTATAACCCGGTGCGGCTTATAGTGCAGAAAATACGGTATATATATATATATATATATATATATATATATATATATATATATATATATATATATATATATATATATATATATATATATATATATATATATATATTGCGTTCTAAGGGATGGGCAGGGCACCTGTATGATGCGGCAGGGGTAAACCAGTGAAAGCTGTCGGGCCCTGCTGTTGAACAAAAGAGTGTGTTGTGTCACCCTGACCCGAGTGACATGGCCGCTTTCTTGTTTCCTGTTTCATATGTAGGGACGAAAGCATGACCAACTTAGTTGCCGAGGTGCCTAACTTGTTTGGGTGCCTGGGCATTTCGGTTGGCCATGGTCCGAAAATCTTTGTGTGTGTTTTTTTTCTATGTTTTTCCTTTTATTTTCTTTGTTATTGTATGTGTTTGTCTTGCTGTATGTATATTATATATATATATATATATATATATACTAGAAAATCACAATGACAGCACTGGTGATCTATTTTCAGAACAGATCTGCTGGCACCTCAGTTGTCCTCAGGGGGCACCCTGGTGCCCGCAGAAACCACTTTGGTAACCCTGGCTTAGGGTGCACAGTGAAAAAGATGGGGTTGTGAGAAATTTGGTGTCTTGTCAAAGGACATTTAAAGGTCAAGCTATTTGTAAACTGCAACAATGCAATGTTTAGATGAGGACAATTGACAAAAAGCTGCAACACAAAAAGTATAGATGGCTGAGGAAGGAATACGAGGATAAGCAAGATCAAAAAACAAAGCATAAACAAGTAGCCAAATGGACACAGAAACTAACATCAGTATTATAAATATATATATATATATATATATATATATATATATATATATATATATATATATATATATATATATATATATACACATATAAAATGTATAATATGATGGTTTGTGGTCATTTAGCAAAAGTTTGCATTTTTGTTCAATCTACCTCAGCGTTGTAAGAATTGAGTGGGTCGTAAAATATTTTCTCGCAGCCCCCATGCAGTGTCATTTTAATTGGTAATATTCTTCAATTTTAGAGGCGCTGTGGAAATTGTCAGTGGGTTTATGGTTTAGGGCAGTGTTTCTCAACCGGCGAACCGGCCTGTTTTCAGTGGGTCGCAGGCTTTTGCACTGGAAAAATAATGCTAACATAGTAGAAAACAACGGAGCGTCAATCACACAGTAGATGGCGATTATACCCTGCTCAATCTCTTCTTCCTGTTCAGTCAATCAGCGCCTTCCCAATTGTTTTAGATGGGGACTACATCTAATTTTTACTGTGATTGTTTTATTTTATTTCATTTTTCTGCCCATAACAATAGGTCTCAAGAAAGTAACTGATAAAGGGGGAAGAAAAATGGAAAACAGTGACAACGATCGAAATACGAAAATATTGTTCAAGTGTCTGCCATTGAAACACTGATTGAAGGTTATATTTCTAGCTTTTTACCAGTACATTGATCTATTAACTTCACAATTATATAAATATCATTGTTAAGGTAAGGGAAGGCCAACCTTTTTCAAGCTGTGAACAACTTTTTGTTAATAATTAGCGCAAAGGGCACCCAGTTTGATATACATTCCTAAAATAACATTTTATTACTACTTTGTTATTATCAGGATAATTATTGGGAGTAGAGTTAATTAGACTCAGTCAACCACCCAAATAAATCATTTTATTAGAAAATCATAATGACTCAGAAAAGAAATATTTCCATTACAACTGTTTCAAAACAAAAAAAATTAGCAATGTAACAACAAACTATACCATACCTGTCAACCTCCACAACTCCATGCCCTGACAAACTATCGTATTTTCTCTTACAAAATACAAAATAATCTTACACCATATTTTTTTTTCCAAACGTGTTTAATTATGTAGTTTAACATGTTATATTGTACATGTGTTTCGTTAAATCATATATATTGCTAATTAACATTGTGTTGTGAGATACTGAGCTGCTTGACATGAACGAGGTTTATTATAAAAAAGTTAAAAAATTAAGTCGCTTGAACGTTCACTGTAGAAGGAAAAAATACATTCAAATATTATTAAGTAGAATAATACATTTTTTTATTCAAATTATCAATTCATTTTCTGCATTAAATTATCGTTGCTAATATACTGATTAAAGGGATAACCACAAACCTGTCTTTTTTCATTTTCTCCTTTTATACTTTCTTTTTTTTATTAACTTCTTTATACAACATAATAATTCGCAATATAATGCATCCAAGCAAGTGAGCCGTTTTAGAGGCGGCTCTCTTTAATGAGTTGAGCAGAAAAAGCTCGTTCTCTAAAAAGAGACGGACTTCTTTCACTACACAACTCTAACTCGTTTGACTTGATTGATTTGCCGTTTCGTGATAGCCGGTGTATACCAGATGGTACCCATAATTGACAAATTTGCGTTCTTCCGTACAGATTTTCGTGTACGTTGTACACATCTTAAAATGCATAATAAACGTACTTTGTACGGCAAAAACGTACAGGTTGACAGGTGTGCTATACCGTCCATTGCACAATATTTTGAAAATAAAGTCAGGAGGTGCAAATAGTGTACACAATAAGATCTAAAACCTTAAACAGTATACAAAAAAAAACTTCTACTACAACTGTTACAGACCAAAAGTCAAGAGACTCAAACCAAAAAGTTCAGCAAATGCAACGAACAAGCCCTTTTTGCTCTGTTGCTATAGTGACAACGGAATTACAATGACATGTTCACATTGCGGCTCGTTGCTCTCTGTAGTGTAAACCTTTTTCATGTTATGTAGAATTGCCACAGTAGCCGACCACTTTAAGACTCAAAAGACACTTGGAATTGTCCTTTTCTGTTGTTTGTTTAGACTGGACTGTGCTTCCTATTTACCTCTGTCATATTTCAATTTTGATAAGAGCTAGTGCATAGTTTTGGCCCTTTCTCTGCCTTGCAAGGAAGATACAGCGGCAGGCTTACGTAGGGAGAGGTGCAAAAAGTTTAACTATCAGTCGCACACATAGATAAGCTGGTTGAAACAGGCATAGAGATTGGACGAGGGCGCTGGGTAAGATAGAGAAGGATACAGCTATTAACATATAGAAGTCGCAATTTTGAATGATGAATGAATGAATAAATGAATGAAAATGTAATAAACACAAATTATTCATTATATATAGAGAAAGTTCACTCATTACGAAAGACACACTTTTCAAAGCATTGTCTTTCTTTTCCAGACTCAGACAATATAATTATGTTTACTACAGCCAGAAACAATCCTTTCGCTGTGATTACTGAATTCCAGCTGTCAAAAGACCAGGGTGCCTGATTAGAAATCGACTACCTGTGAAAACTGACTAATTTTAAATAAGTATTTTTTGAGGTCCAGGTAAGAGGGCATCAGATCCAGATCAAGGCCAAAATCCTCCAATATTTGTATTTTCTAAATGAATTTCTTCATATTTATGGAAAAAAAAACAACATAATTTATAAATATAGTCACAAAGTAAACTTGAGCGTGCATTATACAACAGTCATGCCATTCTCCACAGGATGTACAGCACGTGTTGCATTTAATATAAGGCTTATAATTTTTGTGGCTTCTGACACTATTGTTTTTTTTTTTTTTTGGTTCCAATATGGGTCTTTCAACATCTTGGGTTGCCAACCTCGGGGCTAGCTCATTGTTCTGCCTGCAGAGACTGTTGAAAGTAAGTACTGGGGCTTTAAATGTGCTACTTGTGCTGAATTTATTTCCTATTGTTATTTCATTGTTTATGGATGTACTTGAATTTAAAGTGATTATATTATTTTTTTCTAATCTATTTAAATTTAATTTGTAATCTATTGTTGATTGGATGAACTTTGATGATGTGATTGAGTGTTTTTTTTAAACAATCCATAAATAACAAGTTGCTAGAGTTAGTATGTTTTTTTTAAAAACTTTTATTCAAGTAATTATTTGGATGACTACTTTTTACTTCTACTTAAGTTATATTATTTTAAGTAACAGTACTTTACTCGAGTATATTGTTGGCTACTTTACCCATCTCTGCTCATCACCTTGTAGTATCCAGCCAATTAGTTCAACACAAAGTGACTTTCACGATCCAGTGAACACAGCATGCAGCCCGCAGAGTGGGAATCACCTCACCTGCTTGTATCGCTCCTCAGCAACAAAATTATTGGCAGACACACTGATGGAATGGCAGTTATGCGGATGCATTGAAGAGGTAAGCGCCGACACTGCGCCCAGCCTATTACAAAATGTTGTGAAATATTTGCATGCCCAAAGGGATAATCGGTTAGAGTAATACGATTTTTCGCTCCCTTATTTTGCATTTAACAGCGGCGAATGCAGCAAGCTCACTCCTCTAATGACTACAGGAGGAAGAAGCTTTCCTCGGTCCAAAGAGCAATTCATGTAATTTACAGGGTTCGTATAGCCTTTCTCATTGGTATCATACGAACGTAAAATGGTACTCATGACTATGTTACTTGCACAATGTTGACTGCACTATGTTTACTGCTCACCTTGCACAATGTTGACTATTTTTTTGCACTATGTTGACTATTTTTGCACCAAATGCATATTGCACAAACCCTTGCGATACCAACTGTATGTGACATCCTACATGCCGTCATTTCTTTGTGTAAATATTGTGTAAATTCGAGCACTTTCAATACATTTTCAACTTTTCCAGTACTTTCAAAGGCAGAAATTCAGCACCGGTCAAAAGAATGTTTTTTTTTTTTTTATTGCCGACTTTGATGACTAAAATAGCGTCACTATCTTCCTGTAGCAAATACGTTCTGCTACCTTTAAATGTTCCTAGTTATGATCTAATATATTTTTATGTCAATGGCCTGCTATGAACTAACATGTATTCTGACATTATGCTTAAACAACAGACAGTCCTTTACAAACACGGAATATGCTCTATAGGTGTAAGCCTTGGTAAATGAGTACAATACAGAGGACAAAAAAATAGAAAATATATGTACTGTATAAAAGGTATGTATGAAAACAGAAAAATGATCCAAAATTGATTAATATTAATTATATTGATTGCACCAAAGAAGAGTGCATTCAATCTTTAAATCGACTGCCGATCTTTCGCTTTTTGTTTATTTTAGTTTATATTTTTTGGGAGATCTGTATTTGAATAGGTTAAAATAAAATTGTAAATCGTTAAATTATTTGCATTTTATCATTTATTCATAGCCCTTAAGAGTTAATATTATAATTTAAAGGTTTTGCTTTTTCAGGGATTTTTTGTTGTTTGACTTTAAATCTGTTAAGTGTGTAAAAAGCTAAAATTATTTTGTATTTCACCTTTTTTTGGAGATATGTAAATATTTGAATTTAGATTGCATGCGTTTTCCAAGGATCAAATGCAAAACGTGTGGAATTACTTATGACTAAATAATTTTGTTAATACAGTTTTATTATTATTGATAATATATATCATCAACCCAAAAATCTGAGGAGCCATTTGGGAGATTAAAGATCCGGCTCTTCTTAGTGAGCCGAGTCAAAATAGCCAGTTTTCAAGTAGAGCTGTTCTCTTGGGTGCGACCAGTCGGGCCGGTGACGCTTCACATCACAACGCCATAATGACAAGCAAACAGGGCAGGCGTGTCTACATAATTTTCACACACTTTTTCTTCAATTGTTTTTCATTTATTGTGTTGTCTATATAGTTAGATTAACAAGGAATATGGTAAAGGTAACAATTTCAAGAATTTCAGAGAACTTTACCCAAATTAATGCATTTTCCTGACTTTGAAAGCACAACATTAAAATTCAAGTATTTAAGGATTTTAAGCGCCGGTATGAACACTGGATTTAGTCCATTGTTTCAAGGCACCTGTTTGTGGATGAGACAAGGAGAGGCAGCAAGTTACACGTTTACATTTGACCCCCCCATGTTAAAGCCCTTTTCCTCTCTTCTCAGCCATGACTACCTCATCACTGTTATCACCATTCTGGTTTTTATTGTAACAAGGTATTAAAACTGCCACACAAACGCATAAAAGTTAATGTACCATAAGTTTAATGGTCTTCATGTGCAACCATTTCTCAACATGACATCATTTTGAATAGTCTGACTAGCTAAAAGAAGGTTTTTTTTTGTCTGTTTTTCTTTGCCCATGGGCAATCTAGTGTTCAACTCAGCTTCAAAGGCAGACGTGGGCCGTCAGGGCCAGCAAGGCCTACTCTCTCATCACAATTGTAACAAAAGTCAATTTCATTTTAAATGAATTTTTCCAAAGTGTATATATGTTCAAAATAATCCTCCATATTTTGTATTTTTCACAATGTGTTCCATCCATTTGGTTACACTCCTTCAGATACATTTAGGCCAGAGTTTTTAATCCAATTAGAATTCAGCTAGCCTGTGTCGTCACAGCTTATTTGAAATCAGCACAAAGCCTTTAGAATCAACAGTGCTGGCGTCTGAGCAATCTAAATAAATTGCACATGTGGCTGATAATTAGAATAGCAAATTGGATCACTAGATGGTAGTCTAGTGTATTGTGTAGACCATTCTATCTACCGAGAGAGCTAGTTGTGGTCATTGTGATAGCTGTTTACATCCCACCGGATGCTAACGTTAGCACAGCGCTAAATCTCCTGCTCGCCGCCATCAACAAACAACAGCTTGCACACCCCGACGGAGCTTTCATTATCGCTGGCGACCTTAATAAGGCATGTTTAAGGACTGTAATTCCAAAATTCTTTCAACATGTGAACTGTGCAACAAAACTTTGGACCGCGTATACAGCAACATCAAAAACGCATATAAAGCTTCTCTCCTCCCCCACCTAGTCAATTCCGATCACCTATGTCTGTCCCACACCCCCTCATATACCCCCATCCGGAGAAAAACAAAGCCTGTAACAAGGACAACACAAACATGGCCTGAGGGAACCCTCTCTCAGCTGAAGGACTGTTTTCATTAAACTTGCTGGGTGGTATTTGAACACCATGACCTCCAGAAATTCACTGACACTGTTTTATCCTACATTAGATACTGCACGGATAAAGTCACAGTAAACAAAAAAAATCAAGGTCTACCCAAACCAAAAACCCTGGATGTCCAGCACGTGTGCACCCTCCTCAAACACCGCAACACTGCCTTTAGGTCTGGAGACAAGGCTCTTTACAGTGTGGCCAGGGCTGACCTGAAGAGAGGCATTAAGAAAGCAAAGGCAGCCTACACGAGGAGGATCAAGCACCTTTTCGCTGGAAATGACCCAAGGAGGATGTGGCAGGGTCTTCAACACATCACTAACTTCAGTGGCCACAACCTAGCAACTGTTTAGGATGATGCTTCACTAGCTGCGGACCTTAATCAGTTCTTTGCTCGCTTTGAAGCTGGAAGGCCACAAACAGCCACATCACACCCACCAACAACCAGCAGCAAGACACTCACATTTCAGGAGCATGAAGTTAGGCATGTGCTGAAAACTATAAACCCCAGGAAGGCAGCTGGCCCGGATGGATTACCAGGCAGGGTACTCAGTGACGGTTCCGATCCGCTGGCTGGGGTCTTCACCACCATCTTCAACCAGTCCCTGTCACAGGCGACCGTCCCACCCTGCCTCAAAACCTCCACCATCATTCCCATCCCCAAAAAGTCAGCAGTGGAAAGCCTCAACGACTACTGGCCTGTCGCTCTTACGCCTGTGGTCATGAAGTGCTTCGAGAGGTTAGTGTCCCAGTACATCAAAGACTCCCTGCCACTAACACTGGACCCCCACCAGTTTGCCTACAGGGCAAACCGCTCCACTGACGACGCCATAAACACATCACTTCACACCGTGCTGAAAGACCTGGATCACCGGGGGAGCTACGTCAGAATGCTCTTTCTGGACTTCAGCTCAGCCTTCAACACCATTAATCCTGAGATCCTGGTGGAGAAACTCTCACACCTAGGACTCTCCCTCCATCTGCCACTGGATAATGGACTTCCTCTCCAACCGCCCACAGTCCGTGAAACTCGGTAACCACGTCTCTCCCACCCTAACACTGAGCACTGGCTCCCCCCAAGGTTGTGCACTGAGCCCCCTGCTTTTTATCCTCTACACCTCCGACTGCTCACCGATCCACCTCACAAACACAATCATTATTTTCGCCGATGATACCACCTTGATCGGCCTCATCTCTGAAGGGGACGAGGCGGCTTACAGGGATGAGGCGGAGTCACTGTCAACGTGGTGTTAGAAAAACCACCTCATACTGAACACCACAAAAACAAAAGAACTGATACTGGACTTCAGAAGGAATGGCAGGAATCCAGCACCACTAATCATAAAAGGAGACTGTGTAGAGAGAGTCCACTCTTTCAAATTTCTGGGTGTGCACATCTCTGACGACCTCTCCTGGTCTGCAAACACCAGAGCGGTGGTAGGAAGGCCCAGCAGCGACTGCGTTTCCTGAGAGAGCGTATCCAGCAATTAGAAAATGATTACAGTTATTCAAATCATCTAAAACAGCAGCTGCAGGTGTCCTCAAAGCCACGGTGGAGAGCATTCTAACATACTGCATTACGGTGTGGTATGCTGGGTGCAGAGCAGCAGAGAGGAAAACGCTCCAGAGGGTCATCAAAACAGCCCAGAAAATCGTCGGTTGCTCTCTGCCCAGTCTGGAGGACATTGCCTGCTCTCGCTATCTCAGCAGAGCAGAAAACATCATCAAGGACTTTTCTCGGCCACCACCTCTTTGACCTGCTGCCCTGTGGCTAGCGCTACAGGTCACACAAAACAAAAACAAAAAGACTCAGAGACAGTTTCTTCCCCAGAGCCATTACCACCCTAAACCTACACCGCACATAAAACTGAAAGCGCTTGCAAACACACTACCTCATACGAACGTAAAATGGTACTCATGACTATGTTACTTGCACAATGTTGACTGCACTATGTTTACTGCTCACCTTGCACAATGTTGACTATTTTTTTGCACTATGTTGACTATTTTTGCACCAAATGCATATTGCACAAACCCTTGCGATACCAACTGTATGTGACATCCTACATGCCGTCATTTCTTTGTGTAAATATTGTGTAAATTATAACTATAACCTTATCCTACTTGTTTTATAACCTTATCTTCTCTGTTCCTTATCTTCTTGGTTTCTTTACCTCACTGTGAATGTGTGAGACTGGAGTGTCATGCCCAATTTTGTTGTCACAATATGTTAACCCATTTTGTAACAATGACAATAAAGGTATATTCTATTCTATGGCCAGCTAGAAGGCCTCATGCTGAACGTGACCTGTTTGCGTCAGATGATTGGATACCCACTTGAGTTAAGTAAAGGCAGGGCTGTGCATATCAAGCTAAATGATAGCTATTTTTAATGTTGAAAAGGTCAAAATGTGTCATGTTTTTGACATTTCAAGACTTGTTTTCAGACATTCATTTTGGGACTCATTGAAAAATGTTTCCTTGTTTTTATTTATTTTAGTCCAATATGTCTCTTTCAGGGGCAGAACGGTGGCACAGCGGTTAGCGCCTCTGCGGCACAGTTCTGAGGTCATGAAATCAAACCTCCAGTGCGGAGTTTGCATGTTCTTCCCGTGCTTGTGTGGGTTTTCTCCGGGCACTACGGTTCCCTCCCACATTCCGAAAACATGGATGTCAGGTTAATTGGTCGGTCCAAATTGTCCCTTGGCGTGAATAAGCGAGCGAATTCTCTGTCCCTGTGTGCCCCTGCGACTGGCTGGCAACCAGTTCAGAGTGTCTCCTGCCCACTGCCCGAAGATAGCTGGGATGGGCTACAGCACCCCCGCGACCCTACTGATGATAATCAGTGCAGATAATGGATGGATGGATGGATGGATGGATGGCTCTTTCAACCTTTTGGTTGTTCTTCCTGCCTGTTACAAAAAAGTACTGGGGCTTTGAATGTGCTACTTGTGCTTAATCTATTTATTTGGACTTTGATGATTTGATTAAATAGTTTAAAAAAATGAATAAATAATTCAACAACTAAGACGTTGTTACAGTTACTCAGTACTTGAGTATTGTAAATTCCGGCCCTTACGCCGCGACTTTTGTCACAAGCTTTCAACCCTGCAGCCTATTCAATGATACGGCTAATTTATGCATTGATTCTAACGGCCGAGTAGTATGGGTAAGAGTATGATGCAAGTTTAATGTAACTTTGCACTTTGTGCATGAACAAATCTAGCCTGAACAGACCCTCATCATGGGAAAGGTGTCAATTGAAAGGGGAGCGCTAACTACCTTATTGGGAAGAATTTTACTAGTCTGTTTATTTGTAAACGGAAATAATGTTGCAAAATGCACTTATTACACAAAGAAACATCCAACGAAGCAGAAATGTTTAGACGGATTTCTATCTATCTTTCGGCATTAACATGTGTTTTGGCGTAAATATTTTACTTTGTTGGATTCCATGGATTTTTTTTATGTAAACAATGCAATTTTTGCGGATATTCAAAGAAGTTAAAGACGGCCATAGGACGTAATGGTGAGTTACGCCGGCTTATACAGTAGTTTACGGGTATATGTTTCCCCAAGAGTTGAAGCTTTCCAATGATATGTGGCATGAGGTATTTCTTTTTCCAGTGACATCGTACAGACACGTCAAGTGGCCCGCCAGTGGGCCGTCGGAACATTAAGGGGTTAAGCTACTGTATATTAATATTATTTTTTCATTGTACCATATTTCTTTCATTATCTCATCTTTCAATGTATGCACATGCGGCTTATAGTCAGGTGCGGCATATATATATATATATATATATATATATATATATATATATATATGTTCAAAATGTTTTTCCTTTAAAAATTTACTTGGTGCGGCTTCTAATCAGGCACGCTCTAAAGTCCAGAGTTTATTGTAGTTTTTTTCACAAAGTATTTTTTTTAACTTTTATTCAAGTATAATAGTAATTATTTGGATGACTTATTATCTTTTCTAACAGTACTTTTGGCTACCTGCCTCTGGGGCACTTTAGAGACAGAAGGTCAGTTTTATGGACCAACCGGGAGGCTCAAAGCCACTCTTGCCATCCATTGGTCATTGTTTGGACAAAATTCCTCATTGTACCTATGAGTCACTCAAGAAAGTGGTTACACTTTTTTGTGTGTGTTTTTAAAACCCCAAAAAAGTTGTTTCACATCCGTGGCAACACGAACTAACGACATGCAAATATGTCTTCACGTCCATGGCACTGAATGAGTTACCATAAATTTACTACACATATATTTTATTTGTCTTTATTTTTTTATGACAAGCCACACTGGAAGGTGGAAATTAGCATTTATATTGCAATCTAGAGCAAAGCTTGTTTCCCAACTGTTTTGGTCAATGTTTTCTTGTGCCCTTTCCCTAGAAAGGGGAATTTAAGCTCCATGAAGTTAAAAACCCTGCCAGAGTTGAAATTCAGCCCAAAAAGTGAAGGAGCTCTTAAATTAATCTGTGGCTAAAGGCTAACTCTGGCGGCATTTTAACAACCTGGAATTCCCACATGGGCAACCAAGTCATTGAGGGCTGCATGTTTTTTGAGGTTTCTCTTCAACTCAGGTATTACAAACACCAGGATTGTTAACAATGAAGAGAAACATCCGCAACAGGGGTTGGGAACTCATGGCTCACAAGCTATAAATATTGTTTCAAGCTGGGAGATAATATATAACTTCTGCTAATACTGTCTTGAGGTGTCGGACAGACCCAAACGCAAGACACAAGGGATATGGTCTAACCCCACAATTTTATGCCTAATCAAGGAGTCTTTTGCAGTCCCAAAGTTGCAAGTGTCCGCAAGTACTCTTAAGTCAGTTATGTACTTGTCAATCGTTTCATTGATGTTCTGGTTTCTGGAGAAAGACCTGTACCTCTCAACAGCTCCATTTGGTTTAGGATTATAGTGTTTGTCGAACAACGCTATTAGCTTGACTAAAGTTTCCTCTCTTTGCTCTTCTGGTCTGAGTGTAGTCCACAACGTTTTTCCCAGTTCCCTACCGGTTTATCCAATCAAGTATTTGAACATTTTGACCTTTGTTTTATCGTCTGACTCTGCCAAAGTTATGTCCACATACAATGAAACTTCCATGTTTTCGCCAGGCAGTTGCAATGCCAATCCAATGTGGCGGAAGGTTTCAGACCGAATGCATCCATGGTCTTTTTATGTTCATTTATCTGTTAGCGTCTATAAGTTTGATGATACAGCTGCCACCATGTTTTATGTTAGATATTATATTTACATGAAGAATTGCACACAGAAGTATGCTCATCAGCTTTACCGGAAACTTAAGTGGCTGCATTACAAGTTGGTTCACCTGTCATACCGCGCCGGTTAGAACACTTACCTTGTAACATCATAGACTTGCTGAAGCCTCACCTTAGGACATGTATACAAGCATGCGCTAAGTTGACCTCTTATCCATATTTTCATTCAGATTTGTCATATCCGGTGTATTAACTGCTTTTATGATGAGTATGAATATGTATGAATAAACAATGTGCATGAGATACAGCATAGCTTGTTTGTCCTTGGGTCATCTTTGTGACGTTGGGTTCCGAACGCTTAGTTATATGGCTATATGCTGCCAATGACAATGTTGTTTTGCCATTTTTTTTAAGTCTGACTTTCACTTTCAGGGTTTTCTTTTGAATATGACATATCATACTCTGGGTTATAATGCTATAATATTTTCTTGCTGTGATTCCCTTCCTGTATTAGAGTTGTCTTGGTGGAAATCACAAAGAAATCAACTCTGGAGCCTCTTCATCACCATAAAGCACACTCATGGCATCATTATTGAGAGAATTTGGGCTCCAGTCATCCACAGCCCCATTATAACCCCCTAAAATCCACCCAAAAAACATGTTGTCTGTGAACCCATCTTTTTTTGTTTATGTCTGCAGCTGTATGGTTCACATATAATACTAATTGGTTTGAGACTTATTGAAGGAATGAATATCCAGAAGAAGACCACTTGATTGGTCGTATTTATTTCTACTACTGATTGATCTGGACACAACTAAAATGTAACATTCTGTGGTGTCCAAACAACACTGTGACCTGGAATTCAACTCAATTTGTCTTATGGGTCATTTTTGTAAAAAGAACTGTCCAGCTAACATGAAAATGTGCATTTAAAAAAACATTTCATTGTTTTATGCTTTTAGGGCCAATTTGGGAAAAGTCATGAAGTTTAAAGTTAAAAAAAAAACATATCATTCAACTGACTATTGGGGGATTTTCAACACATCAGCTGGTCCTTTTAATCAGAAGACTACAGTAGAGTAAGATGCTCGCTATACTACAAATGAGAACCAGGAGACTGCATATTCTCTTTTAACTGTGTAACCTGCCTGTTTTTGCTCAAGCACTACCCAAAATTAAAGCATTTTCAAAACTCTCTTTTTCTTAATAAAGGAAAGGATAAGCTTAAATGTGATGAAAAATACTAGAAAAAATAAAAAAACAAAACAAAAATGTGAAAGATGCAGCAACAATACTCCACTGCCTTGAAATAGTTCAGTCCATTTGACTTCTAGCACCACTTTCACCCCCTCCCTTCTTTACTCCTTTTTCGCATGGCTAGTGTCACTTGAGGCATATCTAAAATAGCATCTAATTTAGTACTTCTGTCTTGGCTGGCCACCCACACAGGGAATGTGACTCAGTCCGAACAATATGCCTATGTGTGACCCAATGGTCTTAACTGGTGGTTCAAACTGCACATCGTGAACAAAGGTGCTTTTAGATTGGAAGTTGCAAAGCAAGGACATTAATAGCGACCTGACGGGTCAGCTCATGTCGTCTACTTAATTTTTGTGAGGCGTGATCTAACAATTGCATGCAGTGAAAAAAGATAAACCTTTTTAGAGATAAAGAAGAAGGCACTTAAGCCAACTCATTGGACATGGTTTCTTAAGTATTTTTTTCAAGGATGCGCTAAACTATCAAAAGATGTCTTTTTTTCTACTGTATTCAACTTTTTATAAACGCATGCGTTACAGGGCGAGGATTAGTGTGATCTGATTAGCATATGAACGGAATTTTGATAGTAATTTTTACTCTGATTTATAATTTGATTGTTTAATCCTTTTTAGCCAGCTCCTGAATAACAATCACTAATTATCTGAGTCTCAATTAATGAACTGTGTTGAAGCCATGCGTGTGTGCGCAAGAGAGCGTGATTATGTTCAATTAATTGAACCAATTAAAAACTCATCAGAAGGGCCCACTGCATTGTAGTTGGAACCACCACTCATCAAACAGCTTTAGAGTTGCAGTTGTTTTGACATGTTTTGTTTTACAAGCGAGAATCTGTGAACGGCATAAATTTACATGGAACATAATTACAGCATTATTCTATATGCCTAAGATGATGACAGGATTTAGATGACGTGCCCCTGCACATATTTGTTGCACTCCGTTGGTTTTGAGTGAAAATCACTGCTTATCACCACTGTTAACATTGATTAGACAAATACAAAAAGTTTTTAATGAGAATGGAAAACTTTGTTTAACTACACAGCCGTTACTACATGGTAAGTTACTGCATTGTTACGCTACATATTAAACGCAAGTCATGAATAATAGTTTCTTCTAATTACTGAATACCCCTACAACACTCACGTTACACATAAAACCTTCAATTCACCAATGACATTTTCTGAAGGGTTAGCCTGCATATATTAACCTCCATCTCAAGCATATAGTAGGTGGGCACTGAGTTTCTACTAATGGAGATATTCTACCTACCGTATATACTCGCATCTCAATTACATCAATTAAAAACTTGAATTATGGTGTCTGTTTATGTGTGCATATTGGATTGTGTATTACCCATAGCAAATGGTAGGCAGGGCATGGGGATGGCGGCATGGCTTAAGCAGGAACAACAACCAACAGTAAACCAATGGAACAAATGTGATCACAAAATGTACAGTACTTGCGAGCTGAATTAAGGTGTCTTCATTTTTAAAATTATTTTGGTAATACACCATGCCTGGTGAAAAAATAAAATGTCTTGGACAGTACCCACAAATGGAGAAAGGTATTCAATTGGTTTGAAGCCCGGATACGAAATGAATGGATATGGAGTGTTTCGTCTAATTGTTCGTTTCTATGCTCTCAAGATTGAACAAGCAAATAAAGATAAACATGCTTCACTCCTTTTACAGTTCGGGCGCTCCGTCCACTACCATGTAATTCCGTCCCTGAACTTGAACACAGTGTATGATTTAGTGTTAAACATATCAGTGTTTTAATGAAATCATAAAAACATGACCTATATGACCCCCCCCCCCCCAAAAAAAAAAAAATAATCAAGGATGAGGAGCAAATGTTGAAGAGGATCTACAGAGCAGAAGTAAATGGAAGGAGACCAAGAGGAAGGACGTATTTTCCGTGTATGGTTTTATTGTTGCACTGCAGGAAAGAGGTCTAAATATAGTGGAAGTTAGAGCTCTTGTTCGTGATAGGAATGAGTGGAGAGGTCTTGTAAAAGGATAGTGGGATGTTTAGACGCGTTCTAAGGGATGGGCAGGGCACCTGTATGATGCGGCAGGGGTAAACCAGTGAAAGCTGTCGGGCCCTGCTGTTAAATATAGTGGAAGTTAGAGCTCTTGTTCGTTATGTTTTATATTATGTGGCTATATCAAAGCAGGTTTAGGGGGTCAGCTTATAAGTGAGTATATACGGTAATTTGTAACAAGGTAATCACTGTTTTATAGTGACGTGCCGTACACTGCCCATAATACAACTAATGAAAGGATGGACGATTGAATTTATAAAAAGACCCTCATAGGGACATGATAATGTCATATATTGGAGTAAAGTCAGGGAGTTTACATTTCCTGTTTTATATTTAAATTCTTGACACCTATCGTTTCAGGTCACTTGCTCTTTTCCATGTGACGTCAGTCGACACCACACCCTTAAGAGTCAAGAACTGAGGGATTACACCATAATGCATAATGTCTTAGTTTGTAGGAACATACAGGTAGTGCTTTAACAATTACCTACAAAACCTAGAAAACATTACTCAAATGGTTGGTACAGAGTATAATATGATTGTGAAAATTGTAAAGGATAGTAAAATGGACTCATGCTCAGAAAAAAAAATCATTTTTGTGCTGAAAATGTAATAATATAGAGCAGGGCCGTGATCTACTTTGCTGTGTTACCGCAATGCTCTTATCTCATGAAAAAGAAAATGCCACCATTAATCTAATGTCAAGTCTGGTGAAACATGCAATCTCCTGTTTACTTGATTAAAAGTGTCATGTGTATTGGTGGATTTCTCTGGGCATTTCCATTTTTTTTCCTTATGGCGAAAATGCCATTGCTGTGTCCTATACAGTATACAGTAGCAAGTGTAACATTTGTATCCATCCGTGTATGGTTTACATCCATGTTTTTAGCAAGTCAATGACAAGAAAATCTTGTAAACACATGGGGCGCAGCAACGGAACTCAATTTTGCTGTCACGATCCTATACTTGTTTCCTGTTTCTCTGTAGGTTCCTTCTCTATCTCACTCTTTCCTATCCCTCTCGAGCTTTCACTCACAGCTATGTTTACTTGTCCTGAATCCCCTACTATCACTACTCTACCTTGTCATTAAACACTCTGTTCCTTTGGCTTTGTGCTAGTTCGTTGCCTTCCTTGTCATATCACAAATACTTTTGTCTCGGCCGTTTTATTATTCCGGTGTACCGAACCCTAGACTGCCCTTCTGCCTCAGGAGTACTGTCTGACGAACTGTTGTGCTGTTGCCTTTGCTGGGAACACCAACCCCTCACCTGCATTCTGGACCACGATTGTTGCCTTGCTGCCGGACTTCCCTTGTCTGGAACGCTGACCGCAAAAAACATCACATTTGCTGTACTAATCAATGTTTCTTCACTTTGCTTCCGCACCACCTTGAGTGGAGGAAAAAGAACATGGTACTTTTTTGAATTTGGTGAGCGATATAAATGAAATCATCCTTTGTTTAATGTCAAAAGTTAAATGTGGAAATTATGCCTACAGGAGTTATTCATTTGTCTCTATTCATGTAAAGGATTCATTTGAATTGCTCCCAAAATCCAAATTCTGATCACAGTCAGACGATTCCCTACATGTAAACATAGTCACTTTAGGAAATGAATTTCATAGTACAGCAAAGCCATTTTATCTGCCAGTTTTGAAATTGTGTTGCTAGGGGCACAGTGTAGCTGGAAATTTCATTCAGTTGCTCCTTGATTTCCATGAGTTGGTCCCTCAAGCTCAACAAAACGGTGTTCTGGTGTTCCACCTACCACATAACATTGGCATTCAGAGAAAATCCTGACTGTTCCTGCTTCAACAGTCCCTGGGCCTGGAGGGCGTTTCATAAGTTGTCTGTGTCTGCTGCTTCTATCTTGGCTAGTTCATTCTGTCATTCCGATTTCTGTATTCTTATCACACAAAGTGAGTGGAATAAGCCCGCCCTGATTCCAAGACTTTCCCAGGACGTCACAAGCCAACTCATTGAGGTGGACTTGCTGAAAATGTCAACGATCTCAGCGCCCTATCCATCAATATCGACCGGAGGATATCTGACCAATGACGGGGGAGGCTTCTGGCACGGGCCGGCTCGCCTCGTTGACGTCACCACAATGTGAGGAGTTCATGTCACCCACCTTCTCGCCATCTACCGTGCCCAGAGGAGGGGCAAGAGATTATGGAGGTAAGAATTATGCCAGGGGTGTCCAAACTTCTTGCAAAGGGGGCCAGATATGGTATGTTAAAAATGTAGGGGGGCCAATCTTGGCGGACGTTCTTTACATATATCAGCAATTGATTTAAATACATTTCAGCGAGCCCTTCTGTGTTTCACATTTGCTTTTTTATTTTAATTTCAGCTATCTTAAGCATGCGTTTTGGTTAATTTGAAACAGGCATATCAAAATTCAATTGACATTGAAAATTGAAATTAAATATTCACTTAACTTCACTTTTTTAAAAAAATTTTAATTAACTTTTTTGCAACAGTTGAAGAGAAGTAATTGTACTCTTGGGTGCAAATTACATTTGAAACGTAAAAAAAAACTCTCACCATGTCAGTTTATTATTTACAGAATTTTTAAACACAATAACAGAGAAATTGTCATATCAACAAGTGCAGGGTGTCACTATCACCCGGATCGGGAACACCTGTGTTCAGGATTTGGCGCCAACAGCCAGGACAGCTGATTGGCGCACCCTGTATATTTAAATCCCCAGCTTCCGGTAATACTTTGTTCGATTGCACTCATGCTACCTGTTGCCTTCAGCTCAGTAAGCCCGTACCTCTGACTCTTTGCCTGCTCCCTGTTCTTTTCTGATTGATCTCCGTTGCCGACCCGTTTCTGTAATTCTGCCCTGCCCGTCTGACTCCTGAACTCTTTTCCGAACACTACGATTACGCCTGTCCGCGACCATTCCCGCCAAGCCTTCACCCGCCTGTCAAGTTCCGTCAATCCGCCAACCAACGGATCGAAGAATCCCACCTTGTCATTTCCTTCCTTTCAATAAAACCAAGAAACGAGCGCAAGTGATCTCAGTCTTCCTTTCGTCCTGCCTGACACAGGGCTCATTTAAAATATGATGGTAACTATAAATGTTGATTGGCACACCTCTCTCTTCCTCTCGCTTGGCGACCCGGGGACAGGATGCGCGGTGGTGATGTGCGCACTAGCAGTGAAGCCCTCTTTGTGCGTACCTTACAGTCCAACCCTACAGGCTTTCACTCCAGAATAATAAACAGACATAACCCGCCTCAATGAAAAATGATGACTTGTCCGCATTAGTGTGATGGGTGAAACTGAGATCTGGAGTGAAGGACAAAGGCCAGGTCTGGCTCAATGGCAGTAGTATTGATGCACAAGATGTCTTGTAAGTGAGAGTCCGATAGCCGTGTCCTCACATGGCTTTTATTTAAGTTCATAACCGAGAATGTCTTCTCACACAAATACGTCGACCCAAACAAGCTAGAGAAAAAAAGTCAAACTCCTTTCCTCTGACTCCCAATTGTCTTTTGATGTCCGATGACACCTCCTCAAACCTACGCGCCACAGTGTTACGTGCCAGGCAGACTTTGGCAAACTCTTGCTGCTTCTCAAGACAGATATTTTTTATTATTGTCATCACAGTCTTTGATAAATTCACCCTCGGTGAAAGGTTTGCAATGCTTTGCGATCAGCGCTGCTACCTCGTAACTAGCCTTTGTAGCATTCTCGTTTGACTCTCGAGCTTTTGTAAAATATTGCTGCTGTGACATTAAGCTAGCTTCAAGATGTTTCAGTTTCTCGCTGCGTTCATTACCAGTGATCTTGTCATATGCATCAGCATGTTTTGTTTGGTAATGTCGCTTCACATTGAACACTTTAAAAACAGCCACTGTCTCTTTACAAAAGAGGCAGACACAGTTGTTACGTATTTCAGTGAAGAAATAATCAAATTTCCACCCATCCTTGAACCGTCGGCCCTCGCAGACAACTTTTCTCATTTTGTTAATTGCCGCCATTTTAGAAAATTGGGGGCCCTCACATATTTATTTGCTGTTCCTATTTGAGCCGCTGGATGGCAGCAATAGAGCACGCAGGTAACAGTGCCAGGCGTTATTGATTTTATGACGGAGGCTGCGGGCCGGATGAAAATTGACCACGGGCCGCATTTGGCCCCGGGGCCGGACTTTGGACATGTCTGAATTATGCACTTCTCTCCGGTAGAAAAAAAACAACATCTTGAAGGACATAGCTTTTATTGTGGGAAGAGAGGGCTTTAGATCTGTTCGGGCCCTACCAGAAAGGTAGGACATCAATAACAAAACACTGCAAGTGGTTTTAGTAAAGAAGGTATGAACAGTATCATGATTGATCTCACATCCGCAATGATTAGCCATGGCCGATGGGCCAAAGAGGTACCCAGATTTATTGACATTGGTTCTGACTCAAACCTTGGGAATCCCTCTCTCTCAGGGTTACTCAGAGTGGGGTGGAAGCACAATGCAGAATTACAGATTAGTACATGGGTACCTCTACTTACGAAATTAATTCGTTCTGGGAGTAGCTTCGTAACCTGAAAACTTAGTGAGAAGAGACGCCTTTTGAGTGTAAATGTGCTAATCCTTTTAAAGTCCCGCAGAAGTACAGTATTCTATTGAAATGAAATGATCTGCATTTATATTTATATAGCGCTTTTCAAGTCAAGACTTCCCAAAGCTCTTTACAGTGTGCTTCAAATTTCCCAATAGCGGCCGTGCAGCCATGTAAGGCGCTAACCTGCATATTGGAGTATTAGGGGTTCAGTGTCTTACCCAAGGACACTTTGGCATGTAACACGGAGGAGCCGGGATTCGAACTGCGATCTCTTGATCCCAAGATGAGCGCTCTACCTCCTGAGCCACTGCCACCCCATACTCATTTAATCAATCGTAAAAGAGCCTCCGAATATGAAACAGATACATGTTTAAATTATATTACCGCACAATAAACACAAAACGAGAGGCACAAATGTAAAAAAAAATAACAAAATAATTTAAATTATAATTTACCATTTTTGCCCTGTGTTTCTTGAAAAACTGATCCAATGATGTCTGCTTTTGCCGGGTTTTGACAATCTGTCAGACGGTTATCATAATGAGCGACAGCCAGACTTGTCAAAATCTTTTCCAGGTGATTCCTTTCACAAATTCCGAGTCCTCATGAAATAATGCTAAAACGTCTTTAATTTTAATTTGGGTTGCTTCCCCCTCTCTGCCATCTTGCCGGAACCGCTCCTCCTCCTCGTATCTGAACTTCGAATTGTGACGGTTACACGAAAAACTTGGGATAACACTTGGGCACTGGGTTACCAGGCAGATTTGAAGCGAAAGACAGTTTGTTTACCTCCGGGAAATCCTGGCAGCAGGTGATATAGCAGTGTGTACTGTATTTTTGACTTGGTATTCTGAAACGGCTTTGTAAATAAAGGTAATATTTCTCCCGTTCAGGTACTTTGAAACCAGAAACTTTTGTATGTAGAGACATTCGGAAGTAGAGGTACCACTGTATTGTGGAATTTATTTTAGGCAGGGTTTGGCACATGGTGAGTCAATAGGTAATAATATCTAAAACGTCGGAGGCTGCAATCGTGGTCTGAGAGACTGCCAAGTGATTGATTGTCCAGCAGGCAGTACTAGAAATTTAGAAGGCCAGGTGAGTGGTCGATAAAACGTTTGGAGAAAGTCTGTGACAAGGCTTAGAACGTGACAAAAAAGGCAATGAACCAGTACCAAGCCAAGAATACAGAGTGGTTAAATCGTGAAGAGGGAGAGGTGTGGTTGGAGAATAATGAGGGCAAATGAGACCAGGTGTGGGGTGGAAATAAGAGCCAGGAAGTGAGTGACCAAATAAGGTAAAAGCAAGCGAGAGGGGGAGAGAGAAAAAGAGAGGAAACCAACTCTGAGAGAAGGATTATGATAAACAAAGCCTGTGTCGGTGACGTAGCATCACGTAACTTGGAAAATGAAGCCTACCTGTGTTCGTCGACCGGATTTTGTCACGTAACCAAGCCCAACCAATTGATTGCTCTTGCTGACGTGTTACTCAGGTAGGAAGAGGGCTTGAATCCGGTGAAAACTTGGTAGCCAAGTAGGGATAGAAAGTCAAACTCTTTTTCGAGAAGTAGCTCACTTAAAGGAGCCAGCTCTCCTAGCTCCTTTAATCCATATATTACCAAATATTCTGACACATTATGCATGACAATAATTATTCATAGCAGCACACCATGAAACCATGTAATTTTTTCAACACTACTTTGAATTTTTGACTTAGTTAAACGTTGAACCTTTTTTTACTAAGCGACTTTAAAATCAAGCAATTCAGAATATATGAAAAACAAATGAAAGAACAAGAGATAAACCATTTGTCGTGATTGTCACCTGGGGAAATCGTTTTGGAGCGCACTTCCTGATTGGCTGACGTTCTCCTTTTAAGCGGTCTGCGTCCAGAGATGGACGTCAGACCGTACTTTTTGTATTCCTTGTGTGTTTCTCCAGACTACAAAGTACCTACGACTCCTCTTGCCTCTTTCATGCCTGCCTTCCGTTTTTGACCTGTTTCCGTCCCACGTTTTTCGACCTGCTCTCCCGCCCTGGCCATCAACTTACCTGCTAAGCTGTACCTTCCACTTACCTGTCACGGAGCTGCCATTCCGCCCAAAGAGGTTGATAAGCGACAAGCGCCGGCGTCATAAGCCAGCTCCAACAACTCTTTCCAATAAAAACTCCTTTGAAACAAATGCTATTGAATCCGAGAGTCCGTCCTGGTTCATGACAGAACGGTTTGACCACAGCATGGATCCAGCGGACGTTTCTCTCCCCTCCGGAGAATGCGGAAATGCCGATTAGCCATCCGCGTTACAGCGCCTACTCCAGACTGAAGGCGTGGTACAGCAAATTGCCCATGATGTCTCCACCCTGGTTCAAACAAGTGCAACCACACCAGCACTTGTTTGATCAACACCAGCAGCGTTGGCGAGCAATTACGGCCAACTTCGATCTACTCCCATCGACGCTGTCCTCCATGAAGCCCAGCTCCCACCGCTCTCCTCCCAACTTCAGCTTGCCAGCCTTAGGAAAGCTGATGAATGGTTCCACCTCCCTCCCAACGATCACAGGAGAGTACTCCTCCAAAAGCACGGTCCTAAACGCCTCAAGAGAGAGGACTGGCGTAATACCACAACCCCCATTTTATCCTCTCTCAACCTCACGCCAGTGGACTCGGAGTCTGTACATGACCCTAATATTCCATGGCCTCTGGCGCCCCCACCACCCATTCATTTCACCCCTGTCCCAAAGTCCGCATCGCCTGCCCAACAACTTGCCACTGCAGAGGAAACACTTGCGGATCTGGGCCCAACCGACTTGTATATTTTCACCGATGGTTCCACTCTCAACAGTACGGAGAATGGAGGAGCCGGAGTGGTCATCTTTAAAGGCAACACACTAATCCACTCCTGGCATGCGCCAACCGGGGCCTTTAGCAGTTCTTTTCAGACCGAAAAGTCTGCCATGATCGCTGCAATCGCCTGGCTACACCACAATGACGACCAGTCCTCAGCCTCCATCATGACGGATTGCAAGTCCCTTCTCCAAGCTTTCTCCAACCCTAATATAACAGACCCCTCCCTCCTGTCTCTTAACTCCTCAATTGCGGCCTTCTCCCCATCCAAGAGCATCCGGCTTATTTGGGTCCCGGGTCACTGCAACCTCCCGGGTAACGACTTTGCAGACGAGCAGGCTAAATTAGGCTCGGCCCTCCCTCAACCTACCGCCCCGCTAGACCCACAAACTCGGCTCGCCATTATTCGCAGGAACTGCAAACCCCCCCATCTACCCACCCACGTCTCATTTCTCTTACCTCTTCCCACCACAACCCGGAGGAAGAATCCCAGCTCTCAAAGAAAGACCTTGTCGATCTTATACGATTCCGGTCCGGTCATCACCCCTCCCTCCAAAGATGGCAACATTTGACGGGGAAATGCGAAGACGATTGGTGCCGTCTCTGCGGTGAGGACGAAGAATCGGCCGAGCATCTCTGGCTGCGGTGCCCTGCACTCCAGTCTGCCCGATACCACCGCCAGCTAGGATTCTCCTTTGGAGAACTACGGTGCCTCCCACAAGCGAGTCTAGCGCTACTGAGGATTATCCTTAGGTGCCTTGAGTGACTCAACAACAACAACAACCAGCAGCGTTGGGCAAGTTTACCCGACATGTTAGCACAGCGAACAACGTCATCAGGGTATAGCAATACTTCCCCGAGTACACGGCCACGAAATCCGCCCCTTCTAGATCAGCTCGGCGCCGGGTTCGCTGAACCACAAGTGGGCGCGGCGAAGAAGTTCTGTGGAGATCCCACCCAGATCCACCCCTTCCTTGTAAACTGGCTGACTCGTAGGGTCGCTTCAAGAACAACACAACTCGAGGAGCGAGTTGATAGGTTGAAAAAATACAGACACCGATAAAATTTTCTAATTCTAATTTGATTGACTTTAAAGGTGCTTTTCGGAATTTTGAAATTTTCTAAATACCTGATATAATATTGACCAAATCCCTACCAGTATTTTCGTGAAAATATGTCATGAGCCCAAGTCTATTCTATCCTACTGTTTGCATGTGCTGTTTGCTTATATTCTGCGAGATATTAGAATATAACCATTACATCCAGATGCATTTTTTAGAATTTCAAATTCACAGGGCAGAAAACATAGCACATTTTGATTTAAATACTCATTTGATATACAGCATCTTTAATGCTAAGGGAGTGTAAGAGGGTATTCCACTCCAAATACACTTTGTCATGCCTCATTAGGGATTATGTATTTCATTTGTTTGGGGCATCCACTTACTCTCATTTTAAACTGAATGTAGTGCAATTCCGACTTTTTTTAATAACTGTACTTTTCCTTGCTCCATTGTGACTCCGTAAATCTTTGGATTATCATGTTATGGTCCCTATGAGCGCATCATGGAAGTGGTCCGCACAGAACGGTGTACCTGCTGTTTAGTGCTCTGCAAGCTGTGACACTCAAATGTGAATCTGGAAGAGCTTAATGGCCGATGTTTACAGGCCTGTGTAAATCCGCAAGTCTCTTGGGTCGGGGGAGTGACAGTTGGGGCCAGAAGCAGGAGCAATACAATAAAATCATCGCCATGCCGGGTCACATGCGAACACAAGAACGTGCACTGGCGCACGTCTGTCATACCCTAATATAGAGGTCTGCATTGGCTAGCTAAGTTCCTATTTTAGAAATGTATATCCAATTGGGTGTCCCCTGTGCCAATTAGTAACAAAAATCTCAGCTTCAAAAAGGTTGGAGACCCCCACCGTAATAGTATTCAGAAGTGTGTTTAAAAGAGCTTCTTTTTCGGAATTGATCAAAAAGGCAACCAGTTTAATATGCACTCACTACATACCAACGTTGCAACAAAAAGTAAAATGCTATGTCATTTGTGCTGGGTGCGTCATTGGAAAAGTATATTAGTTACAGTTGCTAAATACTTAATTCAAAATTAAATCTAGTTAAACCTCAATTAACTGACACCAAAAAGTACCACATTATGCTGAAGGTAACCTCTTTAGTTCCAAAATACTGTATGACCTCTGTTGAGAAATGCCTTTTTTCTTAGTGTGTTCCAACAGGCCAGGAGGATTTGATAATCCTTCTTCAGCTTGACGGCATCTCTTACCGCTGGTGACAACTAATTGGTCTGACAGGTTGCCGTTACGGCAGGCAACGATTACCTTACCGCCAAAGCTTCGATTAGCTGCCTCGACGATGAAGGCACGGAACATGGTCAACTCCAACTCAACATCCCCTGCTTTCCTCGAGACATGAGCAAAGTTCTGCTGGAGGTATGTATTGGAACTCTTTCTGTCATGAGATTGTGCTAGCCCTTCCCAACATACCCTCACAACACGCTTGGGTCTGCCGACTCGGACTGGCATCTTCCCCCACCATCTGAGACAACTCACCACCAGGCGGTGAACGGTAACAGCGCCGCCCCTCTCTTGACCCAAGAGTCCAAAACGTGCGGTCGCAGGTCTGATGAAGCGAATACAAAGTTGAGTATTGAACTGCAGCCTAAGGTGTCCTAGTGCCAAGTGCACATATGGACACCCTTTTGTTTGAACATGTTGTTTGTTATGGACAAGCCATGATGGGCACCGAAGTCCAATAACAATACACCACTTTGGTTTAGGTAAGGGGGGTGGGGGGCGATTTTCTTCCCAATCACATCCCTTCAGGTGTTACTATCATAGCTCACGTGAGCGTTGAAGTCCTCCAGCAGTACGACGGAATCCCCAGTGGGTGCACTCTCAAGCACACCCTCCTAGAACTCTAAAAGGGTGGGTACTCTGAACGGCTACTTGGTGCATAAGCACAGACAACAGTCAACAACAGTTCCAGGCTTCAACACCACGCAATGTCCGAAAAATCATTTATCTTTGCATCTTTAACTCTTATTCATTTTTACTCTTCTACTTTTGTACTGTTGTAGTTCACACCCTCAAAGAGCACACCTCTTCAATAATCCAAACAACAAAAAAGTAAATTAATTGACAACATTTTCAATAACCATCTTCCCCAAAAAACAAATTATTGGCGTTATCATTTTTCAATTGACTTTGCTTTTGACATGTCAATTATGGTGGGCTCTTCCATCACGATGGATTGTACTGTTGTAAAATCTTTTCACCCAACTATCGTGGTCAATAATATACCTAAACTTGAGAAATAGAGCAGGAGTCGTGAACCTTTTGGTTTTCTTTTTTGAGAGAGAGCCCCAACTCATATTTGTGGACAAAATTAAACAAAACAGGCAAACCTGCTCTCCGGACAAAAGGTAATTTTCAGCGCATTTTTTTTATTGTGTGACACTTGAATATTTCATAAGTGATGAGGCTCATATTGACTGTAATTTTTGTCCTTAATTACTGCTTTCAAAGAAATGTGTAACCACAGTCCTCTTTTATCATAACATATTTTAACAGTGAACATGCATTATTTAACAAGCTTCCATATAAATTGTTTTTTTAACGACCTACAGCAGAAACATGGTCTGTTGGAGTGGCACCCTGACTGTAAACTATAATTGAGAATGTGCCATATATATACTGTTATAAACTTTTTAAAAATACAGCGTCATCTTTGCTTCACATAGCATAAATTCAGCTTCTCTCTACAGTAGTTAAACTTGGACTGCTAGAAAGAACTTTTGTATTATTACCAAGCCAGATGAAAAAAGCCGTGTCTGGCCCGCGAGCCACGGGTTCCTGACCCCTGAAATAGACTATTTTCGTGATTATACAACAATGGAAAAATGGCACTCGATTGTTTATTTAAATCAAAGTGTATCACTGTTTTGCTGAATAGAATCAATGGAGGTTGTCTCCACATGATTTCAGAGCCACACAGCTACTGGCTCTCCAGTAAGTCATGAAGCTACGCTCTGTCTAAATCCCCCTCTCTGCTTTTCATGCGAACCACCCAGCTTTAGTGAGGCAATGATGACAGACGACAGTCACGAACCTTGGTGGGAGCATTCATGCCAATCCTGCATAGTAGTATGTGCTCCCCATTATCTTTTCATTGCTTGTCTAAAACAAACAGTCATTGAACAGATTGTATCCATTTGGGCCGTCAGTTGTTATAAACTCAGTATTCAACAAGCAATATATATATATATATATATATATATATATATATATATATATATATATATATATATATATATATATATATATATAGTGTTTGTTGGTAGTTTGCCTCCCTATCACTCTTCTCTCTCTCTACCTTTAATTATTTGGTCACTCACTCTCCGGATCATTTTTCTTCCTCACAGTAGTGGTTACTTTTCTTTATTTTAGAATAGAAGAATAGAGTAGAATTTACTTTTTATTGTCATTCTTTGTAACCATGCACACAGAACGAAATGTCGATACACCTGACCCGTATAGTTAAACTGTAGCGAGCCGATGCAGCCGCAGCCAAACAGGGCGCCACCATTTTAGACCCAACTGCTGTGTTGGGAGTCATTAGGTGACCAAACCCCCTAATCCCAACCCTTAATGGCAATGAGTACCAATGTTGTAAGTCTTAGGTATGACTCGGCCGAGGCTTGAACCAGCGACCTCCCAGTCTCGGAGCAGGTGCCCTACCATCTAGGCTACCGAGCTGGTAGCTTCGTAATACGACTCTCACTCCTCCCTTTTTAAACACTCTGGCTCCCTGGCTTGATGTTAGTTTGTTGCCTTCCTTGTCACGTTTAAATCACTCTTTCTTCGGCCCATTGTTATTCCAGTGTTCCGAACACTCGCTGATTCGGTTTATTGAACCCCTTGCCTTGGACCACGGTTGTTGCCTTGCTACCCGACTCCCCCTGAATCGAACCCTGCCTTAATAAAATACCTCCATTACTACACTGAACTGTGTTTATGCACTGTGCTTAAGGCACCACCTTGAGAGTGTCCTAGACATGATTTTTAGGTATTGGGCTATGAAACTATTTCCCTTCGACTCTGGCATAGCAAGGAGTCTTGAACGCAAAGGACCAGTTCATGACTTGGTGTTTGAAATTTAATAAAACTAAAGAAACATTTTACAATCATCCTCACTTCAAAATCGTATATGATCAATAAACAATCTTGTTTGGTCATCATTTGACTAATGTGCATTTTGTTTCACACTTGTTGAGTTAGTCACATAACTCATTAGAGTAAAAATCAATTTTTAAAAATTGTAGTACACGTCATAGGTTTCATACGTGCAATAATACTCTCACACATTTTCAGAAACATTCATATATTTATTAAGTAACTCAATTGCACATACAATAGGTGGCGGTGAGCTACAGTACATAGCCACAGCTTCCTAGAGTAATCTGATGGTAAAGTGGCTGACACTTGTACCTATGTACAGTTCCACCACAACCCAACCTTTGCATTATACATCCAGCGGCTGCATTGGAGGCGAGGTATGTTTCACCTAAGGACACAAGGACACACCACCTAAATTGTATTCAGTTATACTTTGCATTTAAATATGAACATGCCCACCCTTTACATTGGTATTCGCATATCGCTGTTCATTTCTGACTATGTGAGGGTTTCGACACTATTCAGAACTTGGAGGACATTGTATAACATGTTGCGCATATTTTAAGGAACTGAAGAACACAGTACAGTAATCCCTCGGTTATCGCGGTTAATGGGGACCAAAACAACCTGCGAAAAGTGAAAATACGCAAAGTAGCAATTTTTTTTTTTTTTAAGCATTTTATTTTATTATTATCATGTTTTTAGACCGGCGAAGCTCTGAACCCGCGAACATTGAACCACGAAGTAGCGACACCCCTTCAAAAATGCTTAAAAAAAAAAAAAAATAAATAAATATATATATATATATATATATATATATATATATATATATATATATATATATATATATATATATATATATATATGTATATATATATCGTAAATTCCGGACTATAAGCCGCTACTTTTCCCCCAAACTTTCAACCCTGCGGCGCTCAAGTACAAAAGGTAAGATTGAGATCGGTGGAATATATGCGCCGAGGAAGACTGCAACTTCTTGGCTTGACTAGCGGCGAGAAATCTTTCACTAAAACTGGCCGCATGCGAAAGGCAACTTTTTCACAAGTCTGCCAGTAAAACCTGACAGCGTGGGGCAGCATCAAAAAATCCACTATCACCAACGTGTTCCGAAAAGCCGTGACGGAGAGGAGGGCACACCAGCGACAGTGAGAGCGCGAGTGAGCCTGCGAGAGCGTGGGACGACGTCTATATGACACTGTTTCTTTCCGACATGCAAACGCGGGCTGACGGGAAGTGGGGACTGGTAAAGGTGGGTGTTTATGGACACGGCGGACAATAGTGGATATATATTTTTCCCACCCTTACCTTTGATATATACCTTTTTTTCTTTGGATTACTTTCAACGGGACCCGTACTCTGCCGGTCTGCATCAAACCTAGTATTGGTATCACTTTCCATTCATTTAGCCGGCTGTGATTTTTGGACTGTCTACTTTAATGAAGGATATTCAGTTACAATCGCGAGACTTAAAGTCGGGTCTGGATTAATTATGTGTTACATTTTTTTAATGTGAGCGCATGCTGCTTATATACAGGTGCGGCTTGTGTAAGTACAAAATCTGTTTTCCTCTTAAAATGTGGTGGGTGCGGCTTATAATCAGGTGTACGGTATATTTTTCTTTAAGCATTTTATTTTATTATTATTAATTTTTAGACCTGCGAAGCTTTAAACCCGCAATGGGAACCACAAAGTAGCGACGCCCCTTCAAAAATGCTTAAAAAAAAAAAAAAAAAAAAAAGTTTTTTAAATTATTATTTCATTTTATTATTATTCTTTTTTAGACCCGCGAAGCTCTGAACCCGCGAACGTGAAACCGCATAGTAGCGAGGTCCCACTGTAATGCACAACCTAGAAACCACAATAGCGTTACAAAATTGTATTAAAATTGCGTTACAGTACTTGCTCCTTAAAGAGAAAAATAACTGTGTTTCAGAAACTTTTCCTTTGGTAACACATTAGTCCCTACACTGGCAATGACAAAAACAAAACATAAGTCAGAAAATATCCCAGTTTGAAACCAGTCCTTTGTACTGACTGAATCCTGCTGGTGGTTAGAGAAGACTCAAAGCAAGACTTGAGGCCTCCCGTCCAACATTAATCAGAACACCAGTTAGGACAATGTAGAGACTCTATAAGGACTAGATGAATTCTAGATTGCAACGTCAAGTGAATAATAGAAGTAAATAGTTACATTATAATATGTGTCTTTATATATTGATATCATATAATACCATTATGACAATTAATGCAGTAAAACATTTCAATATTACAACAGAAAATTGTAAACTTTGTCGACACTCAAAAAAGGGCAAGAAGAAATCCAATGGATTTTGAACTTCTAAGGAAGACCAGAAGAGTGACTTTCAGATAAAATAATTCCATCTAGTCCTAAAGCCTTCCCTCAGCCCCCTCTATTTATTAAATCTTCAAGGTTACGGAACAAACATATCAGCCATAAAAGGTGTGGTTATCAAAGCACAGCAACATCATTGGCCGATAGCAACAATGAGGTATTGGTCAAAACAATACCATATTTTGGTTCATACTGGTCGAGGAGTGTGCAATTTGCCGATGCACAATGTGCCAGCTGTTACTTGCTAATATGAGACCCACAGCAAGTCTTTAAACCATCTGCTCTGAGTCCTGACCGCCAAATTGCCAGGCCAAGCCTGGGAAATGTTGGCTGAGGGCTACCTTTTCCCCAATTTTGTTTGCATCATTTAACTCTGTCTAAATCCTAAGAAAAGAGATCCACTCACTCACTCACTCACTCACTCACTCACTCACTCACTCACTCACTCGCTCATTTCCCCCTGTCTTTCTCTTGATTTTACTGACACTTTCTCCATTCCATCTGTGTATTTTCAACCCTAAGAAGACATATCGTAAAATATATGTACCATGACAGACACTCGTACTAAAAACTCCCCTCAATTGAAGAGTATTTTTCATTTATGGGAAACAAAGTGTGAGGGAAAATGGTAGACAAGAACAAAGTAATTGTGACACTTTTTTCCCCAAAAATATGACAAAATCAGACATTTGTGCTAAAAAAGGAGAGTTTTTTTCCCCTGCGTGATATAATTAACATTTGGGCAACGGCCCTAAAAAAATCACTCAAACAAAGCAGTTTTTCTGGAAGTTTTTATGAGAATACAACAAAAAAAGAACACAATATTCCTTCATATATGGGTGATGTGCCAATGCATTATGTCCAAGATAATGATATTTTAAAGATCACAATATCAGACAAACCCTTCTACCTCAATAAGAATAAAGCTCAAAGACAACTCCCC
Source organism: Urocampus carinirostris (assembly GCF_059441175.1). NCBI lineage: Eukaryota > Metazoa > Chordata > Actinopteri > Syngnathiformes > Syngnathidae > Urocampus > Urocampus carinirostris. Next base: position 3,144,984 of record NC_142357.1, on the reverse strand, counting down.
GCTTTTTTACTGATATTATTAATACATTCTGGGCAGCATGGCGGGGCAGTGGTTAGCGCGTGTGCGGCACCGTTCTGAGGTCGTGGGAACCTCCCGCTTGGGTTCAAATCCAGCTACCGGCCTTATTGTGCGTAGTTTGTATGTTCTCCCCGTGTTTGCGTGGGTTTCCTCCGGGCACTCCGGTTTCCTCCCACGTTCCAAAGACATGCATTTCAGGTGAATTGGCCGGTCCAAATTGTCCCTAGGTGTGAACGAGCGAGTGAGTTGTCTGTCCCCGTGTGCCCAGCGATTGGCTGGCAACCAGTTCAGGGTGTCCCCTGCCCACTGCCCGGAGATGGGTGGGATGGGCTCCAGCCCCCCCCCACCCCCGCGACCCTAATAAGGATAAGCAGTACAGCTAATGAGATGAGATTATTACATTCTCACAAAGCTTATTTGTTTTTTGTTTTTTTAATAAACCTGTCTGTGCATGTTTCTATTATTACCATGAGAGGAAGGTTTTTTGTTTTTTTTCTCCATGATCGAACAAATCTAGGCTGGTCAAGTGATAATGTGAATTGGGTTGAGACGATGAAAAATTGAAGAACAGTATTCAAGGGAGATACAATAAAGATTCCTATCTGGACAACATAAAATGAGCAGATTTTTACACTGCTGTTTGTGACCTCCTGCTCTCCTAATGTGAACTGTATCATGCTCATGAATGCAGATAGTTGATGGACCACATCTGAAATAAAGTGACAAAGCCCTGGTCGCAAAACAACTTGTGGGTTCAGTAGCTTGCATTAATGAACAGCCCCTGCCCCCTTTTTTTCAGGGGGGGGGGGGGGGTCATGCCTGCCTAGACCGGTTTATCTGATACTGGGGTTCAGTGCTATGGAAATGTAAAAAAATGGGACTAGCCCTTATTAGTATAGTGGATCAGTATCTCCATCTTTCCTGGGAAAAAGTCGAAGATTCAACTCCGCAACTGGGAGGCAGCCAACATTCTTTCCTATAAGACCTGCCTTTTAGAGACTGTAGTTTGACCCTACCTGAAGCATCACATCATAGTCACATCCCCAAATTGAGTATTTTCTTTGGGTTGGCCTAGTTACTACGTACAATAATAATTGTTAGCTGAGATTTGGCATCAGTCCCTCTTAGTATGGTGTACAGGCATCACTGACTGTCATGTAGATAGCGGGAATTTGATCCCCAGATAGTGAGGCAGACAATTTCCTTCCCTTTAAGAAATTACTTTTAGGGACTTTAGTTTCACACCACTGGAAGTATCAACTCATTTCTAGCACCTATATCCAGGCTAAGCTACAAAAGGCACAATGGACCCGCAGACCAATCGAAATGCAATATTTTGGCTGCTAATAGTGCTGGATATGAGATTATACTTCAAGTAGTGTGCAACAACAGTTCAAAAGGCAGTTTTTACAAGAAGGAATATAGTCTGCCTCCCTGTCAGGGAATTAAACTGCGGTATTTTGCATGACTGGCAGATATAATGATATCAATGTGGATTGGTCCCACTGCCTCCAAGATAAAATACATTAGTTTTAACAATAAAAAGGCTAATGAAAAAACTAACAATAAATGCAATGCTAGCCATCGCCCCCACTTATGGGTGACTGGGTATAACTGATGGTGGCCACTGCCAGAACCAATAGACCCACTGCCCAACCAAAATACAATGTTTTTGGCAGTAACTGCTAATGGAGCTAAACGATGGTTTACACTTCAAGTAATGTGACACTAGAGTCCCCCAGGGCAGGTTAACAAACCATGGTCTTCCACCTGACAGGTGGCGATAATGTTTGACAATAAGAGCCGACATTTTTAACTGTGAGAGTCAAAGAGCCACACCACGCACTGACCTGGAGACAGAGTTTAAATTAAAACCACAAAACACTGTTTCAAAAACTAGCCTTTGCTGTATGTTTTTTTTAGCACGGGCAATGTTCCACGCCACTTTATTGGAGGCAAGTGTCTGTTTTTCCATGCTTAATCAATTGCTGAAACATTTTTTTACCTGGCTTTTCAAGGTGCTCAATTTTTGCTTGCTTAGTTCAGTACCTTTGGGGAATTCCGTGTTCATATTGGCATCGGCTGTGCTAAAATGACGCTGAAGATTTGAAGTCTTGAAATGGGATATCACGGTACTGCATAATAAACAGTGATTTGCCATTCTATTCAACAAAAAAAGTAAGCATCTTCCCATTCTTCCTGAAATGCCCTGTGTTAATCTTCTTATTTACTGTAAGTCTCGCTTTGCATTTTGCCATTTTGACCATGAGGGAACAGTCTGCCGATCATTAAATATTTACTTAATTTCCCGGCATTAGATGTAACCTACGCAGATGATTGGCAGTCAGTTATGTGTCCGAAGCAGCATAAAAACAACAAATATGCCAAATTAATTTCAAAATTTTATTTGTTATTAACTCCGATGGATTCAAGTGTGTTTTAAGAGGGGAAAAAATAAACGTGAAACAAGGCAAAAAGCCACAATATTCACTCACTCACTCACTCACTCATTTCCCCCTGTTCCCACATTTCATTGTGCTCTTCTTGTATAGAAAATGTGATGAGGCAAAGAGCCGCATTCTTATTGGCCAAGGGCCGCATGCGGCTCTAGAGCCGCGTGTTCACCACCCCTGTGCTATACCAATGAGGATTGGTAGCATTAGATTCCAGGTAGTACATAATAGTGTTGACATCAAACGCACTCTGGACCAAAAAACTTACCAACATTCATCATTTTGGGCTATGACTGCTAATGGTGCTAAAAATGAGGTGATGATTTAGGTGGTGTGAAACCAGAGTCCCTAAAAGGCAGATCTGACAAAAAAGAACCTGGTCTGCCTTCCGTCTGGGTGTCAAACTGATCAAAAAAATCAAAAGGAGTTGATGCCACTGCATCTGATGTAGTGTTAGCATTAACCCGGCAAAGCCAACTGGCACGGTGGACCCACATACAAAACAAAACACAATGTTTTTGGGCTGTGACTGCTAATGGTGCTGAAGATGAGCTTGCTCTCCAGGTTAATTGAAAATAGAGTAAGGGCCCGGTCACACAGCCGTTTGCGTCTGTATCGCGGGTAAAATTTTGCGTTTTTTTTTTGCCCGTGGTTGCCCGCGATGGAAAATGCGCAAAATTGGCCAACCCGCTGTTCATCGGTGGTATGCCCGCAAAACAGACGCCGGCGACTGTTCCGCTTCCTCATCGCGTCATTTCCGCGTCATTTTCTCGTGTGGACCACGGGTATAAAAGCTCCCGAGCCGGTGTTGTGCCCAAATCCGACTCCTACGCAAGCGTGCATTGACGTTGGTGACTTTTTCATCCGCGTTAACAAACGCATTTTGTAGAATACGATCGCACTTTATTGTTTAAAGAAACGCGTTATATAGACTAGGATCTCCCAATTGTTATAATTAGCTCGCTTTATTGTTTTAATAAGCGTTTTATATAGAATACGATCGCTTTTGTTGGAAGTGCAGCAGAATGCGCGTTCACGCGAGGGGGGGAGGATTTTATATACGGTGTGCATTACCGTTCGATTACGTTCACAACAAAAACAAAGACGGAATGGTTTAAGTTGTATTACATTCCCAACAAATGCAAGACGAAGTGGTTTTGGTTATATGTTCGCCATTACATTCCCTAAAAGTGATATAAAAGTGAGATAAAACGAGGTAAAAGTGGTTGTAGTAGCGAGGGGATGCAAATCTCGGCAGGGATGCATTTCTCGGCATAACACCGGGCTGTAGAAATCATAACCGCTCAAGACACAGTCCCGTGAAGATCAAGATTTCAAGCTATGGCACTGAAGAAGCCAATATGTTATTATTGTAATAGTTTGTTATGAAATGAAAATAAATGTCAAGAAATAAAAATGGATTAAGACGAAGTCACTACGGTGACGGTGATCCATGTCCACCCCTTGACGTCTCGAGCACAACTGACTTGTGCTCGGCAAATCGCGCTGTATATACGCGGAGAAAGGCGTTTGACTGTCACACGCGTAACACGCTAATTTCACGTAATAACACCGCGATACAGGCGCAGAACATGCTATTACCATGCTCCACCCACGATTACCCGCTGAAATTTCCCGTCCTACCCATGTGTAACCACGCCCTGGCCGCGGCCAGAGCACGTCGTTCCGCGTCATTTCCGCGTCATTACTTCGTGTGCCACCCGCGGTTAACACGTGCTCAAAGTGTTGAGCAGCTCAAAACTTTTTCGCGTGGCCAACCGCGTGTGAATTTCCGACCGCGAGTAAAGCACTGCTGTATCTCGTCTATATGGCGGTCTCAAAGCGTCCAACAGCGCCCAACAGCGTCTGCTTCACGGCCAGAAATTTCTGGCCGTGATTCAGCCTCGGTACGCCCGTGAAAGGCTGTGTACCCGTCCTCTAAAGTATTGAGCAGCGCAAAACTTTTTCGCGCGTGATTTTCCGACCGCGTGTTAAGCACTGCTATATCTCGTCTGTATGGCGATCTCAAAGCGTCCAATAGCGTCCGCCTCACATGCAGAAATTTCTGGCCGTGATTCAGCCGCAAACGGCTGTGTGACCGGGCCCTTAGTAAGGGCAGATTTTCCGAAAAGGAAAAAAGCCAGATCTTTTGTGGGACTGGTAGAGATATAGATCCACTATACTAACAAGGATTGGTGCCATTGCCTCTCAAACAATCGTTTTAGCATTATCGAGTAAAAATGGCACAATGAACCTACAAAACAACCAAGATACCATGTGTTTTGGCTGTGACTGCTAACAGCTCTAAAAATGAGAATTTCAGGTGATGCAAAACTAGAGTCTGTAAAGGGCAGATTTTACATGATGGAAAATAGTAAGCCTCCCCATTGTGGAATTGATCCCCATTCTTCTGCACGGCAGGCAGAGAAATAGATAAGTATACTAAAAAGGACTAGTACCAATATCTCTCAGGTAGAACACATTGATGTTAACATCAGACAGGCATAGCCACAAACCGCACTCTGGACCCATAGACCAATCAAAACACAATTATTTTAGGCTGTGGCTGTCGCTTTATATGAGGTGATGAGGTGAGTTAGTGTAAAATGGGCTTAAACTAGTTCCACAAAAGTGTGTATTTTTAAACCAGATGGTATCACGTTTCTGTTTCAAATATTGGTACCGCCCAAGGGGGCGTTTCTCTCTTTCTCTTTCTTTGTTCTTGTCACGTCAGGCGCGGCTGCCGCGGCGCCCAATTTGCCCCGCCCATGGACACCGGCTGAGGTGCATTGACTGATTGCTTTTTGGAGTATTTAAACGCGTTCCTTCTAACTGTGCTTTGCCTGAGCGTTTGTTAAACTTTGTTAAACCTTTGAGATTTTTGTGAAACTTCTGTGAGATTTCTGCAAGTTCTGTTTGGCTCTGAGAAATGCCTAGTCTAGAGGTTTGCCTGCGTTTGATCCTGTTTTGTTTTTGGTCTGATCAGTTTGTTTGTTTTTGACAACTTTTCTTTTGTTTGGATTTCTAATCCACTCCGCGACCATCGATCCCCGGATCGAGTGTGCGCATCCTCCTCATCCTCCTCATCCTCCCCCAATAAATTGTGAGTACGTTTACGCAAATGGGTCCTTATTTCCTGTTTCCCGCTCAGCCTTGTGACAGTTCTGCTTAGATAAATGCAGTTTGGTGGGGGAAGGGCCCCCCAGAGTTGGGAGCGCGACCAAGGAGATGGACGTAAGGTCCTCCTCTTCTGGCCCCTCCCCCTCTCCAACCGGCAGTTGTAACAAGTCGAATGCTTGGTGTATCCTTTCTAGCGTCTGCAACCTGTAAATAGCTCTACCTCAACATGGTCAATTTAGACCCCACAGTTAGAAAAAGGACATTTTTTACGAGAAGAACAATAGGAAGAAAATGAATGAATGAATGAATGAAAACTTTTATTTCGAACATAAAAATAAAAACAGGACAAAAACAATTAGTCAACAACAAAATAATGTCACATAACATGTTCGAAAAGGGGTAGTCAGAAGCAGCAGATGCTTATTTTTCCTACCCCTTCATCTTCCTTATTAAATACATTTTATAGATTCAGATTCAGATTCAGATTCAGATCTACTTTATTGTCATTCTAGTACACGTGTATACAGAACGAAATGTCGATGGATCTGACTCCCACAGTTTCCCTCAGTGTCCTTCAGTGTACAGATATAAATAAAGCTGTATTGTGTTATTTACCATAGTGCCGATAGTGCAAGAAGAGACGCTAACCAGATGTGCAAGATGGGCAGTCAGGTTAACAAGTCAGGTACACAGTACCATTATATTGTAAACAATAACACTGTAAGACTGTAATAACACTATAGATAGCTCCTCTTGTGTCAAATACAACAAAATCTCATGGATATACTTATTACATAGGTCAGATATGAATAATTATAATAGTTACAATAATCACACATTTTATACACTAATCTTCGCAATACCCATCCCTCAACGTCACAATGCGCATAATGTTACTGCGGCACCAGTGATAATAACAATAAAAATAAACACAATACTTATAACAGTTCTGATGTAATAATAGCAACAATAACAACAAGTTAACCATAGTTTGAAATGCAGTATTTCCAATTTCCCTCATATCCCATTTTCTTCATCCCTGTATTTCGCCAGTAATGCATTTTTGTATTTAAATTTGAACACATTGATAGTTGGACATTGTTTGATCTCATTTTGCAAATTATTCCAAAGTCTGACTCCACACACAGACACACACATACTTTTCCTGGTGGTTCTCACATTTGGGATTTTGAATTCACTACAGCCCCTCAAGTTATATTTTCCCTCTTTCCGAGTGAATAATTTTTGTATGTTTTCTGGCACTATGTTTTTGTTGACCTTAAATAACAATTGTGAAGTGAAAAATTGTATTAAATCATCCAATTTCAATAATTTGGACTGCATGAATAAAATATTGGTATGATCCCGATATCCTACCCTGTGTATGGTTCTTATTGCACGTTTTTGAAGGATAAAAAGGGGCTGTAGTGAACTTTTGTAATTATTGCCCCAGACTTCTGCACAATATGTTAAATATGGCAGAACGAGAGAACAATATAATAAATACAATGCATTATAATTTATAAGAAATTTGGTTTTATTAATTATTGAAATGCTTTTAGATACCTTAGTTTGTATGTGTCTGATGTGTGATTTCCAACTTAATTTATTGTCTATTATGACCCCTAAAAACTTAATTTCTGATACAATGTCTATTGCGACACCATACATTTTTACTTCTAAATCTTGATTTGCCTTACGATTACCAAAGAATATTACTTTGGTTTTATTTAAATTTAAAGATAATTTATTTATATCCATCCATACTTTATGTTAATTAGTTCACGATTAATACAGGTTACCAAATCAATATAGTTATCATTTGAATAGAAAATGTTAGTGTCGTCTGCAAATATTACTATTTTCAACAGTTTTGAAACATTAAAAATATCGTTAATATATAAATTAAATAGCTTTGGTCCCAGGATAGAACCCTGTGGTACTCCACAACAGATGTCCAAATATTCAGATGAAAACTCTCCCATTTTTACATATTGCTTCCTCCCCGTCAAATAACTTTGAATCCATTGCAAAGCCACTCCCCTGATGCCATATCTTTCCAGTTTTTTTAATAGTATATTATGATTATTTGTTTAAAATGCTTTTTTTTAATCAATAAATACCCCGACTGCGTACCTCTTCTTTTCTATACTATGGGTGATTTCTTCTACTGCATCAATAATTGCCATTGTTGCTGATCTGTTTGCTCTAAAACCATATTGACTTTCATTAATCAATTTATGTTTATCTACAAATTGTTCTAGTCTATTATTGTAAAGTGTTTCTAATATTTTAGAGAACTGAGGAAGCAGAGATACCGGTCTATAGTTTGTAAAAATGTGCTTGTTTCCATTTTTGTATATTGGTATAACTTTTGCTAGTTTCATTTGATTTGGAAATTTGCCTGTTAGAAATGATAGATTACAGATGTAGGTCAATGGTTTCACAATGCTATTTATAATTTGCTTAATTAGTACCATATCGATGTCAAAACAATCCATAGAGGTTTTGTTTTTACAATTGTTAACCACGTCTAAGATTTCTGATTCCGTAACCCCAGATAAAAACATGGTCTTGGAGTTCATGTTTATCAGTGACTCAAATTGTTTACCACTGCACTCTGGGATATTTGCAGCGAGCTCTGGTCCAACATTTACAAAATAACTATTGAAATTCTCCACAACTTGATTTAAATTATAATTTTCACTGTTCTTATCAATAAAATAGTTCGGATATGCATTGCTTACATTCTTTCCTTTTATTATACTATTCAATATATCCCAAATACCTTTGATATTACTTTTGTTATGACGTAATAAATTGGTATAGTATAATTTCTTGCTTGCTCTTAATATTCCTGTCAATTTGTTTTTATACGTTTTATATCGGGATTCGGCTTCCTCAGTTCTTAGTTTAATAAATTTTCTATATAAGTTGTTTTTTTTCTTACAAGCATTATGTAAACCCTTAGTTATCCATGGATGGTTTACAGATTTATTCTTAATATTAGTTTGTCTCATTGGGCAATATTTGTTATACTTGCTGGTGAATATTTCCAAAAAAATGTCAAACGCACGATCCACATCATCTGTACCATATATAGCATTCCAGTTTTGTTTAACTAAGTCATCATAGAGTGATATAATAGTCTCTTCAGTTCTAACTCGTTTGTAAACATAATCCTTAATTGATTCTTGTCTAGTAACCTTTTCATCATACACTGTAAATACTGGTAGGTGATCAGAAATATCACAAACCAGTAACCCGCTGACGTTTGTAAATTCCATATTATTTGTAAAAATATTGTCAATGAGTGTTGCACTGTGTGAAGTGAATCTACTAGGCCTTAATATAGTTGGGTACAAACTCATACTGTACATCATATTAATATACTCATCAATATTTTTACGTTTGTTTGGATTCATTAGATCGATGTTGAAATCTCCACAAATGAATAGTGTTTTGGCGCTTATTGTTGAATATGTTTTTTCAGCCCAGTTTGTGAAGGTTTCCAGATTTGAGCCCGGTGATCTATACACACAACTGACTATAATATTTTTCCTTTTTTCATTTATAATTTCTATTGTAATACATTCAAGTAAATCGTCAATGACAAATGACATGTTTTGTAATATTTTCGATTTTAATCTTTTGTGCACATATATAGCTACTCCACCTCCTATTTTGTTTGTTCTATTTACATAGTTCAGATTATAGTTGTTTAATTCAAAATGTACACCCCTTTCCTCACTGAACCACGTTTCTGAAACTGCAATAACACTAAACGGGTTCTCAAATTGTTGTAAGTATTCAGTGATGTCATCAAAATTTGTGTACATACTTCTACTGTTAAAGTGTATTATTGAGAATTTGCCTTCAGATTTAACAAAAGTATTGTATTCATTTCCAGTATAATATTTGCAATTGTCTGAGCTAGCTGATAGGAATTTGTGGTTAGGATCGAAGTCATCTAATCTTGAATTATTGGAGTCAGTGTGATCAACAATGCTCAGTTCCGGTAAATCATGGCCTAATATATTATGATGGATTTTTTTATTGTGATCTGTAATAAAGGTGACCATATTGTCAGTCCAGGATGCCATTGTTACACTTCAGGCAAATCTGTCCAGCTCCTGCATTTCTCGGACCCAAAGTATTTTTGCTTCTTCTGGAGTGCCGTTTAACTTTATGTATACTCTGCAGTTTGAAGTCCAAGTTCCTTGTATTTTGTTCGTTTTCCTCAAAAATCAAGCCTGTCTTGCAATGTCAGAGTTTTTTTTTGCTTAAGTGTTCATTTAAATAAACATTAGTCCCTTTTAGTTTTTTTCCTTGCTTAAGGATTTCATGTTTCCGTTTTCTGTTGATAAATCTCATGATGGTCGCCTTAGGTCGGTTCTCACCTCTTGTTAATTGGTGGCATTCCTCCATTTCCTCAGCATTGATGGATATGCCTTTTTTGCTCATAAAAGCAATGACCTGTTGCTCAGCAGAGTCTTCATCAGCATCCGTTGCAATATTTTTATTTGCCACAGCCTTGGCATAAGTCCGAGGTTTAATGTCCAGACCGGTGATAATAATGTCATTTATCCTGGTGTACTGTTCCAGATCTGCTACGCGTACTTCAAGCGCAATAATCCTCTTGTCTTTCTCCAAGTTTTCGTTTTTTAGGTCTTTGATTTCAGCCATTAAACTTAAGATTGTGTCTTGTTGTTTAGTGACTATATCCATTTTATCCATTAAAAAGCCGAGTGACTTTTTAATTTCCTCGAGTTCTTTATCTCTGCTCGGCATCTTGAAAACTTCACGTTTCTCTTACGGCACCGTTCGCTGATCGCCTCACCCGATCGCCCTCTGAGTCTCAAGTTGTTATTTCGCCGGACTTAGTTTCCCCGGCTTTTGGTCGCTTTACGAAGTAGCGCCGCCATGTTTGCCAGCGTCAACAATGGCCGATCTCGGAAAGCAGGCGAATCGGCCTCCTTCCTTCACTGGTTTTCGGATGAAAATCCGCCGAATCAACGACAGCGTCGACTCCGTGCTTTATGTTCTTTTCGAAACCCAAAGACGCCAACCTTCAACGACGAAGTACCGCTGACTCAAGTGAAGCTCGTCAATGTTCTTACCGTACGTAAACGTGTAGATTGGAGGGACATTCTCAAGTACAGAACATTACGCAAATTTCTCACTTGTTTGGCCCTTGAATAAGATGAGCAATTTTAAACACCGTCACCCTATACTGAGAGTATCAGGTATCTAAGACAACGTGCCTTAGGCCGTGATCTGGTCGAGCATCCCTGGTCCAAATAAAAAGAGGCTGTCTGCCTCCCGGAGCATTACTGACTCGACTATGTCTGTTAATTCTTCTAAATATGACGTTACACTCCAGATATTGTAAAACTAGAAACCTAATGGGCAGTTTTGACAAGAAGGAACATAGTCTGCCGAAAGGAAAGATGGCAAGGAAATGTAATTTGGTCCTTCACCGTGGCAACTATCAATGACAACAACGTGAAAACAAGTCTGTGTTGGAATCTAGAACCATTTCCCACAGTATGGTTGCCCTGGCTCTGTTTCGTAGAAATACAGGGCTTACAGTCCTTGCAGGAGTAAATATGTGTTGTGTTTATAATCGTGTTGTGTTTAACATCTTAAATGTTCATATGATCCAAAGACACGTGACGTGAACAATTCTGAGCAGAACTGAAAACAAGTTGGGCATCAGATGTGCAGCTTTTCGATTCTGCGTCCAAGTTTCTCGACGTCAAATTCCCCACGCGGTTGGTATCGCGTGCGCGCCAGGCTTAAAATATAAGAACTGGATTTGAATACGTTAGCTTTAAAGTAAAGGTACAGGAAAGATTGGGACCTGCAGTAAGGATGGCTCGGGATCACCTGCCCCTCGCCGCCTTATGTCTTGCAGGTGTTTCACTGCAGTCTTTCATGTTAGCATTTACACCAGGAGTCTCCAACGTGGTGCCCCTGGGCACCAGGGTGCTCCCTGAGGGCAGTTGAGATGCCCGCGGACCTGTTTTGAAAATAGTTCACCAGTGCTAGTAGAATAATTTTTGCTTTGATTCACTGAGTCCATTTAACACTCTTTTTAATAGAAGAGATATCTTCTTACCCTTTTCGCTATTTAGCAAGCTATTTAGCGAGCATTTCACTTTTGTGCATGGTACCTAGCTAACATTTTATGTTTTTGATGTGCACAAACTCCCTTAGGGCCCGGTCACACAGCCGTTTGCGTCTGAATCATGGCCAGAAATTTCTGCCTGTGAAGCAGACGCTGTTGGACGCTTTGAGATCGCCATACAGCCGAGATACAGCAGTGCTTTACACGCGGTCGGAAATTCACACGCGGTTGGCCGCGCGAAAAAGTTTTGCGCTGCTCAAAACTTTAGACCACGTGTAACTGCGGGCGGCACACGAGGTAATGACACGGAAATGACGCAGAACGACGTGCTCTGGCCGCGGCCAGGGCGTGGTTACACATGGGTAGGACGCGAAATTTCAGCGGGTAATCGTGGGTGGAGCACGGTCATAGCATGTTCTGCGCCTGTATCGTGGTGTTATTACGTGAAATTAGCGTGTTACGCGTGTGACGGTCAAACGCCTTTCTCCGCGTATATACAACGCGATTTGCCGAGCACACGTCAGTTGTGCTCGAGACGTCAAGGGGTGGACATGGATCCCCATCACCGTAGTGACCTCGTCTTAATCCATTTTTATTTCTTGACATTTCTTTTTATTTCATAACAAGATAATAAAATAAAAATGAAAAACTATTACAATAATAACATATTGGCTTCTTCGGTGCCATAGCTTGAAAGCTTGATCTTCACGGGACTGTGTCTTGAGCAGTTATGATTTCTACAGCCCGGTGTTATGCCGAGAAATGCATCCCTGCCGAGCTTTGCATCCCCTCACTACAACAACCACTTTTACCTCGTTTTATCTCACTTTTAGGGAACGTAATGGCAAACATATAACCAAATCCACTTCGTCTTGCATTTGTTGGGAATGTAATACAACATAAACCATTCCGTCTTTGTTTTTGTTGTGAACGTAATCGAACGGTAATGCACACCGTATATAAATCACTTTTGAGAACTGTTATGCACTCTACCGTAAAGCTAACTATGCAGAAATAAGCTTTATGGTAGAGTGCATAACAGTTTCAATACGAGCGATTTGAATAGAAAAAGGCAAAATAAACATGTTACCTGCTCAAAAGTGATTTGTATACGGCGTGCATTACCGTTCGATTACATTCACAACAAATACAAAGACGGAATGGTTTAAGTTGTATTACATTCCCAACAAATGCAAGACAAAGTGGTTTTGGTTATATGTTCGCCATTAAATTCCCTAAAAGTGATATAAAAGTGAGATAAAACGAGGTAAAAGTGGTTGTAGTAGCGAGGGGATGCAAAGCTCGGCAAGGATGCATTTCTCGGCATAACGCCGGCTCGGCAGCTTTTATACCCGTGGTCCACACGAGAAAATGACGCGGAAATGACGCGATGAGGCGTCTGTTTTGCGGGCATACCACCGATGAACAGCGGGTTGGCCAATTTTGCGCATTTTCCATCGCGGGCAACCACGGGCAAAAAAAAACGCAAAATTTTACCCGCGATACAGACGCAAACGGCTGTGTGACCGGGCCCTTAGGGGGATACAAACAGCTACACAAGGATCGCCTTATGTTTGTTATGAATGTTTTTTTTTAGGTATCACAACATAATTTTTGTCATCATTTTTTGGGTGGTTTTCATTTCTTTTATTGATTTCTAATAATAGACAAGCATCTCATAGCTCATTCAAAGCAACAAATGGTCGTAGGGTGACAGTTTAAAAACAGACTACAACTATTCCACTGAGCACCCACTGGTGATCACCATTTCATTGTGCTCTTCGGACTTGTCCGCTTAACCTCTTACCGTTCCTGGAAAATATCTCTTAAATCCCAATCCAAGACGTACCCAATCTGAATTAAATGCTTTTTATGAATTGTTTGGAGAATATGGACAGTTTTGGTCTCTTTTGAAGGGTATGTCGCTTAAGTTTTGTTCCAACCTGAAAATATAACTTGAAGTGCTACTAACATTTAGTATACTGAGTTGGAACTCACAGAAATAGGAGGTTTTTATTCCCACCTAAAACAATTTTTTTTAAAGATTTTTTTTACAATCAAATGTTTCAAAAACAGTGTAGTATGGGCATCTTAGCTGGAAAGCGGATGAGACATTGGCTTAAAGCCTTACCTGAAACCTTGTCAAATTTGATCACAATTTGAACTAAACATTGTATTTTAGCCATTTTTCTAATAGTAAGTCTAGGCTTTTCAAACAAAGTAGCCATTTGGTAAACCAATTCACAGCCTTGTAGAGTTTCCCTTTGTGTATTTTAATGTGGCCAATTTCAACATTGTGAAAGAGTCGTAAATGTTTTATTTTTTACAGAAGTCAATGATTCTGCACACTTAAACCTGATAACGGTGCATAAAAATGAATCACATTAAGTTTTGCGCATGTTTAATTTTAGCTCTAACTTGGATACGGACCAAAATGTTTTCCATATTAAATTTGAGAATTTCATTTGCTGACCAATATGTCAATCCACATTTGAATGCGTCACTATTGGCTGAAGATTTTTGAACCCCAATTGGTCATGAGTTTTTTTTTTTTTTCCAATACAGGCCCTCTGAGGACCGTGAATAAAAGCTTGCAATTGGCCAAAAGGAGTCTACATCAAAAGGCTAGAGGCTAACGTAAGTACTGAAAATAATCTGACGAGTGTTTATTTTTAAAGCGGAGTAATGAAGCCAAGCAGATGGATTACAACAAAACTCGTCAAACAATGCAGGGATGTTTTTGGCCAATTTTATTTTTTTTGACCGTCGGTGTTATCGTTTGTTTTGGAGTAAATATTTTACATGGTTCAATTCACTGGATTTTTGTGAATGTAACGGCACCATATTTGCAGGGAATAGAAGTTTGGGTGAGCTATCCCGTTTTTACAGTTTTCAGGTATCCTGTTTCAGACTGGTCTTGATGTTTCTGTGATAAATATATTTTGAAACATTCATATCTTGAATCTCAAGAGTTTAAGTTTCCCAATGATATGTGGCATGATATATTTCTGTGACTGGTAGCATTGTACAGACACGTATTTATTTATCCAAAGTCAGACGACCCATCAGCGGGCCATCGGAATGTTAAGGGGTTATTTGATGAATTTGTTTTCAAAGTAACAAGCCACTAAGATGCTAGCTCAGCCGTAGCCATTGTTTGCTCTTGAGATTTTTTTTTTTCTACATATTGACTTATGCGCCCCCCCTTCCTTCACACACCCACCTATCACAGTTACACACTCAACACACAAAGTGCTCCCTAATCTGCCTCCGTGGATATCATTTGCTGTGTGCTATCTGCTCAGAACACGTAATTGACCATGAAAACAATTGAATTTCTATTCACCAGCGATAACCGAAGTGCGAAGTAGTCTTTGTATTCAAATTAATAATTCCATCTTGGCAGCACGGCGGCGCAGTTGTTAGTGCATGTGCGGCACAGTTCTAAGGTCTTGGGAACCTCCTGTGTGGGTTCAAATCCAGCTACCGGACTTCCTGTGTGGAGTTTGTATGTTCTCCCCGTGCTTGCGTGGGTTTCCTCCGGGCTATATAAATAAATTTGATTTGACTTGACTTGACTTGACTCCAGTTTCCTCCCACATTCCAAAGACATGCATTTCAGGTGGATTGGCCGGTCCAAATTGTCCCTAGGTGTGAATGAGCGAGCGAGTTGTTTGTCCCTGTGTGCCCTGCGATTGGCTGGCAACCAGTTCAGGGTGGCCCCTGCCCACTGCCTGATGATTGCTGGGATGGGCTCCAGCACCCCCGCGACCCTACTGAGGATAAGCGGTGCAGCTAATGAGATGAGATGAGAATTCCATCTTGTTTTTTGTGAAGTAGCGAGGGATCTCTGTGTTCAAATGAATGATCCAACTTTTTTGTGACGAACCAAGGATTGTTCAAATCTACATTTTTGCCCGTCCGTGCTTTTCTAACCTTAAATGCAATACCTAATTTAGTCAAAGGTGTCATTTTTCAAAACAAGCCTCCACAATGCACAAATCAAGGAGAAAGGCTAAAGAAAAGAAGGACTTACTTGAATATTTACATGCCGTTTGTTATTTCTACGAAAAGGGTATTTACAACAATTCAATCTGTTGTAAATACCAACGTGCCAATGTCGGGAAGAACTCACAGGTTTTTTGTGTCTGTCCATTTTACTTGCCAGTGGATTTTGTGTGCGCTGTTTTAAATTTAGAAGTGGCACACGAGGTGTATTATGTGACAATCAAGCCAATGCATGGGATTTCCCACTTGAGTCTCCCCAATGTCAACTAAAGTGGATTTCAAGAGTTTTTTTCAATTGCAGTTTGAGGAAATCATCAGCATTCTTGAGTGTTTGTGGTTGGAACTGGTCATAGGTGCTTATTGTTGCTTCATTTCACCTGTCAGTGTTTTAAAAAACAATATAAATTGAATAGAAGATAATTAAATTACTCTTTTGAACTGAGGCCTACTCCAAATTTCAGAAACATTTCCCCTTTTTGATGGCCCAAATCAATTAAGGATCTGGTATCAGTATCATCATATGCATAAAAGTAGGCTTTGGGGGCGAAGTGCCATGCAAGGTCCGGTTCATATCTCAAGAACAAGAGGATGACACCAATAACAACGGCGACCAGATGCTGAAGGTGCTGTGTCTGAGTCAGATCGGGATGCTTCTGCTAATGTTATCCATGAAAACCAGTACTATGTTTTATGTTGGGGAGCAAACCCCTACCCAAAAAATGGCCTGCGAACATATGGGCGCCGCCAGTCTGTACTTAACTAAGACACACTTCAGGAAGTGGTGCCCCTCCAACCCAGGTGGTCAAAGGTGGGCTGCGGAATTTGAAAAGTATGCTACTCTCTGTCGCCAACTTCTGGCTGTAAGTCATGATTGCAACCTTAAACAGCTTGTTCATGATTTAAGTGCAAGAACATGCATTTCTTAGACGTGCTCAAACTCTTTTTCGGGGGGTTGGGTTACCGTTTGGACTTACTTTTACCTTTTTTATGCTCCACAACAAGCATGAGCATGACGTCTTCACACCCCCAACAGCCACCTTTCCTCAAACATATTGTGTTCCGCCCGAACAAGTCTGATAGATTTCAGATAAATCAAATAGGCGCAATGGAAAATAAAGCATAAGGGATCTTTGAACTCTGTTGGACAATGTTAACACATACTTACTAGAGAAAATATTTACATTTTAACTTTTCAAAGACATCTCAAATGACACATCTCACTTTTAAGGGGTCTGTAAATTGTGATGCCAATGGACACAGAAATCTAGTGTTAGTTGTAATTTGTGATCTATTTCCCAATCAATACTTCAAAATGATGGCGGTAAATATACATAGGGAGTAAACTGACCTTTTGAAAATCCTGCTCCTGCAAAAAATACTGGTCAACAATAAAAAGTGCCAATCCGGACTATATAATCCTCGGGTTAACACACCGAAGATCAGTTAGTTCCAGAACCCTATAGAAGATTTTAAAGCTATGTTAATAAATCGCACAGGGAGCAGGGAGGCTCACATTCATCAAACAGCTTTTCTCATTAAGTATTAAGGCAAGCCGATAGCTGCTGAGGGACAGATCGATCCGCTGAGCCAGGGATCGTTAACCTAGATTGTTAGCTGCTGGCTCGGCTGAGGGTTGGCGAGGATGCGAAAAATAAACATACCTAAATGATGGCTCAACAGAGCTACACGTATTCACGAAGAAGAAAAGGTTTATTGAAAGTTTATTTCCTAAACCGGTTGCCAGCCAGTCGCAGGGCATACAGACAAACAACTCACTCGCTCATTCACACCTATGGACAATTTGGACCTGCCAACTAACCTGACATGTTTTTGGGAATGTGAGAGGAAACCGGAGTGCAGGGAAGAAACCTACGCAAGCGCGAGGAGAACATGCAAACTCCACACAGGAAGGTACAGTATTTTTACGTCAGAACTGTGCAGCACACGCGCAAACCAATGCGCCGCCGTGCTACTAGTTATTTTGGTAAATTATTTTTGAAAGACACCATGAGTTTTATGGTTGGACCCATGTGAAGAGAAGCAGGAACTGAGGCAGGGATAATCAAAATAGGAATGGTATTTATTAGCAAAACCAGGAATAACGTAACAAATGTACAAGGAGGCACAAAAAAATGACATGTCCAAACAAAATCAAGCCTGACAAAGTCTGAACCAGAAACAAAGACAGGAACCAGAAATGAAAATGTAAGGAACAAAGTAACAAAAAGCAAACTAGCGAGTGGGCGTAAGACAAAAAACAACATGTCCGAACAAGAAACAAACCAAATCAGATGTAGAAATGACAGTGGAAATTAAAATTACCCGGTGATGTGTGATGCCCAAAATGTCATTATAAAGGTTAAGGATAACTAAGAACAAGTGTGTGGTGATTGGACACACTTGTGCCCAGTTCCAAACCCGGTTGGAGGGCTTCGTTGGACAGTGGTATACCATATCGTAACACCATGCCTGGAGAAAAATGGACTTATCTTGGACAGTAATCTTGAATGGAAAAGGAGATCGTTAAGTGGTTTGAAGTCGAGAGACAAAATGGATACGGAGTGTCTCAGCTAAGTGTTAATTGGGAAGCTTTCAAGATTGCACGAGCCAAGATATATGAAGGCTTCACTGCTTCCACAGGTTGGTGTACATGTTTTCATCTATTTTTTTATTATATCGCTAAATTAAAGCAGTTTAAAGGAGTCTGTGTTGGAATTTGGAGAGGTGTTTCCAATCACCAAACACCTGTCCCTAATTATCCTGAGCCTTCATAAGGACATTTTGGGCAGTGCCTATTGTTGAATCATTATTTTTCACCATCCATATTTCCATCACTTTTTCCCAGTTCAATCCTGGTTTGTGAGGTTTGGATTTTGTTTTCTATTTCAGTTACTCTCCGGTCTCCCGAAGTCCAAAATCAAGAGCGTACAGCTGGTACAAAATGCTGCAGCGAGGCTTTTAACTAAAGCAAGAAGGTTTGATCACACTACCCCGATTTTAGCTAACCTGCATTGGCTCCCTGTTAGCTTAAGATGTGATTTTAAGGTTCTGTTGGTATTGTACAAAATCATGCATGGACTTGCTCCCTCATATTTTTCAGATTTAATTTCCCCCTATGTTCCGGTTCGGAGCCTTCGCTCTGAAAATGCTGGTCTACTAGTGATCCCAAGAGCCAAGAAGAGATTCGCAGGTTCGAGAGCGTTCTCCATCTGGGCCCCGGTGCTGTGGAATGCTCTTCTCGCTGAGATTGGATCTGCAACTTCAGTGGAAATGTTTAAATTTAAGCTTAAAACACTACTTCTACTCTATAGCATATGAATAACCTATATTTTATGTTCATAATATGTGTATTATTTGCCCTCATGTAGGTTTTAGATGAGGGAATGGTGTCATGATGGTCTGTAGTTTGCAATAGTCTTTGATCTGTGCAGCCCTTTTGTGACTCTTTGTGATTGAGGGCTATACAAATAAACATGACTTGACTTGACTAATGTTAATTTTTTATTGACCATGTTTTTGTTTATATGTTAATGAGTTTCTTATTAAATACTATAATTTTTGTACACCGGGCTTACTTCCCTGCGATCTGGTCCACCACAAATTGTAACAAATAACCTGACCATAAAAGGACCCAGTGAGAAAATGTATATAAATATGACATGTAAATAATGATCATATTGTGTACTGTCATGATTACCCAAGTGGAGCCACCTGGGGCAATCATCTGGCGCGCTGGAATGTGCCTTCTGATTGGGTTATGTTCCCTATTTAAGCATTCTACACCGAGACATGGGGGTCGGAGGATTAATCCTGTAATTCTGTACATCTGTACCCCGTATGACGCTCCCGATTACCTGTGCCTTGTTTACCTGATTCTGTCTGCCTGCCTCCGATCCGACCTGCTTCCGTCCCAAGCTACGATCATCTCTTCAGTCCCGGTAAACTCAACCTGCTTCCGTCCCACGCTACGATTGGCTACGTCGTCCGAAGTTTCCCGCTAACCCTTGTGCTTCCCCAAATAAAAGTATTGTACGAACGCTCTGGGGTCTCCTGCTCTGTTCTGGTAATCCCCGTGACAGAATCCTCCGACCAGAATGGACCCCGCGTTCGTACATTTGCCCCCTGACCACTATCAAAGCCTGAATCAGCAGCGCAATTTCCCTTCAGAATGCGCAGTTCGGCAAGTCCTTTCCGACATGGCGAAATTGGCTGAGGCACCTCCGGCCGTATGACTGCGCGATGACTCCCATGCCTGCCTGTTCGACTCCCATGCCTGCCTGTTCGACTCCCATGCCTGCCTGTTCGACTCCCAAGCTTCCTGGTCGACTCCCAAGCCTGCCTGTTCGACTCCCAAGCCTGCCTGTTCGACTCCCAAGCCTGCCTGTTCGACTCCCAAGCCTGCCTGTTCGACTCCCATGCCTGCCTGTTCGACTCCCAGGCCTGCCTGTTCGACTCCCAGGCCTGCCTGTTCGACTCCCATGCCTGCCTGCTCGACTCCCATGCCTGCCTGCTCGACTCCCATGCCTGCCTGCTCGACTCCCATGCCTGCCTGCTCGACTCCCATGCCTGCCTGCTCGACTCCCATGCCTGCCCTGAGTCTGCCTGTCCTGATTTTGTCCCGTCTTTCCTCTCCTGTCTTGTCTGTTCCCTTTCCGCTCCCCGGAGTCCGACTCTTCTGAATCTGACCCCCCCTGAGTCTGGACTCTTCTGATTCTGCCTGTCCTGTCTGATTCTGCCTGTCCTGATCTGCCTGTGTTTCCCTGTGACGTGTCTTGGGTTAAATTTATTATTTTTTTTTTTTCTGGGGGACTTCTGGAGCCGTCCCTTGAGGGGGGGGTTCTGTCATGATTACCCAAGTGGAGCCACCTGGGGCAATCATCTGGCGCGCTGGAATGTGCCTTCTGATTGGGTTATGTTCCCTATTTAAGCATTCTACACCGAGACATGGGGGTCGGAGGATTAATCCTGTAATTCTGTACATCTGTACCCCGTATGACGCTCCCGATTACCTGTGCCTTGTTTACCTGATTCTGTCTGCCTGCCTCCGATCCGACCTGCTTCCGTCCCAAGCTACGATCATCTCTTCAGTCCCGGTAAACTCAACCTGCTTCCGTCCCACGCTACGATTGGCTACGTCGTCCGAAGTTTCCCGCTAACCCTTGTGCTTCCCCAAATAAAAGTATTGTACGAACGCTCTGGGGTCTCCTGCTCTGTTCTGGTAATCCTCGTGACAGTGTACATGTACATACATGTACACAATTTACAAAATTACTTACACTAGAAATAAATGTATACATTGTAGAGATTGCATGTTGGTCACACTGTGTTGCAGGTAAGAACACAGTTGTTATTGTCTGTATTTTGTTTCTCCTTCAGCGTAGCACTCGTTTTGCTGAATTGGAGCGAGCCTCCAGTTTACGTGTGTGCGTATTGATGCGCTTAGGGATGAATTTAATGAATTTGATCATCTAATATTTATTTGCACTTGCTCATAATCCACTATACGAACACTGTAATCACGTAAAATAAAAAAGAACATATCATTTTATTTTTTCCCAAAAAATATATACTTGGTGGTTAAATTTCGAACACTTCTTTGTAGGTCTACTATCCACTACCTGACATTACTTTCCTACAATTGTTTTGCAAGGTTACATGATTCATTTATCTTAAGCAGGATTTAGTAAATTTACTTGTATTATATATATATATATATATATATATTTTTTTTTTTTTTATTTATTACCACATTTGGTATTGGAGTAAACCCAAATTAATTTAAAGTAATTGCTGCTATATTATGGTATTCTGATTACATTACTGTTTTCCAAAAAGTAACTCATGTCTGTAGCTGGATTACATCTTTAGAGTAACCCCTTCCAAACATGGTGATTTGTAGCTTGTTTTGAGAGTAATGTGTTAAAATTAATCAACAAGTAACTGTAATTTTTTTTTTTTTTTTAATTGACGACTAAGACGCTCGACACTGATCACTAATAAAGGCCGGGTCACACAGCCTTTCGCGTCTGTAACGCGGGTAAAATTTTGCGATTTTTTTTTTTTTGCCCGTGGTTGCCCGCGGTGGAAAATGTGCAAAATTGGCCGGCGGTTGTTCCGCGTCCTTATCAGCGATGCAGCCGCGGTTACCCGTGGTCTAAATTTTTGAGCAGCCCAAAACTTTTTCGCGCGGCCAACAGCGTGTGAATTTCTTACCGCGTGTAAAGCACGGCTGTATCGTGATCTCAAAGCGTCCAACAGCGTCTGCTTCACGGGCAGAAATTTCTGGCCGTGATTCAGCCGCGATACGCCCGTGAAAGGCTGTGTGACCGGGCCCTAATGAAGGACGGTGTATTTAAACTTCAAAATATTGGAAGGCATTGCATTCACCTTTGTCATCTCGTCTCACCCCATCAGTGATGCTGAGACTACATTTAGAGTGGACATCAGTAAAAGTGGGGAATCTTTCTAGGTCAACATGATAACAAACCCTGTGACGAACTGTTCATCTCTTCAGGATGTAACCTGTCGACAGCAATAACATCAAGGATCTTTTGTCCATGTCCTGCTGAAAGAGAGTTCTGGGTAAATGGATGGGTGTATCTAATGCTAAGGAGACAAGCTTTTTTGGAAGGGGAATATCAAGCTATGGCAGAGGTGGCTAACTTATTGATTCGAGGGCCACATTGGCTTGAAAGAAGGGTTGCTGGGTGTTTCGCGGGTTCGGGGGAAGGTTGTTCGATGTATTTAACTGTTTTGTATATGCAGTGGTGGGCTGTGCATTTCAAACCTAGGCCTTTAGTAGTGTCAGTCTAAATCACAGGTGTCAAATATGCGACACACGGGCCAAATTAGGCCGTATGCAGTATCACCCGTGAAACAACACTCAGAGAAGCAAAAGAGTAATATCTCTTTCTCTATCCGTCTCGTTTTTCTTTTTTTTTCACTCTGCCTCTTTTTCTCTCTCTTGTTGCCGCTCTCGTTTTCTCTCTCATCTTGTTTGCTCTCTGGTTCTATGTCTCTTGTTATATCTCTCTTGTTGTCCATTCCTCTCTCTCACTTTCTTTTTATTGCTGTCTCCACTCTTGTGTTTTCCTTTTTCTCTCTCACTTTCACTTTTTAATCTACAAGTTTGACCCCCTTTAGACTTGCTTTCTTCCACATGGTCTAAATCAATCCAACCCTCAATAGCTTTTTTATAAATATTGTATAATATGTATATATATATATATATATATATATATATATATATATATATATACATATATATGTATATATATATATGCTATGTGCGCCTATAGCAAAGTACTGGGCTGGCATAGCCAGCCCAAATATTAGCGCAGGCTAGCTGTAAACACTGTTGGGGATTAGTTGGGCTGCCTTAGTATTAGCAAAGGGAGGTTGATGCTGCTGGCAAAGGGTTGGGCTGGCACAGCCAGCCCAAGTAATATTGCAAGCTAGCTGTAAACACTGTCGGCAATGCTAACTTCTTCATGCTGAAAAACTTTGGTAATGGCTATATTTTAACAACTTCATATTTACAAATTATGCTAATGGCATCATGAAAATGAGTTATGCTAATAAATTCATGCTAAAAAGTGATGCTAACGGCTAAATGCTAACTTCTTGTTAAAATTTTTTGGTAATGGCAATATTTTAACAACTTCCTATTTACAAATTATGCTAATTGCCTCAGGTTAATGAGTTATGCTAATGGATATATGCTAAAAAAAAAAGATGCTAACGGCTAAGTGCTAACCTCTTCATGCTAAAATTTTTTGGTAATGGCTATATTTTAACAACTTCATATTTACAAACTACGCTAATGGTTACATGTTGATGAGTTATGTTAATGGATACATGCTAAAAAGCGATGCTAACGGCTAACTGCTTCATGCTAAAAAATTATGTTAATGGTCACATGCTAACGAATCAGCAAAATGAAGGAGTCCCCCCACAGAACCAAGTAAAAAATGACAGAAACATTTCTCTGAGTTGAAAACTTTATGCTAACTCATAATGCTAACAACTGGGGTTATATATACACATGCCAGGATCAATCACAACTCTTACAATTGCCGCGGGAATCGTCTAGTTATATCTATCTTCTGACACAAAAGTTTGACGGGTAACTCCTCCCAGAGCTTTTGGAGTACCCCATCGATTCATATACCAAAAAATCTGGCCCAATCAGGACTATTGTGCGACAATATGGATAAGCGATAAGCGGGGCCGCGGAGACCAAAAAAAGTCCCCTTCCGGAATAATGGGTTTTGAGATTCTCCTATCCGGAATACATGGGCCCATACAAATCAATGGGTAGCCATGGCAACCAGGGCTTCCCTGAGGGTAGTCATAGTAACCAGGGACTTGAGGGGGCCCGACCCACATAACCTTTAACCATGGGTAAATGGTGAATTCCAAAGAGTGTATGCTAACGAGAGGATGCTAACAGCTATGTGCGCCGCTAGCAAAATGTTTGTCTGCATAGCCAGCCCAAGTATTAGCACAAGCTATCTGTAAACACTGTTAGTGATTAGTTGGGCTGGCATAGCAAGCCCAAGTATTAGCAATGAGAGGTTGCTTACTCATGCTAGCTGTAAAAACTGTTGGTGACGAGTTGGGCTGGCTCAGCCAGCCCAAGTATTAGCGCAAGCTAGCTGTAAACACTGTCGGCAATGCTAACTGCTTCATGTTAAAGAATTTTGGTAATGGTTATATTTTGACAACTTCATATTTACAAACTATGCTAATGGGTACATGTTGATGAGTTATGCTAATGGATACATGCTAAAAAGTGATGCTAACAGCTAATGCTAACTGCTTCATGGTAAAAGATTTTGGTAATGGCTATATTTTAACGATTTCATATTTACAAATTATGCTAATGGACTTATGTTAATGAGTTATGCTGACAGATAGATGCTAAAAAGTGATGCTAACGGCTAAATGTTAACTTCTTCATGTTAAAACATTTTGGTAATGGCAATGTTTTAACGACTTCATATTTACAAATTATGCTAATGCCCTCATGTTAATGATTTATGCTAATGGGGACATGCTAAAAAGTGATGCTAACGGCTAAATGCTAACTTTTTCGTGCTAAACATTTTGCTAATGATTACAAATACATCTATCTGAGTTAAAAACTTGCTAACTCATAATGCTAACAAATCAACGCTACCGGTTCTCTACCAATATCTGCCAGATCCATCACAACTCTTACAATTGCCGCGGGAATTGTATAGTTTCATTTAATATGGTCTTGTAGAAAGAAAAATATAACACAATAATTTTTAACATTTTTAAAAGCTGTAAAAATGTGTAGAACAATTATTATATTTCAACTACTTAGCAGCATTCCTCCTTTTCTTCTTTTTCATAGTTTGCTATATTCCGTGTTGTGTGCAGCCCTTTGAGAGTCTTTGTGATTAAGGGTTATACGAATAAATATGACATGACTTGACTTGACCAGTGGTAGGAGAAGCCTTCTGATCTGACCCAGATACAGCTCCTTCATCATCTGCTCGCTGTTCTTATTTGGTGTAAAGTGCCATAACTGAAGAAAACTATTTTGTTCTGAAAACCTTAGTATCTCATCGGACAATATGCAATGCATCAATTGTGGCTTTTCATGTTTTTGTTAAAAAAATAAATAAATACAATTTGTGGCGTTTTGTCCTTTGCTTTTGTGACAGATTAACGGCTCAAAGGCTCTTTTGTTTTCTGTTGTCTAAATGTTCTATTTATTTTAAGAAATACAATATCCCTTTAAAGTTTTCATTGGAGTCATTCAATAAAAAAATACAATATTTTAGTGACTGAATTCATTGTTCTGTGTCCATCATTATTATAAAATATTTGTAAAAACTTGGTTCATATAATAAAAAAATGCTCATTGAATTGAGCAAATATAGTTATCCAGTGAACAAAAGATTTCTTTCGGTCCTGTATTATCCCATCAATTAATTAAATAATGTAGTACATGCTGTGTCAAGGGTCGAAGGAAGTTGGCATTCGTACCATCTTGTGATAAAAAAAAAGTACTTCAGTAAAGGCCAAATCTCTCACATTCACAATCTGTGCATGGAAACTGAATAGGATCTGTAGCAAAATCAGTCTAAATTACAGACTAAACATTGAGCAATTAATTTACATTTTAATTTATTTACTGTATGAGATGAATTATGTAATGAATGTTTCCCTGCAGGCAGTGTGGAATCATCCATGATGATGTGAAAGTGAGTGTGAGTGGTTGTCTGTCTCAATTTAGCCTGTGATTGATGGGAGAAGGGTCGGTAATGTGTCTGGTGTCTATCACCCAAAGTAAGCTGGGATAAGATTGTGCTTGCTGTGACACAGAATAGCATAAATATTCTAGACAAATAATGAAATATGAAGGATTTTGTATGTCATTTGAAATTCAAAATAGCTTACCTTTCCAGCAAATGATGAATTATCAGTCAGAGACTAAAAAACAGAAACCAAAACAAAAACCAAGGGTCACTCTACACAGGTGTCTCCAACCTTTTTCAAGATGAAAGCTATTTTTTGTCACTAATTAGCACAAAGGGCACCCAGTTTATATTAATTTTAAAATAGCAACTCAGTAAGATGGCTTGCTAAATAGCTTAAGAAAAAGTAGCTTGATAGTTAGCTTCAAAAAGTAAACAGGTAAAAAACTACAAGGGAGCCAGTTAGCTAGCTAGATGAGTAAAACCCATCTAAATGGTAAAATAGAAAGCTGAAAATAATGCAAGCTATACAAAACTAGCAAAAAATGTTAGCCAGACACAGCATGCAGCATTATTTAAAAAAAGTAGTAGGATTGTTTTAGAAAGAGCTAAAAAGATAGAAGATAGTTATCTAGCTACAAAGCTAAAAATGTAGGCAGATAGCTAGCTAGAAAAAAAAAAATCATTATTTTGGTCATTTGCTTTTTAAAACCCATAATTTGGAATTTAATTTTTTTATATTTATTGTAGAATAAATCCATGAAAATTATCATAGTTATTTATTCATATACATATTTCATATATCATTATATTTTTGTTCAATACACAATTAGATTGTCATTCTACTCCCTTAATTACTGTACTTTCTGCACTATAAGACACTCCTAAAAGCCTTCAGTTTTTCTAAAAGCAGACAATGCACCTTATAAAATGGTGCGCCTTATATACGGAACAATATTGAGTCGCGACAGGTCTCGCGACTAAGGTAAGCAGCCGTTGACTCGATTTAGATAGATAGATACTTTATTCATCCCCGTAGGGAAATTCATACTCCCAGCAGTATCCTTGTGTTGAAAATAAAATAATAATAAAGGAAAAGGAATATAATACATAAATACCCAATGTAACGTGTTGATATAGAGTATTGAAATAGTATGTATTTTATGTAGCACTAATAAAAATAGGGTAATATGCAAATGTGTGGGTGTGGTTTAATGTGGGCTTTTACTCCCCCGGGTGGAGTTAAGGAGCCTCATGGCATGAGGAAGAAATGATCTCCTCAGTCTGTCCGTGGAACAAGACTGTGACAGCAGTCTGTCACTGAAGGTGCGCTTCCGTTTGAAGATGATGCTGCGTAGTGGATGTGATGAATTGTCCATGATTGACCGTAGCTTTTTCAGTGCCCGTCTCTCAGCTACAGTTGTCAGGCTGTCCAGCTCTGTGCCCACAACAGAGCCCGCTTTCCTCACCAGTTTATTAAGACGAGAGGCTTCCTTCTTCTTGGCGCTGCCTCCCCAACACGCTGCCGCGTAGAAGAGGGCGCTTGCCACAACAGTCTCATGGAACATTTGCAGGAGCTTTTTGCAGATGTTGAAGGACGCCAGCCTTCTGAGGAAGTACAGTCGGCTTTGACCTTTCCTGCATAGAGCTTCTGTGTTGGCAGTCCAGTCCAGTTTATTGTCCAGCTGCACACCCAGGTATTTGTAGGTCTGGACAAATTCTACACGACAGCGGCGATCCTGTGCTGCTGACCACAGTGTCCGATGTACAGCCCCCCTGTTTCACAAACTGGGGTCTGTCTGTCAGGTAGTCCGTAATCCATGCTACAAGGTGTGAGCTTACTCCCATCTGTCAGGAGAAGTCCAAAAATGTAATCTTCACAGCACCCTTACCCCGGTCCAGGTGAGAGAGGGATCAGTGTAGCATGTAGACTATAGCATCTTCCACTCACACCTTCTCCTTGTAGGCAAATTGCAGAGGGTCGATGGCATGGCGGACCTGTGGCCTCAGGTGTTGCAGCAGCAACCGCTCCATGGTTTTGATCACATGTGATGTCAGGGCGACCAGACTGAGGTCGTTGAGTTCCTCAGGTCTTAAATTTTTTTAGGACTGGGATGATGCAGGATGTTTTCCACAGCTGGGGGACACTCTCCTGTTCCAGGCTCAGGTTGAAAATGTGGTGTAGAGGGTCTCCCAGCTCCAACGCAAAGGCCTTCAGCAGTCGGTGGGATACTCCATCTGGACCAGCTGACTTGCTGGTTCGCAGCCTTCTCAGCTCTCCACACACCTGGGCTGCAGTTATCTTGAGTGAGGAATGTCCTCCTCCATGCTGGTGTCCAGAGGGGGAGGGACAGCTGCAGTACTCTGGGGTGAGAACGAGTTGGGGTGATCAAACCTGTTAAAAAGATGTTTAACTGGTTAACCCTCCCCACATCTACGTCCACAGCCACACCCTACTTGGTGCTGCAGCCGGTGATGGCCTTCATCGCTTCCCACTCCTCCTTTATGCTGTTATTTTGCAGCTTTTTCTCAAACTTCCTCCTGTACTGCTCCTTTGCTTCCCGGAGCTGGACTCTGAGCTCCTTCTGTACTCGTTTTAGCTCCTGCCGATCGCCATCTTTAAACGCTCTCTTCTTTTGGTTCAGAAGGCACTTGATGTCGCTCGTGATGCAGGGCTTGTTGTTGGCATAGCAGCGTAGAGTTCTTACAGGAACTTTACCCCTTAGAAGTATTGGGTGGTTCATGCTGGGATATACAGTATACAACCACATTTCATTTCCTAACCAATATGTCAATCATTTAAATCGGTCAATATTGGTTAAAGTTATTTAGATGTAAAGAAGCTGGGTCCTTTTTAGCATTTATGCGCTCGTATAGGCTAAATTGGGGTAAAACAAAGCCTGCAATTGGCCGAAAAAGTTTTGAATAACAAATTAGGTTTGTCTGCGACCTAGAGATTTTTTTTTATGGGGCTAAACAGCTGGCTAGAAACAAGCAACGTCTATCAATGCAGGGATGCTTTTCGGCAGATTTCCTCCTTTATTTGTCGGCATTATCACATGTTTTGGAGAAGGTAAATATTTTACACGGTTGGATTCACGACACTCACGGATGTAAGGGACCGGTTGCGTATGATCATTGAATATGATGGCTCCAAGACGACATTTTTGATGAGCCAGCCCGGCTTTATATATTTCGGATATTTTGTTTCAGTACGTTGCTCCAGAATGATCGTGATGTTTCTGTACTAAGTATATTTTTAAATGAGCACATTTCTATTTCAAGAGTTTAAGCTTTCCAATGATATGTGGAATGATGTGTTTCAGTGACTGGTGACATCTTACAAACACCATGTCTGTAGGTGTCTGAAGCACGTGTTTGGTTTGTATTTGCTTCTCAACCCCAACGTTAAGGGCTTAATAAAGTTTGATTGACATATCTGACTGTTTTGTTGACATTCCCACTATAACTATGTATAGAAAATATATGAGAAAGGACTATTTTTGGGGGTGCACCGTATAAACAGCGTATATATCAGCAGAAAATACCGTAATTGCTTTACAATATAATTATGAATACTTTTCCCTTTTTTTGTGAAGCCCATAACTGGAACTCATGTATTTAAATCTCTAAAAAAAAAAAAAAAACTTACTCTTTTACTAATATTATGTTACTATGTTGTTATCAGGTTCTTTATTAAAAATAGGGTTGAATAGACTCAGTCAAAAGAATAAAATAAATAAATCTATTCAATTTTTTCCTTGCATGGAAGGCATATTCCCTGTTAAAACAGAAAAACAGCTGTACAGAGAAAAATTAGAAGAACAGAAATTACATTTCAAACTTGTAAAAATGTTGCTCGTGATTCGTATTCAATACAATACTCTAAAAAAACCTCCTGATATATTAATCCTCTTTGATATATCCATCCATTCATCTATTATTTTACGCTTATTTGGGGCCGGGTCGATGGGGCACCAGCTTTAACAAGGAAACCCAGACGTCCCTATCTCCAGTCACTTCCTCCAGCTCATCCGACGGGATCCCGGGGCGTTCCCGGGCCAGCGGGACATGCCAGGAACACCTACCGAGGGAGGCGTCCAAGAGGCATCCTTATCAGATGCCCGAGCCACCTGAACTGGCTCCTCTCAGTGCTGAGGAGCAGTGGCTCTCATCTTATCTCTAAGGGAGAGCCCAGTCACTCTGTGGAAAAAACTCATTTCAGCCACTTTCCTGTTCTTTCTGTCATAACCCAAAGTTCATGACCATAGGTGAGGGTAGGAACTTAGATCGACCAGTAGATCTTCACCACGACAGACCGGTACAGGGTCTGCATGGCGGCAGACGCTGCACTGACCCATCTGTAGATCTCTTGTTCCATCCCACCCTCACTGATGAACAAGACCCCAAGATACTTGAACTCCTCCACTTGGGGCAAGATATTATCCAAAAGTGGTGGGAACTTGCCACCCTTTTCCGGCTGAGTACCATGGTCCCTGGCTTAGAGGTGCTGAACCTCATCCCAGTCGCTTTACACTTGGCTGTGAATCGCTCCAGTGAGAGCTGAAGATCACGGCCTGAGGAAGCCAACAGCACCACATAATCTGCAAAAAGCAGGGATGCAATGTGAGTCCCCCAAAACGGACTACTTACCCACCAAGG
The DNA here is from genome assembly GCF_059441175.1 of Urocampus carinirostris. Classification (NCBI taxonomy): domain Eukaryota; kingdom Metazoa; phylum Chordata; class Actinopteri; order Syngnathiformes; family Syngnathidae; genus Urocampus; species Urocampus carinirostris. The sequence goes on along the minus strand of NC_142357.1, from coordinate 3,114,361 downwards.
CTGCGCCTAGAAACTCTGTTCTGTAAAGGTTATAACCAGAATCGGCCACAAAGGGCAGCCCTGGCGGAGTCCAACTGCCACCTGAAACGAATCCGACTTACTGCCGGTAATGCGGACCAGGCCTACAGGGACCACACAGCCCGGATAAGACTGTGCGGTAACCAATACTCCCGAATCACCCCCCACAGGGCTTCCCGAGGAACACGGTTGAATGCCTTCTCCAAGTCTACAAAACACATGTAGACTGAATAGGCAAACTCCCATGTACCCTCAGAGGGTGTACAGCTGGTTCAGTGTTCCACGGCTGGGACGAAAATCACACTGCTCCTCTTGAATCCGACCCTCCTCTCCAGTACCCATGCAAAAACCTTACAAGGGAAGCTGAGAAGTGTGATTCCCCTGTAGTTGGATCACACCCTTCGGTCTTGAAAAGGGGAACCACTACCCCATTCTGCCAATCCAGAGGCACTGCCCCCGATGTCCACGCAGATGTCAACCATAACACGCCCAGAACACCCAGAGCCTTAATGAACTCCGGGTGGATCTCATCAACCCCTGGGGCCTTGCTACCAAGGAGCTTTTTGACCTGCTCAGTGACGTTGACCCCTAAGATATGAGGACCGACCTCAGAATCCACCGGCTCTGCTTCCTAAGATGAAGAAGTGTCGTTGGATTGAGGAGGTCTTCGGAGTACTCTGCCCACTGATTCACAATCAGGTCGTGATCAACAGAATAGAATAGAATATACCTTTATTGTCAGCGCCCCATCGCTACTGTACACAGTGTTGATGGCACACCGCTTCCGTGCTCTAAGACGCGGAATGGTGGACCAGAATTTTCTCAAAGCCGTTCAGAAGTCTCCTTTAATGGCCTCGCCAAACTTCTCCCATGCCCGAGTTTTTGCCTCGGCAATTGCCGAAGCCGCGTTCCGCTTGGCCAGCCGATACCCGCCAGTTGCTTCTAGAGTCCAACGGGCCAGGAAGGCCCGCTAAGAATCCTTCTTTAGTTTGACGCCATCCCTCACCGCCGCCGGTGACCACCAACGGGTCTGAGGGTTGCCGCCACAGCAGGCACTGACTACCGTATGGCCACAGCTCCAATCAGCTGCCTTGACGATGGAGGCACGGAACATGGTCCACTCGGACTCAGTGTCCCCCACCTCTCTCGGGACATGGGCAAAGTTCTGCCGGAGATGTGAATTGAAACTCCTTCTGACAGGAGATTCTGCTAGCTGTTTCCAACAGATTCTCACAACACGCTTGGGTCTGCCGGTTCGGACCGACAACTTTCCTCAACATCAGAGCCAACGCACCACCAAGTGGTGATCAGAGTGTCGAAAACATGCGGCCGCAGGTCCGATAAGACAACTACAAAGTCGATCATTGAACTACGGCCCAGGGTGTCCTGGTGCCAAGTAAACATATGGACACCCTTATGTCTGAACATGGTGTTCGTTATGGACAAACCAGGCACCGAAGTCCAATAACAATACACCACTTGGGTTTAGGTCAGGGGGGCCTTTCTTGCCAATATTGGGGCCTTGGTAACCCGCTTCCAAGGAAAGGGAAACTGTTGAAGTTGGACAGATTTGCCTGAAGGCCTGGATAGAGCGGTAAATACATATGACACTGGACAATCTCGGACAATGATGGATTCAAATGATACAATGGCATCCTGGACTGACAACATGGACACCTTTATTACAGATCACAATAAAAATCTATCATAATATATTAGGCCATGATCTACCGGAACTGAGGATTATTGATCACACTGACTCCAATAATTCAAGATTAAATGACTTCGATCCTGACCACAAATTTCTCTCAACTAGCTCAGACAATTGCAAATATTATACTGGAAATGAATAAAATGCTTTTGTTAAATCTGAAGGGAAATTCTCCATAATTCACTTTAACAGTAGAAGCATGTACACACATTTTGAAGACATCACTGAATGCTTACAGCAATTTGAGAACACGTTTAGTGTGATTGCAGTTTCTGAAACGTGGTTCAGTGAGGAAAGGGGAGTTCATTTTGAATCAAACGACTATAAATTGAACTATGTAAATGGAACAAACAAAATAGGAGGAGGAGTAGCTATATATGTGCACAAAAGATTCAAATTGAAGATAATACAAAACATGTAATTTGAAATTGATGATTTACTTGAATGTCTTACAGTGGAAATTATAAATGGAAAAGGGAGAATTATTATAGTCGTGTATATAGATCACTGGGCTCAAATCTTGAAACCTTCACAAACTGGGCCGAAAGAACATATTCAACAATAGGCAACAAAACACTATTCATCAGTAGAGATTTCAACATCGATCTAATGAATCCAAACAAACATAAAAACATTGATGACATTATTAATATAATGTACAGTATGAGTTTGTACCCAACTATATTAAGGCCTAGTAGAATCACTTCACACAGTGCAACACTCATTGACAATATATTTACAAATAATATAGAATTTAAAAACGTCAGCGGATTACTGGTTTGTGATATTTCTGATCACCTACCAGTGTATGATGAAAAGGTTACTAGATAAGAATCAACTAAGGAATATGTTTACAAACGAGTTAGAACTGAAGAGACTATTATATCACTCTATGATGACTTAGTTAAACAAAACTGGAATGCTATATATGGTACAGATGATGTGGATCGTGCGTTTGACATATTTTTGGAAATATACACCAACAAGTATAACAAAAACTGTCCAATGAGACAAATTAATATTAAGAATAAATCTGTTAAGCATCCATAGATAAATAAGGGTTTATATAATGCTTGTAAGAAAAAAAACACCTTATATAATCAGCTGTCACTAATGTACACAATTTGAAATCTTCTGAAGAATCACAAAATCGGTATTATGGAATCTCACTCTTGAGGAAAAATACAAATCTGTAAGGTTTCTCTTAAACTACAGAACATATTCATAAGGCAACAACAGTGGGGGTCCTGGAAAAGCAATCATTTTGTGACTAAAGATACAAACACATTGGAGCAATGAAGGTGACACATTTAAAGCAAGGAAAAAAAGAGCTCTTATAAGACTCAAAATACTACTCCACAGCCAGGTCCAAGAAGTGGTGGTATTTTTATGGTCTCTCAGCACTGCACTCGTAAATAGCAGTTACTTTTACAGATTTGTTATGTGAGGGAACGTTGACCCACTCACTTTTACAAGAATAATGGCGTAGATTCTGATGCAGTAGTTTGAGGCAAAGCCTTTGTCTTATGGGCAGAGAACTCTACTCATGTAAGTGTACAACAGGAGTTGGGAACCTTTTTAAACCAAAGAGTCATGAAAGAAAAATATATCTATATTTTTGTGAGAGAGCCACAACATATACTGTATGTTGAGAAAAAAATAAAACCCGCTCTCTTTAGAATAAGACTAATTCTTCAGCACATTTGATATCAATGTGGGACGTTTGATAATTTGATAACATCTATGAACAAATATTGCCAGAGCCTGTTTTTGCAAATAAAAAGATTAACCGCTTAAACTAACCCTAAGGCTCCCGCAGTTACCTAAAATTGGGGTCTGCAAATTGAAGTTTTGCCACGCTCTGCCACTATCTCCTGGTGTCCCCTGCCCACTGCCCGATGATTGCTGGGATGGGCTCCAGCACCCCCGCGACCCTACTGAGGATAAGCGGTGCAGCTAATGAGATGAGATAAGATATTAGTTCGTAAAATGATCTGCATTTATATAGCGCTTTTCAAGTCAATGACTTCCCAAAGCGCTTTACAATTTGCTCCACATTTCCCAATAGCGGCCTTGCAGCCATGTAAGGCGCTAACCTGCTTATTGGGGGCATTAGGGGTTCAGTGTCTTGCCCAGGGACACTTCGACATGTAACACGGACGAGCCGGGATTCGAACTGGGATCCCTTGATCCCAAGACGAGCGCTCTACCTCCTGAGCTACTAGGAATTATTTTAATGTTAGATTTTATTTTGGTTAGGGAGTACAACCTCACTCATACCCTAACTCCGACAGCCCCCAATTTAATTTGAGAGCCCTGATTTAGATGGCTGTATAAGTCTGTAAAATATCAGAAAAGGTAATTTCCAGCATCCTTTTGTTTTAATTTTATTGAAAATATCTAGATATACTTATCAATTGTATGCCCAATATCCCCATATATACCGGAAATATGTGCTCAGCTTTGAAGAGTATTTTAATTTAAACCCTCATCAAATTCTCAGCACGTTTTTGAAGTACCCAAATAAGGTGAAAATACTTTCAAGATTTAGGCCAATACTTTATTGCTGAGATCTACAATGCTAGTGAATAAAGCTGCTGACATGGAAAAAGGTGACACTGTTCAGAAGAAAATAAAAAGCAACTCAACCTTATGCACATGTTTGGAACCTGGAAAATGCTAAAACGTTTATTTCCCATCAAGAAAAAAAGGTCCTTAGTATGAATGTTTCATATCTTTTTCTTAAATACCATTATTTATATTGATGAATCAATTGATCAACTTGTCTTTGGCTGGTTGGTGAGAAATCAGCTGTGCATATATTTACAGGGAAATGGCAAGTGCTTGAAATCCTTGAAAATGCTTAAAGTGGTAAATCGAAATAGGAAGAACTTCTTGCAACTGAAAGTGTAAGCTATATATTACCGTTATTCTTACCCCTCACCTATATAGGTAGAGACTTTTTAAAAAAACAAACATATTCGCGATTTACTCAATATCTAAAAATCATAAATGAGCACGCAAGATTTAAAATTGCAGATGTAAATCACAGAAATATTTGTAGCTCTGATTCACACCGGATGTCTTATTTTGATGGAAGTGAAAACATTGGAAAACCGGCTTTTAAACTCCTTAAAGGGTGCTTGAATTTGGCTATGAAAAAGGTGAACAAAATGTTGGGTTTATGTGGATAATGGACCGATGGAGGGGATGTATGGTATTTATGAACAAAAGCAGGTACTAAGTGGCCAAAACAAACATGAGTTTATTATCCACCTTAACCTAACAGAACCTATGTTTACTCCAAAAATATGAATTATATACAAGGCGGGATACTGTGATCAAACAATTATTCTATTTCTGAAGTCCAAATTATTATTATTGTTTGATCTAGTGTTGTTTTTGACTTCACAAATACTTTTTAATGTTAACGAAGATGTACTGCCAGAAAACATCCAATAAATATTCACACATAAAGTAGAAAGTATATGTGTGGAGTGAAACTTTGGAACAAATTACAGGATAAGGATGTTCAAATCCAGATACAAATAAACAATATTGTCAAAGTACAGAACGGAAGAAAATGGGGTCTGAATGATATAGGAAATGGATGGTTTAAGCAAATAATTAACATTATTATTGTTGATATTATTATGAATATAATTAGCATAATTGTTATTATTACTATTGTTTTTACTGTTTTTTTAAATCATTATTGGGGTCTGAATGATATTTAGTGATTAGTATCATTATAGAGTTATGAGATGGGTAAAAGCTAAATGAATCTGGTAATATCTGGTATACTATTATTATGATGATTATAATTATAACTTCTATGTGACTATCATTTATCTTATTATTAGTTTTATCGGTATGCAATTATGTAAGTTAGCAGAAGCCTTATACAGTCAGTAGATGGGTAAAGCTAATACGTTTGTTTTTATTATTATTTTTAAAAATTATCATGACTATTATATGTGTTGTTGCTGTTGTTGTTATTATTATTATTATCATTATCAACTATATGTCTATTATTGATATTGTTGAACATCATTATATTGCTGTCACTACCATGTTATGCAAAATCATCACATTATGGATCAACTGCATATATACTGTACAAACAAATAACGAGGTGAATAAATATGTTGGTGATGATAATAAAAACCAAACAAAAACAGAAAATATGGGGATACAATCACATAGATATACATCTTAATGAGAACACAGAACAGACATGTTCTTCGCATCTCATAGTTAGGGCAGACAAGTTGGAACTTGATACTGGAGGCATCTGGCTCAAGCTCTTGCCTTGTCTTTTTAATGCACGGATCGGGACACTTACCAATGGGTGGTTATGCTGCCTGGGGGAAGACCCGCCTTAGCAGCAGGTCCAAAGATACTTGTATGATGGACAACACACACCACACAACAGTCAGTTCTCACCATGAGGACCCATGACAATTATTGTTATTATAATAGATACTCCTATTATATAGTATGCTGAAAATATATAGAGACAGCAATGATGATAATGATGATGAAGATGGTGATAGTGATGATAATGATGATAAAGTGACTGTGGATCCACAGAACCAATGTAAATATGAGGTGTTTTTTACTATATTGATGTAGACCATTTACATTTACTCTTACATGCAAATACACTAGAGATTTAGCTGTAGGGCACAATTATTAAGGAAGTGTGGGAGTAGGATTAAATAAGAAATGTGTCTTCTTATTCTTTTTCGGACATGTACGTTAACATTGTTTTTGGTTTTTGACTTGTTATTTTGTTCTTATGTTCGAAATAAAGTTTCCTTTGTCCGTTAGTTCGTCTGTTCGTTCGTTCATTTAAATGTTGATTTTAAAATATGCAGAATATTTGGGCACAGGTGTTTGGTGATTAGACACACATGTGCCCAGTTCAAACCCTGGTTGGAGCCCTCTTGTCGCAGGGCCCTAACAAAAATCCCATATCTAATATCCATTATTATCTGTCTTGTTTTTCCACCTTCACGTTTTTCTGGCCTACTCGTAAACTAGATTCCTTCTCATCCAAACCACAAACAGTCATTTCACTTCACTCCTCCCACCCTCTCCTCATATTCGTCGGTAATCAGGATCTATGGCCTGGTTAACTTGCTGAAGTCAATCGGATAATTAATTAGCCTTCATCTGAGGTGTGAATGTAAGATCCAAAGGCAACTGGTCTTTGACACCCTGCCCGACTTTGGTTATCAAGGCTTGAAATGTGTCACGAGGTGGAAGGGGTGACCGGACCAGAACGGAGGCAGGAAGCGAGAACTCAAGTGCGTACGATCAAAGCTTTTATTTACCAAAATAAAAGTTGTCCAAAAACTCCGGGACAAAACAGAACAAAAACATTCTTACACTCAGAATGGTCAGGTACAGGTTTCCTCCAACTTAAACTAAACAGGACAAGGCATAACAGAACAGAAAAGGTATAATGAGCCAACACCCGCAATACCCACAACCCAACCTTAAATAGCAGCCATGCAATTGGCTGATCTGCTTCAGCTGGTGACCAGGGGGCGGGGCAGACCGGTCGCCACGGCGACCATGACAGAGCCCTGAGGTCCCCAAAAGAACAAATAACTACCTCGCACCCCGGAATGGTTCGACGCTCGGCAGGGGGGTCAGACAGGCGACCGGCCGCGGAGTCAGAATCAGGACAGGCAAAAACAGGAGAGTCGAATCAGAACCGGCAAACAGGACAGGAAGAATCAGGGGAGTCGGACTCAGGACAGGCAGAATCAGGGGAGTCGGACTCAGGACAGGCAGAATCAGGACTGGCAGGCCGGGGAGTCGAACAGGCAGGCCGGAGAGTCGAACAGGCAGGCCGAAGAGTCGAACAGGCAGGCCGGAGAGTCGAACAGGACAGGCAGGGGTGTCGAACAGGACAGGCGAAAACAGGACAGGCGGAGTCGGACTGGCAGGCAGCGGAGTCGGGGTTGGACTGGCAGGCAGCGGAGTCGGACTGGCAGGCAGCGGAGTCGGACTGGCAGGCAGCGGAGTCGGACTGGCAGGCCGCGGAGTCGGACTGGCAGGCGTCAAATCCTCCCGTGACCCCATTCGAGGCACAGCATTGGCCACGACGGGCGGGGCCATGGTTCGAACGGGCAGGGAAGGTTACCTCAATGGGTGCTTGCCAAACGGCGTCCTCCAACTCTCCCCAAATCGCATTGGGATCGTTCGCTGAGTTCACTTCTGGTTGGCTCCTTCTGTCACGAGGTGGGATGAGGTGACCGGACCAGAACGGAGGCAAGAGGCAGGAAGGGAGAACTCAATTGCGTACGATCAAAGCTTTTATTTACCAAAATAAAAGTTGTCCAAAAACTCCGGGACAAAACAGAACAAAAACATTCTTACACTCAGAATGGTCAGGTACAGGTTTCCTCCGACTTAAACTAAACAGGACAAGGCATAACAGAACAGAAAAGGTATAATGAGCCAACACGCGCAATACCCACAACCCAACCTTAAATAGCAGCCATGCAATTAGCTGATCTGCTTCAGCTGGCGACCATGACAGAAATGCACAGGTTAACGTGAGAATATTAGCTGAAAGGACATACACAAGCACAAATGCTCGCAAGTGAACAGTCTATGAATAAATTTGAGTATATTATGTAACAACAAGAAAACATGTCCTTGAGGCTAAAGTTCTACAACAGATAATCGTGTTGTCTTAAACTACAGAATTAAGTAATCCAGAGAATGTTAAAAGAACAAACTATGTAATTTTGAAGGAAACATTGTGCCATGACGAGAATGTATGTATAAATATATTGCTCATGTGCCAGATAATATTTCTAATTTAGGTATTATGTATTTCAGGATTACTATGTTTTCTATTCTGCATAGTCAATTAGAGTTTTGAGTGTCATGTACTTGCAAATACTAATAAAGTATTCAGTACATAGATAGAATAGTCAAATATTATTTTAAATTGTATATGTTTATATTTCAATTCAAATATGTAACTTAAATTAATTGACTGCAGTCTACTTAAATGTTTGTGTACTGTAATGCTAAATGTAATTCACCCTGGTCATCCTAAAAGGGGGATACTACTTGTGAGGTCCCTTATCAGGGTTTCTTTTTCCTCACGCTGAGCTTTTGAGTTGTTCCTTGCCCGCATGTTGGTTTAAGATCAGGTAATAGTGTCATTGTTATCCTGTGCAGTCCTTTGAGACATTTTTGTGATTAAGGGCTATATAAATAAATTTGACTTGACTTGAAAAATGAAGTTTGATCATGTCACCATCCAATATGTTTCCCTGTAGTCTCTCTCTCTCTCTATCAATTTCCATTCTCACATTTGAGGTCACTTGTCTTGATTTCCCTCCTATCACTTCCCTCGTCACTATTCAAACACTCTGTCGCCTTGGCTCTGTGCTAGTTTGTCGTCTCCTTTGTCACGTCCCAAGCACTCTTGTGTCCGCGTCTTGTTATTCCAGTTAACGGAAACTTTTTTTGCCCTTCTGGAACAACCACCTGACCAACATTTTAACTGTCGCTTTTTCAGGAAAATCAACCACTTGCCTGTATCTTCGACCACCATTGTGGTTTTGCTACTTGAATTCCTGTGCACCAAACCCTGTCTGGATAGAAGACCACAGTTTGCTGTGCCATCAGTGAACACTGCGCTACCGCACCACCATGAGTTGGTTTCCTGACAGATCTATCGCTGAGTGGAACTGATTGTGTTAAAATGGCAAATCCAACAGCTAATACTTGACATGATCCAATTAACAAAAATAATGCATTTCAGTTAAAAGTCAATTTAAAATAATCAAGGTAAATTCAAGTGTAATAAACAATACAATAAAAATAGTATAAATCAAATACATAAATTAAGCACACGTAGCACTAAAAAGCACATTTAAAAGCCCCAATACTTGTCTCAACAGGCTCTGCAAGAACAACAAGCTAGCCCTTGAACTCGAATAAAGGAAACATATTGTAGCTGGTGTTTCACACCTTATTTAAGGGGAACATTGCTTTTGTTGCTTTCATCCATACCATTACCAATTATGATGTAACTGTGTGCCCAAAATGACTTAAATGGGGGAAAAATAAAGCCCCCCAAAAATGGAGAAAAAATTATTTAGAAAAAAAGGAAAACGTAGACAGAAGGGGGGGGGGGGGGGGGGAAATCAATATAAACAGGAAAAAAGAAGATGAAAAGGGAAAAAAAGGAAAAAAGCCGAGAAAAAGAAGAAAGGGAAGTAACAAATAAAACAAATTTAACTAGAAAACAAAAGAAAAAAGGCAAGAAAAAAACGTAAGAAGCTAGGAAAAATGAAACAAAATAAGTTAAATTAAAGGCGGCAGTAGCTCAGGAGGTAGAGCGCTTGTCTTGGGAGCGCTATATAAATGCAGATCGTTTCATTTCATTTCAAGAAAAAAAGGTTAAATAAACATAAAGCAAAAACGAAAAAAAGAAGAGATCTAAATTGCCTTTTCTTTTAATAAAACTATTTGCCCCCCTTGAATTTTGTGACCTTTTGCCACATTTCAGACTTCAAACATGAAGATATAAAACTGTAATTTCTTGTGAAGAATCAACAATAAGTGGGGCACAATCATGAAGTGGAACACACTTTATTGGATATTTAAAAACTAAAAAGTGCAAAGTTATTCAGCCCCACTGAGTTAATACTTAGTTTGCGCCACCTTTTGCTGCGATTACAACTGTATGTCGCTTGGGGTATGTCTCTATCAGCTTTGCACATCGAGAAACTGACATTTTTGCCCATTCCTCATTGCAAAACAGCTTGAGCTCAGTGAGATTGGAAGGAAAGCGTTTGTGAACAGCAGTTTTCAGTTCTTTCCACAGATTCTCAATTGGATTGAGGTTTGGACTTTGATTTGGCTATTCTAACACCTTGATGTGTTTTTGGTGAAGCATTCCATTGTAGCTTTTGCTTTATGTTTTGGATGATTGTCTCGGGTCAGGTTTTCTTCCAGAATGGTCCTGTATTTGGCTCCATCCATCTTCCCATTAATTCTAACCATCTTCCCTGTCCCTGCTTAAGAAAAGCAGGCCGAAACCATGATGCTGCCACCACCATGTTTGACTTTGGGGATTGTGTGTTGAGGGTGATGAGCTGTGCTGCTTTTATGCCAAAAATAACGTCTTGCACTGTTGCCAAAACGTTCAATTTCGGGTCTCATCTGACCAGAGCACCTTCTTCCACATGTTTGGTGTGTCCCCTAAGTGGCTTGTGGCAAACTTGAAATGACACTTTTTATGGATATCTTTAAGAAATGGCTTCCTACTTGCCACTCTTCCATAAAGGCCAGATTTGTGCAGTATACGACTGATTGTTGTCCTATGGACATATTCTCCTACCTCAGTTGTAGACTTCTGCAGTTCATCCAGAGTGATCATGGGCCTCTTGGCTACATTTCTAATCAGTTTTCTCCTTGTATGAGCTGAAGGTTTAGGGGGACGGCCCGATCTTGGTAGATTTGCAGTGGTCTGATACTCCTTCCATTTCAATATTACTGCTTGCACAGGGCTCCTTGGAAGTTTAAAGCTTGGGAAATCATTTTGTATCCAAATCCAGCTTTAAACTTCTTCACAGCAGTATCTCGGACCTGCCTGGTGTTTTTCTTGTTCTTCATGATGCTCTCTGCGCTTTAAACAGACCCCTGAGACTATCACAGTGCAGGTGCATTCATACAGAGACTTTATTACACACAGGTGGATACCATTCATCATCGTTAGTCATTTAGATGAACATTAAATCATTCAGAGATCCTCATTGAACTTCTGGACAGTTTGCTGCACTGAAAGTAAAGGGGCTGAATAATTTTGCATACCAACATATTTGTTTTTTATTTGTTATATCCAATAAAGTGTGTTCCACTTCATGATTGTGTCCCACTTATTGTTGATGCTTCACAAGAAATTACAGTTTTATATCTTGATGTTTGAAGTCTGAAATGTGGCAAAAGGTCACAAAGTTCAAGGGGGCCAAATAGGTTTGCAAGCTACAGTATATCTATATGTGTGTGTAACTGAGCAGCGATCAAAGATGTGTTGGTCCATGCGTTTGTTACCTCCCATCTCGATTACTGTAATGCACTACTCTCTGGTCTCCCTAAGTCCAAAATCAAGAGCCTTCAGCTGGAACAAAATGCTGCAGCGAGGCTTTTAATTCAGGAAAGAAAGTTTGATCACATCACCCCGATTTTAGCTAACCTGCATTGGCTCCCTGTTAGCTTAAGATGTGATTTTAAGGTTCTGTTGGTATTCTACAAAATCATGCATGGACTTGCTCCCTCATATCTTTCAGATTTAATTTCCCCCTATGTACTATGTCCAGAGTCTTTGCTCTGAAAATGCTGGTCTACTAGTGATCCCAAGAGCCAAGAAGAGATCCGCAGGTTCGAGAACGTTTTCCATTCGGTACCTGGTGCTGTGGTGTGCTCTTACCCCTGGGTTTGATCTGCAACCTCAGTGGAACTGTTTAAATCTGGGCTTAAAACACAATTCTATTCTATAGCATATGAATAACCCATATTTTATGTTTACAATATCTATGTATTATTTATTATTGCAACATTGTTACAACACTTTCATTGCAGCCTGGTCATCCTGGAAGGGGGATTGCCTTATGTGCGGTTCCTTCTCAAGGTTTCATGTTGAGATTTTTGAGTTTTTCCTTATCCTCATGTAGGTTTTAGATCAGGGGATAGTGTCATGACAGTCTGTGGTTAGCAATCAACTGTGGTCTGTGCAGCCTTTTGAGACTCTTTGTGATTAACAGTTATACAAATAAACATGACTTGACTCGACTTGGTCCTCACTCCTCAGTCTATGGATTAGCAGTTATGTTTAATAAGGGACTTGGAAACCGTCTCTGTGCTCATTGTGATGTATGTACTGTAGGCATTCTTATCACCACACTTTTCAGCAAAGCACACTTTACGGCTGTGACGTCACGCTGTCGTAACATTCAAATTCAAAGTGTTTATTGTTATACGCACAGTAAAGAACCACAATTCCTTGCACAATGAAATTCCTACTTTGCTGTCCACTCAGTTGTCAGTGTAATAAAACTTAGAAACTGTATACATGTATACATAAAATAATATTGCAAACATAGAAAGGATTAAAAATACAAAATTAACTCAAGATGAGTTAAGGCAAAAAGAAACAAATAAGATAAAATACAGTTGAAAGTGATGGAAGTGTTGTGTAGTGCAAGGATAGTCCAAGTATGGTCCAGTTTAAAGGGTCTGAAGTGTAATAAAGTGTCAGTAGTGTGCTGAATGTGTCTGTGGTGTATTGTTCGATCAGCAGCCGTTTGAGAGCCTGATGGCAGATGTCGTGGATTTGCAGGCTTGTCAGCTAAAGTAATACTTTTTTCCTCCTCCGTCCTCCTTACAAATACAATATGCAAATTCAGATTTTTTTCAGGCTCTGTCCCGCAAATCAAGTTATTTTGTCAGGCTCCGGCTAGGCCGGGCAGTACTTGGCAATACCCACAATATTTCGGCCAGATCTTACCTCTAAACCAGAGTAACCAGAGAAAATCCATGCAAGTGTGGGTGGAGTTCACTCGAGGTAAAAGCTGGTTAAAAATTAAAAATTATCTGACGGATGATAATTGCCATGTCAAATCGATGAGAGCAAACCTTAAGAAAAAGACATGATGATTTGACCTAAAAAAATCCAAATGAATCCAAACATCGGAAATTGGACAATTTAAACAGGCAAAAGAAAAAGGAGCGGCGGTGCTAAGGCAGGTGAAAAAAGGATGTGACACCTACTTAGAGACACGCTGTGCGCTAACCTCATGAACATGACACTAACTGAAGCGCCCGCGTCTCACACTGAGATTGTACAGTGCATTACTCAAGAATTTCGACAGGACGGTGCTAGCAGTATCCGGAATGAAAGGTACACCTTTTAAACATTCATGAAGTAGCTGATAAAGCCGAGGGGTACAGTGGTACAGTCACATGCAGATTTGTGTCTCATTTTTAATGCGTTGCGTCACATCCAATGATACTTTTGCTTACAATTGAGGCCAGACAGGTTGACAGCAGGTGAACTATTTCCCATTTATCTTTCAAACGGCAGAATAGTTGGGAAGACAAAAAATTATTTTAAAATAACATGTGCATATTTGGGTCCGAATTCATTCTAGTTGTATGTGTGGCACGGTCTAATTCAGTGGTCTTAAGGTTGGGCCAAACTGGGTTTTCCACAAAAATGTTCCGATAAACATTCCACTTTTTTAAACATCATATTTTAATTCCCTCAACAATACAAAACATTAACAATACATCTGAAAATAAATGAATCAATAAGTAATCAGTTATTACAAAATCAACGAGGGCTGCACTTAAAGGGACACTGAGTATTATTTAGTGACTCCAAATGGCAAAACAATGTCCTTTATTATAAAAAAGAATATTGATTTTAATAATTAGAAATAATACATGAACTGTCATTTATATGTACCTTGTTTTTAAAAACTAGTAGGTCGAGAATTCCCATTTACAGTAATCCCTCGGTTATCGCGGTTGATGGGGACCAAGACCACCAGCGAAAACTGAAAATCTGCAAAATAGCGCCGCCCCTTCAAAAATGCTTAAAAAAACGTATACAGGTATACAGTATACCCCCACTCCATTAAATCAAAGTGATCGCTGGCATGATGGCAAGGAGTTATTGGGTGAGTCATCCAGAACTCTTCACACTGGAACTAAATGTACCAAAACATGACCCACAAGTGTAGCCATGTCTTACATAATCAATTTACACGGAATAGGACTGCGGCGAAACCACTACGAACCATTCAGTATGATTGTATTAACCGCTCTCAACCACATGCAGCCATCGCAGCTCATTTGGCTTTTTAACACTACCGGTTACATATTGAAAATAAAAACAGTGAAAGTTTGATATTTGATGAGTGTTTGTAAAGTGTTTTGGGAAACAACAGTTAAAAAATGGTCCGTGTTCATTTTAATGAAAGTGAAAGAGCTACCTTCTGACAATAACAACATACTTTAGCTAGCGGCATCGAACGGCTTTTGCAACAAATACACACAATTAGCCGTGTTTAGGTAGTACAATCAACCGCTCGCTTTTGGTATAATAAAGTCAAACTTGAGATGAAATGTTACAGAAGAGAATATACTTACGTCATGTCGCCGAGTTTCTACATTATAAACAGCGCCACAGAAGAAGGGGGGGGGGTTGAAGGACGGGGGGGTGAGCAAAGCGGCGATGACTAAGCATTGTGTCAGGGCCTCCCCCTCCTCTTCACAATAAGAGTGTCCACACGGTGGCCTCAGTTGACATAAACTTGCGCTTGCTCAAGTCAATTAAAGCTCTTATTGGGAAGGTTAGGTATATTTTTTAGACCCGCGAAGGTCTGAACCCGCAAAAGTGGAACGGCGAACTAGCGAGTTTCCACTGTATTGTACATAGCATGAGCCTCAACTCGAGGAATATGATAAAATTGTCTGGCATCTTGCTGCTACGGGTATTCTAAATAATGTGAAACCTGGCAAGAGCCTGGGCAAATGAAAAAATAAAGAGATTACTTTATGGTCACTTTCAGGCCCCGTTGTTTTCACTCTAACAAGTAATTTTTAGCGCTCGTTTTAGGTCGCACAATAGAACACTAAAGTCCCTTTAACCTTCTGAGTAGGGGGCCTCAAACTATTATGCTAAGGGCCGCAAATCAAATGTTAATTTATGTCAGATGAAAACAAATGTTTTAAACCTAATCATTTTTTTATAATCAACTCTAGCTCTGGCATGGGTTGGCGCCTGCAGTCCCTCTTCTTCTTGAATAGATGGTAGCATTACCTAATATTCCAGGTCCCTTCACAATTCCTCTCCCCAGATGTTTCCAATTCCCACTCTACCATAAGTACTTTAAGCTCCCACCTTACCTAACTGATCGGTTTCGATTTCTGAAGATATTCACTCGCCATGACAAGCTTCTCCTCCCACTACTTTCCTCTTCAGTTGCCTCTTCGTTCCAAGTTCATCCACTCCAGGACCTGCCACTCCAATCATATACTGGACTGTCTCAGAAAATTAGAATATTGTGATAAAGTTCTTTATTTTCTGTAATGCAATTAAAAAAACAAAAATGTCATACATTCTGGATTCATTACACATCAACTGAACTATTTCAAGCCTTTTATTATTTGAATATTGCTGAATTTGGCTTACAGCTTAAGAAAACGCAAAAATCCTATCTCAAAATATTAGAATATCATGAAAAAGTATACAAGTAGGCTATTCAACTAATCACCTGAATCATCTAATTAACTCGAAACACCTTGCGAGGGTTTCCTGAGCCTTAAAAACACTCAGCTTGGTTCAGTAAACTAAATCACAAGTATGGGGAAGACTGCTGATCTAACTGCTGTCCAGAGGACCATCATTGATACCCTCCATCAGGAGGGTAAGACACAAAAATAAATTTCTCAAAGAGCAGGCTGTTCACAGAGTGCAGTTTCAAAGCATATCCACAAAAAGTCTGTTGGAAGGGAAAAATGTGGCCGGAAACGCTGCACAACCAAGAGAGATGACCGCAGCCTTAAAAAAATTGTGAAGAAGAGCCGCTTCCAGAATTTGGGGGAGCTTCAAAGACAGTGGGCTGAAGCTGGAGTCCAGGTATCAAAAGCCACAGTTCACAGACGTGTCCGGGAAATGGGCTACAATAGCCGTATTCCCATGGTCAAGCCGCTTCTGAACTCAAGACAACGGAAGAAGCGTCTGACTTGGGCTATGGAGAAGAAGCACTGGACAGTTGCAGAGTGGTCCAAAGTCCTCTTTTCAGACAAAAGCAAGTTTTGCATTTCATTTGGAAGTCAAGGCGCCAGAGTCTGGAGAAAGGCTGGAGAGGAGCAAAATCCAAGTTGCTTGAAATCCAGTGTGAAGTTCCCACAGTCAGCAATGGTTTGGGGAGCCATGTCAGCTGCTGGTGTTGGTCCACTGTGTTTCATCAAGTCCAGAGTAAATGCAACTGTGTACCAAGAGATTTTAGAGCACTACATGCTTCCATCTGCTGAAAAGCTCTATAGAGATGAGGATTTCATTTTCCAGCATGATCTGGCACCTGCCCACAGTGCCAAAACCACCAGTAACTGGTGCACTGACCATGGCATCACTGTCCTTGATTGGCCTGCTAATTCCCCTGACCTGAACCCCATCGAGAATTTGTGGGGTATAGTTAAGAAGATGAAAGACACCAGACCTACAAATGCAAATGAGCTGAAGGCCGCTATCGAAGCATCCTGGGCATCAATAACACCTCAGCAATGCCACAGGCTGATTGCCTCCATGCCACGCCGGATTGATGCAGTAATCCGTGCAAAAGGATTCCCAACCAAGTATTGAGTGCATCAATGGACAATTTCAAATGTTTGATTTAGTTTTGCTGTTATAAAATTATTTTTTTACTTGGTCTGAGGAAGTATTCTAATATTTTGAGATAGGATTTTTGAGTTTTTTTCAGCTGTAAGCCAAAATCAGCAATATTCAAATAATAAAAGGCTTGAAATAGTTCAGTTGATGTGTAATGAATCCAGAATGTATGACATTTTTGTTTTTTTAATTGCATTACAGAAAATAAAGAACTTTATCACAATATTCTAATTTTCTGAGACAGTCCAGTATATACAAAATGTATCTGAAAATACAGTTTTTAAGCGGGGTGTGCCTTATAGTTCGGTGTTGTCATGTCCAGCATGGTCGCTATGGCGACCGGCTGGCCCCGCCCCCTTGGCACCGGCTGTAGCAGATTTTTTAATTTGCGTGTGTGCTTCTTAAGGTCGGGTTTTGGGATTGCCGTTGGCGGGTTCATTGCATTACTTTGCATTATTCTGTTCTGTTTGACTTGAGGAAACCTGTACTTGCCCGTTCTGAGTAAAAGCCCGTTTTGTAAGTATTCCTAGTCTGAGTTCCTGTTTGCCTGTAAGCCTGTTTTTGTTTTTGTCCCTGAGTGTTGGACGACTTTTATTTCCTTAATAAAAGTAACTGATCGTTAACGCGAATGATTTCACCCTTCCTGCCTCCTGCCTCCAATCTGGTCCGGTCTTGTGACAGGTGTGCCCTATAGTGCGAAGACTATGTTCATTTAAACTCTAATACCAGTCCCTTAACAATAGTAGTAACAGTTGCTCATTTGTAAAAAATAAAATAGAAAGTTTTTTAAAAAGTGCTTAGGTGACATTAGCAAACTGTTATGTTTTCCACAACCATAGATTCTTGACTAATTTCCAGATGAGTACAAACAGCCCTGACTTTCTAACTGCAATAGCACCTATGAAATTTTCTCATCACTTAAATCCAGTGTTTCTCAACATGTGGCTTGTGACCTAAAAGTGGGTCGTGGGCCTGTTTACCTGGGGTTGCGAGCCTTTGTTTCGGAAAATAATTCTACGAACACAAAATGATCTGAGGGTCAATTACACTCCTTTGGTTTTCCTGACAATTTTAAATGTGAAAATACTCTTTACATTGAGCTAAGCTAGAACTGTGTGATGTCTATGCCAAGCTAGAGCTATGCCCACCCTGTATCCTTTTGTGTATCCTTCTATATTTATCTGCGTGGAGAACGATTTTGCCGTGTTAGTGTGTCTTTGTTTCGTTTGTTTAATGTACACAATAGTTCATGGGTAACACTAAGCTAACTTAGAGCTAAGCTAGCGCTATGAGATCGCTATGCTAAATTTAAGCTAATGTTGAGGTAACGTTGAGATTTTCTGTGTTGACCATCATCTTTTTTAGGTTGGAAAATGTTTGATGTGGGGCTTTTTTGTGTTAGTTTAATATGTTTTTTTCTCACAAGGGTGCGCGGCTGTTACGGTAACAATGACCTGATCTTAACGCTAACCCAATGTTAAGCTACTGCTGAGGTATTCTGATAAGAAAATCGTTCTGGTAAGTATAGAAAGCATTAGTGTTAATTGTATATGTTTAATGTATTCAATGGTTTTCTAAATATGGGGAAAGTCTGAGTGGTGTTAGTTTGTGTTATTTGTGTGTTTTATGTACGCATAGTCAGAACAGGAGAGTTCACCCGCTACTGGTAACAATGGAAACTAGTACTATCTGTTTCATTGTGGCGTGACAAACCCCAACCCAAGAAAGCGGTCTATAGAGGAATGAACGCCGCCAGGCTGTACTCGCCCAAGTCACACTACATATTGGACAAAAACAACTCTCTTGATACCGGTCGTTGCCCGGGTCAAAAGAGGGCAGCGCCTTCCACTAACTACAGGGTCGGAGGTGGGAAATGTGCTACTGGTAGAGACACCAACAAAAAAAACAACAAGGAAAGTTGAGAGAACACCTTTATGACATTGAAAGCTCTTCTCTGGACTTTGTGGGCCTATGTGTCACCAGATGGAAAAACTTTTCAGAGATGACAACTGATGAGGGCATGTTTTACTACTTTATTGGAGAAGCTAAAAAGAACATGTATTGGTGTGGAATTTTTGGTGCGCAAAACCATCAAAGCCTCTGTATTAGAATGTTGCACAATCTCAAGCAGGCTCATCACAATACGCCTCAGTCATTCAGGCCAATGCACCAACCTTCTAACAGTCAAGTCAAGTCATATTTATTTGTATAGCCCTTAATCACAAAGAGTCTCAAAGTGACAAATAAACTGAGGACTCTTATGACCAGGTTCAAGACATCATAGACAAAGCACCAAAGAAAGATATCATGCTACAAGGCGCCCACATCAGTGTAAATGCTCATAAAGACTCGAAGAAAACAAATGGAACAAGCTCTAACTTACAGACCAATGATGGAGGACAACAGCTTATTAAACTAGCTAGCTATAACAACTTAGTTGACTACCTCATGATTCCGCAACATTTCAAAAGTGGAATCAAGACAGCAAGCACGCTCCAGCTTCCCAGGAG
The DNA here is from genome assembly GCF_059441175.1 of Urocampus carinirostris. Taxonomy (NCBI): domain Eukaryota; kingdom Metazoa; phylum Chordata; class Actinopteri; order Syngnathiformes; family Syngnathidae; genus Urocampus; species Urocampus carinirostris. The sequence goes on along the minus strand of NC_142357.1, from coordinate 3,094,683 downwards.
CAGATGAGGGAAGCGATTGTGACCTGGTCATGATGAACTTCCGCGATCGCCTCCAGAACGTCAAGACGTCATGTAACCCACAGATTAAGTTTGATCTTGAGCGACTGAAAGATCCGCATGTTGTCGAGCGCTTCTAGGGGCCTTTATCAGCGAGAAGTTCGCTCTTTTGCTCATCTTGAAAAAGATGTCGAAACCCCGATGAACAAATTCTCAGAGACCATGACTGAAGCAGCAAAATTGGAGGAAAACACGGAAGAATATAAAACCATGGGTTAAAAACGAAATTCTCCTACAGTGTGACACAAGGCGAGAACTAAACTCGAGAAAAAAAAGAGCCTGGAGGAACAGCCAAGTATAGAGCAGCCAATAGAAAAATTATAAGAAGCTTATGGGAAGCAAAGGAGAAATGGATCATAGACCAATGCTCAGAGTCAGAAGAGTGCCTCAACAAGAACAATTCTTTGAAAGCGTTCCAGATTGTAGAAAAACCCACACAAACAAACCGGGCAAACGTCAGAAGCATTCCGTATGAGGCGGGGAATTTGTTAAATGAAGAATTTGATATAATGAATAGGTGGACACAATAGTCAAGTCAAGTCATTTTCATTTGTATAGCCCTTAATCCCAAAGAGTCTCAAAGGGCTTCACAGGTTATTACACAGCCTATTTTTTCAGACTATTATTACACCATCCCCTGATCTGGAACCAACATTAGGGCAAGGAAAAACTCAAAAACCTCAACAAGAGGAAAATGAAGAAACCTTGAGAAGGGACCACACATGTGGCATCCCCCTTTCAGGATTACCAGACAGAAAAGGATGTTGCAATCACAAATAATACAGAGATATTGTCCAAGGAAAGTATAGGTTATTCATATCCTATAGAGTAGAAGTGTGTTTTAAGCTTAGATTTAAACATTTCCACTGAGGTTGCAGAACGGATCTCAGGGGGAAGAGCATTCCACAGCACAGGTGCCCGGATGGAGAATGCTCTCAAACCAGCGGAACACTTCTTGGCTCTTTTTGATCACCAGAAGACCGGCGCTCTCAGAATGAAAGCTTCGGACCGGAACATAGGGGGAAATCAGATCTGAAAGATATGAGGGAGCAAGTCCATGTATGATTTTGTATAATACTAAGAGAACCTTGATATCACATCTTAGGCTAACAGGGAGCCAATGCAGGTTAGCCAAAATAGGCGTGATGTGATCAGACTTTTTTGTCCTAGTTAATAGCCTCGCTGCAGCATTTTGTACCAGCTGAAGACTCTTAATTCTGGACTTCGGGAGACCGGAGAATAGTGCATTACAGTAATCGAGACGGGAGGTAACAAACGCGTGAATTATAATCTCCACATCTGACTGAGACAGTATAGGATGAATTTTAGCAATTTTGCAAAGATGGAAGAAAGCAGTTCTAGTAATTTTCTTCACATGTGTTTGAAAGGACTGATCGTGGTCTAATATGACACCTACATTTTTAACTGAGTCACTCTGTGTGATGTGACATTTGTCAATGTTCACAGCAGTTTTTGAGAGTAAGTCACGGCATTTAGATGGACCAAAAACAATAATTTCGGTTCTTTTCAGAGTTAAGACGCAAGAAATTGAGTGACATCGACTCCTTTATCTAAGTGAGGCAGGCCTCCAAATTTCCACAATTTAGTGTGGCAGATTCCTCCAACGGAAGATATAGTTGAGTGTCATTTGCGTAGCAGTGGAAACTGATATTATACTTGCAAATATTATCACCTAATGGAAGCAGCAGAATACTAATCCAAACTCTACAACCACCTGACACAGTGAAACCCTGACACCCAAGGGGACGTGACGACTTCCCTTACCACAGAGAAGAGGTTGAGGTAGCATACCAACTCCCTGAAGAACGGAAAGTCTCCAGGAATCCACAACATCCCATCAGAACTAAAATAAAATGGTGGTGATCAAACTTCAAGATCATCAGTACTGACCAAAATAAATCTCCAGGACATAGTCCAAGGGGGAAGAAGGAGAAGAAGACCAAAAAAGAACTGGGGCAACAACAATAAGGAATGGACTTGTGCCAGCTTTGCCATGACCCAAAAACAGGCCAGCATCGGTCAACTTTGGAGAAAGCCGAGTTGCGTCCTCATTGGTGCCCCAGTGACCCATGCGGTTCCATGAACCCTCATATTCTACTAAATTTGGTTTGAACAACCTTTCATTTCATAAATTTGAGAAGAGGATTTTTTTTTTTAAAAAACTGTTTTTATTTAGGTAGCAGCTTGTTATTATGGTGGGTCCGTAAGTGAGACAAATTTAGATTTACTGCTTCAAAGCATTTGGGAAAATAGCCCACAGTTAAATAGTGGAAGAGATAAGTGTGGCCATGCATGGGGCCAGAATTAAGAATCACGATTAGAGAAAAAAATCCACAAAGCAAGTTCATTACGTTTTATTATCTGTACTGAACATATGGCACAATATTCAAAATAGAACAATCGAACCCATTTTTAAACAGTGACTAGGCAGATACCAATAGTTGCATGTTGTTTTTTAACCAGTATGTCTGGAGCACAAGAGCAGCTTACAAGGCTGAAGACTGAATCTTTCCCTACTGTATAATTTGTGTTCGGTTTCTAGTTTTTGTTATCAGATCAGGCCAAGACTATTTTGGGATCGCCAGCCCCCATGTTGCTTCCCATGTGCTATTAAAGTACATATGGCTCTACAGAAACACTGTTGTGTGAGGGATTTTTCATTAATCACTGCTTTTTTCACTATAGTTTTATTTAACAAATCATGAACACATCACACTTTGTTTGCGATCATTTTTTCTCTCCAAGATTGCATTATTTATAACCAGGGATGAGCATATTGGGAACGTTTGCGTGTTTCTTGAAAAAATAAACATTTGGTCATACAGTAGTTTCATCTTGATAAATGACCTTAATCACATACATAAAAGTCAAGGCCTGTGACAAAAAAAATGTACGCCCCTAAAATGATATTGATACAATATTATATCATACGGCAGGCAGGTTTGGTCCGCGTTATACACAAGGTTTTACGGTATTCGTGCAATGATCGATCAGTCGAAAAACATCGCTGACAACAATCGCTAAACATTGGATACAACAGGAGTCAAATTTAGGTCATGGCAGTGAGGTGGTGGAATCCTAACCACTAGACTCCCAGTGATATTTATGGCATATGGAAATGCATAACCTTGCATACCAGATCGGTAGCTTAGATGGTAGGGCGCCCGCTCAGAGACTGGGAGGTCGCTGGTTCAAGCCTCGGCTGAGTCATACCTAAGACTTACAACATTGGTACTCATTGCCTGCTTGGTGCTCGGCTTAAGGGTTGGAATTGGGGGGTTTGGTCACCTAATTACTCCCAACACAGCAGTTGGGTCTAAAAACCCGGCGCCGATCAAAGGTGACGCGTCACGTTGAGAAAATGATTTCCTGTATATATCATGTTTATGGTTTGTACTGGCTGAATAAATATATACAATACAATAAGATTCTATCTCATTATCACACTATTTGTATTCATGGTACCCAAGACAAATGTTAGAGAATTGAGAAAATAAAGTTGTCCTGAACAATATAAATAAACGCAAAAATCAAAATCAACACAAACAAAACAATTCTTTGGAATATCTGATGATGAATTAGACTTTGAAGGACATTAATGGTGGTGTCTGCAGTTTCAAAATATTCTAATTGCTGCCGGGATCTTCTGGCTGAAATCAAGCTGCTTGTGTACCACATGAATGTACTTGTCCCTCTGAGATGCACTCCAATAAACTTTTATTTTTTTATTTTTAGGGGTTTAGGTTGGCATTTAAAAAATATTTGAAACATTGCTTTTCTTACCTTCACAATTTTTATCTTACAATTTAAGAAAGTAACTTTCCAACGCCAGCAACTGGCATAAGCAGCCTCTCTCATTTTCAGCAATTCATCATTCCAGCCCTCAACTTGTAGTCATTTTTTTTTATTCAGCCCTCCGTCCATTTAACGTGACATCCCAGCTCTATACCATTAAACCATGTCAAAGTAGGCAATGATATCTGTTAACGTCATATCTTGGAGAAAATGGACGACATGATTGCTGTCTTTACACCTTGGGATATATTGAGGAATGTTTACTTCTTTGTGAGACCCCGAAATCAGAATCCAATCCTATCCTGGGCTGACTACTTTGGACAGTAACTCCATATGGTTGCAGCTATTGATAGATTCAGTGGAAAATCGGTTGCTATTTTCACCAAGGCAATTAAAATTTTGAAATCAGCGACAGCCAGTGTCACTGAGTTTTGTCTGTGGCTACAGATTGGCTTCTGTTTCTGTGCACGCAATCACATCTGTAGGGTAAAAAATACGTATGTAAGAAATCGTCCTGATGATGATCTGTCATATAGTTAAAATTTAGTAGATATTCAAAATAAGAAGATTAAATCTCCTATGTTATAAAATCAGATAAGCCCTAAGGTTTATGGATATCAAAGAACAGCAACATGATTGGCCGGTAGTGACAATGATATACACCAGAGGCCTCCAAAGTGGTTCCCGCGGACCTGTTCTGAAAATAGCTCACCAATACTGAGTCATTGTGATTTTCTAGTAAAAATTTCCAGTAAAATTACCAGGTTAATTGCAAAAATTCTCAGAGCGGGCGCCCTACCATCTAGGCTACATAGCTGGTATATGAATGTTGGTAGTTCTTTGTGGAGAATGCCAAAGCATTGTGTCGCAGGTGGATGTTGTAATGGGACAACAAAGGACGAGCAGCCGAAAGGGCCTAACTGGCAAAAAAGATTACACACGGAGAAGTAGCGACAGCGGGTTAACCAGGACCAATCAACAAAGGCGGCAACACCAATGGAATGGGTGCAATAACTTTACAGAAAGCGGGTCGACTATTCAGCCTGCCATTCTTTGAACACCATTTAATAAATTCACCCTACGTGAAAGGTTTGCAGTGCCTTGCAGCTCGCGTTGGTAGCATTTTCATTTAATCCCAGCGTCTGGTGAAAAAGCTTTAAAACAGCTTCCGTTACTTCACCAGTTAGCTTTTGAAATCAGCATGTTTTATCTAGCAGTGCCTGTCATGATTGCCGATTCAGAGCACCTGCGACTGTTTAATTGGCGCCAACAGCCTGGACAGCTGATTGGCTGATGCACTCTTTTTAAACCCCTGGCTTACAAGAGGAAGCCGTCAGATCGTTATGCGAACTGTTGCCACCAGCTCAGTAAGCCTTTACGTCCGACTCTGTTCCTGCCCTGTTTTTCTCTTGCTGATCTACGTTACCAACCTGTTTCCGGACCTGACTTTGCCCGTTCTGCCTGCCAGTTACCTGATCTGTTTTGCCCTGTTACCTGCCTGCCTCCTGTTGCCGACCTCGTTTCCGAACTTGACACCCTCTTTGCTCTCCAGTCCCGGCCATCGACTTGTAATTCCCGCCTGTCTCTGATCCTCCTCGCTATAGACAGTGCCACTTCCACGTCGCCGGCTCCCTTTGGTCCGTCGATCCTCGGATCGTGGAAGCAAGCCCTTCTCTCCCTCTAATAATAAAACCGAGTAAACGAATGCTACTGGGTCCTATCTCTGTTCCTGGGTCGTGACAGTGCCTCTTGAAATTGAATTCTTCAAAAACAACCAGTCTCTTGGCAAATTAGGCAGACACAGTTGTTTCAGATTTCGGTAAAAAAGAAAAGAAATCCATAGTTGCCCTCACAGTGAACTTTCCTTTTTTAAATTACCTTGGCCATCTTGGAAATGGGGCAAAGTCGACAAAGGGCTACTTCGATCATCTGGTGTAGTGGTGATTTTTTTTTGGGACATACTTATTCTATACTGTGGTCAATATTACTGGTGGGCCACATATTATTCATTTTATGACAGACTGCGGGCCAGTAAAAAAATGTATCACAGGCCGTAACTGGCCCTCGGGCCGGACTTTGGACATAACTGAGATACGGCAATAAACGGGAAGCTTGCCAGGAATAAACCAAGGGACACGGCGAAACCGCCAATAATACGGTTTTGGAGCTCACCTCACATGTTGTATTAATGGGTTTTTGCATTTTGAAAGTGTTCCCTCTAATGACATCACAGCTCTACAGGAAACATGCTAGATGGGTCAATTTTCTGTCTGCATTTTTTGGACTAATTTGCAACATATTTGCAAAATTCTAGGTAGGAACACTACACGTTAACTACCTAAGTGGATGAAAGATCCGTTTCCTGGGTCATGAACAGAGCCTGACTTGCTGTTTATCTACAGTATGTTTCACCCTTAACGCAAGTGCATGGTTCAAAGCATTTGCTATCGTTTAGTTTCAAACAATCGCTTTAGTGTCATAACTAATGGGTAACCCTGACAGTGTTAAGAAAATTGGGTCAGCACTGGGCTGATGATTCACTCAGACTACAAATATAACTACACTCAGTAGCAACTGTGATGGTTGAATGCAGGACATGTTAAGGGAAACGCTGTTTGTAATGCCTAAAAGCAATTCAGCACACTAACTTCATCTCATCTCATCAGCTGCACCGCTTATCCTCAGTAGGGTCGCGGGTCACACTAACTTATATGATGCAAATATCATTCCATTTTCTAGCCTCTCCTCTGTAGTCATGTCAGAACTAGCTTTTGACAATGACTGTTTACAGTAATTACACTTACATCAAGCTGAACATAGAATAGTATGAACAAATGTACTTAAATTAAAATCTATTGGATTTAGCCAAATCCTTAATCTTATTTTATGAGCGCTGCTATGTCCCACCAGAGCAGTCTTCACAACACATGAGTTTTACAGAAAAAGAAATACCCTATACTGAACTCCAGCATTATTTTGGCTAAGCAATGCAGTTTTATTTCTGTTACACATGTCTCATACACATATCAACATGAAAGACATTCAGAAGCAGAGCTGAGTAAAACAAAAATGTTCCAGCCACTGATCCACCTACCCTGCACCACCCTGCCATGCCACAAACCAACCTCTTACCTAAATAAATGTTAATATTTTGAGAGGCATTGTAATATGTAAAGGTTCGGATTAAGTCAGATGTTTTGTAATCACAGGAAAATATTTACATATCTAGAGAGAGTACTGAAAAAGGATCTGTTTGGTTTACATCAGATCGTTGTTCAGGTTAAACCAATATCTGTTTGTGAACCAAAAGAACAGTAAATGGTTTTGCTGCAAAAGCACAGGCCTTCCTGTAAACCACATTTGTCAAAGTCAAGACCTGCGGGCCAAATTCTGCCTGCAAAAATGCTTTTTACAGCCCTTGAGATGATCTCAATACATTTTTGTATCGTGCACTGGGAATAGTGTATTTTATTTCACTTCTCCTTGAAAAAAAATTATAGTTTTTGGTTAATAAATATATGCATTTTATTGTATTTTACTATAATTATCTTTCAAAATATATTTCAACTGAGTGACTAATCGAAAAGTGCTCTTATTATTTTTCTTTGAATATTTTTTCTTTTATTTTTTTCAGGGTACAAGGTGTACTAATTGACTATTTTATACTACTGAATTGTGTGAAGCAACCAAAAACAAATGCAACAAAGCACAAGGAAGACTCAGAGCCTTTCACAAGATCTTTAGCTTTTTTTTTGAGTACCCGTAGCAGAAAGATGGCTGACAGTCATGTCAGCTCCCTCTAGGTATGTAAAATAAATACGAATTTCTCGACCTAATAATATTTGAAGAAATGTACATTTATATAGTTAAATTTTTCCTTTTGGGTGCAAAAATGACACCCATCTCTTTATTTCAGTATGGGAAGCATCCACATTTCCACAACTGTGTGCCTGAATTATACTAGCTTTTTTCATATCAAGAAACATGTCTTTTATGCTTGTTGAAAATAAAAATTACTCACAGAACCATGAAGCAATCTCTCCTTTGTTTATCAGATAATATTAAATATATTTGTTAGATTTTCAGTAGTTCAAAGAGGCTCAGTAGACTATAGTATATGTATGTGTCAGTTTAAAAATCTTCAGCATTCCACCAATCTGGCCTCTGGCTTGTAGCCACGTTTTATTTGGTCCATTTGACGTTGACACTTCTGCTTTAGACAAAGTGTAAAAAAAAAAAAATAGCTGTAGCCATGCTGAAACTGGGTCACACATTTCGACATGATGCAATGTTCTTTGTCCAAAAAGTTACTTAATGATTCACAAGAAAAGTCAAGTCACATTTATTCATATAGCCGTTAAATACAAAAATGTCTCAAAGGACTACACAGGATTACAATTACACAATTACCTGATCTTAAACCAACATGCGGGCAAGGAACAACTCAAAACCTCAGCGTGAGGAAAAAGAGAAACCTTGAGAAAGGACCTCACAAGTGGTAATCCCCTTCCAAGATGACCAGGGTGAATCACAATTAGCACTTTACACAAGCATAGTAAACACTAGGTAACATGTTGAAAAATTGTCTGGAAAGTACATGACAGCAGCGACGCCCCCAGCCTGTAAACTAGTCCAGAAAGTCTATGACGGCCAAAGAGTATTTATTCTTGAACACAAGCAGAACCCATGCAACACCACCACTGTGCCAATCTCTGCAGCTGAATAAATCACAGACAAAATACCTCCGGTTCCTGAGAAAAAGAACAAGCATGGGAACAGGCACAATAAAAAATATTCAGGGGGTTTAGCGGGAGAGATCAAATACGGATATGAAAAGGCATGGGGAAAAAGGGACTAAGGGAACCAATGGATTAGAAGTAATACGGAAGAGAAAATACAACAAAAAGGAACGAGATTCTTGGTTCAAAATCATAGCTGGATTTTCAAGCATCTAATTTTACCAATAAATAGGTCAAAAGGTTTTTTCTTGCTGGTGATTGCATTCAAATGCATGGATGTTTTAAAAGCTTCCCAACACATGGCAGAGGGCAGCAATGCAGCAAAGTGATGGACGACAGCTGCCGAAGAAAAAGAACAGATGACAGTCTGAACAAACATATCAAGCAATAGATTGTCATATGATGCATTGAGGTAACCTTGTTTTTTAAAATACAAATTGCGGAAAAACAACAATGCCAGAAACATAGGCATTTGACAGAGACTATCGCAAAAAAGTTTTTTGGCCCATAAGGTGGCTTTTGAGACATGTTGAAAATATTTTAAATTTACATCGGTCATTTCATCCAATTGGGTGACTTAGGAGATAGCTGGGATGAGCTCCAGCACGCCCACGACCCTAGTGAGGATAAGCAGCGCATATAATGGATATATATATATATATATATATATATGCTTGACTTATGCATATTTATGAAAATTAACTTAGCATTATAGTTCATGCATTTTGCTCATATTCAAATCAATGTTTTTTTTTGGGCTGAAGTTTTGCACCACTGGGAGAAACTAAATATTACACATTGTCCCTTTAAGTTATTGTATAGAAATTTGCGTAAATACATGTAAAAGCAATATAGAATTTTTCATTCAATTACAGAAGAAAGCTGTTAGGATTGTGCATAATGCTAGGTATAAAGAACATGCAAACTTAATAAAATCCACCATGTTAAATTCCTGCTATTACTATACAAACCGATAGAGTGACGAAATATTTAACAGTTGATTCTCTACCGAGCAGACACTCATTATCTCAGGGGAGTCTTTAACTTTGTGGTGCAAGTTTTCGCAAAAAATAATTAAAAGCCATTGTGCCACTCGAAAATGTATTTGTTTATGGAATGGTGTAGAAAAAAATTGCTTTACGTTATATTTATTCCGAAACTAATTCACTCATCCATTATCTACACCGCTTATCCTCAGCAGGGGTTGCTGGAGCCCACCCCAGCCATCTACAGGCAGTGGGCAGGGTAGACTCATACGAAACTAATTCAGTGGTTACCAATTTAGCCAGCAAGTGGTGCTCATGTAGCGACCCTCTTTCATGCACGACACAAGGTTTCACAATCTCTGGGTTTATTGCCTGCATTCAATAAACAAAACAATACAAAAGTCAGGGGCCTCTGTTTACGACTGCAATTATCTTCAACGCTTACAAACTCACTTCAGCTACGGCAAGCAGACAACATGCGAGCACATTAATAATGAAACTTCGATAATAACAATGAACATAACTTTCACACGTACCTGCATTCAATAAACAAAACAATACAAAAGTCTGGGGCCTCTGTTAACGACTGCAATTATCTAAAATATTAAAGATACAAAAGAACGGGTCATCACTCAACAGGCCGCACCTCGTGGCGTGTTTGCATCAAAACACGTTGCATCTTCATTTCAAGCTGTATTGCTTAACTTCTTATTTAGTGCTTTTTTAATTTACATCATTTAGAACAACTTATATATCTTTATATACAAAAATAATTTCGAAAGCAGCTCAAATGTCTAGCAAAATATGCATTTTTTTTATCCAACTGATATTAGGCACATCTTACCTTCAACGCTTACAAACTCACTTAAGCTACGGCAAGCGCTGAAGCCCATAAAGTGCCAAACGAAAAAAACAGTCGCAGACGCCCATGACTTAACAACTGAATGAGGTACCGGAATATTAACAGTAATACAACAAAAACACAGATTTTGTGAGAATTCAAAAAAAGATTCAAAACAATCAAATTTCAACTCTGTTACACCCACCCCCACCTAATTCTGGACAAAATCTGACACTTGGTTATAAAATCAAAATCAATATCTAACAGTAGTCATTGGGTCACACATATTAGGACCGACTTGAGAAGTATCCTTTAAGGATGCAGTGGACAGAGAAAATTCTCTGAACCAGCCACCGGCTATAGAATGCCTTACACATTCCACATTCACCCAAGACATATATAAGACTTAAATGAGCACAAAACATTCTCTCCAAAACCAAGTTATTTCAGAAGAATTTTAAAGGGAAAAAATGTCATGCCCCAAGAGCTCGAACTACTGTGTTACGCATAGTCTAAACATTACACTGTAGGTGTCTGGTGACATCTTGTCTAGCCATAGTGTGAAGAAGCCTGTTGACTGGTCGTATAACACGACCCAGGCGTGTAGTGCGGTGTGGTGCAGACTCTGGTTGATCAGTGTGGCTAACGTTACCTACAGAGACAGCAGCCACTACAGATTGAACATGATCATGCTCACTAAGAGTCGAAATGTCATCCCTAACAGCAGTGTCGTGAGTATGAGTGGTCAAGGAATGACCAGAGTGATCAGAACTTTCAGAGTTCAGCCCATGCACCCACTCTCTGGTTCTCTCCCCAGACGCAGGCGTGTGATCTGTGTAGTTGTCAGGGCCTGAGATGCTTACAAGACTCTGCGCATCATCTGCCGCACATCCAGACCGGTTTAGCTGAGCAGGCACTCGAGCATGAGATTCTTCGGAGACAGTGGGACTGGTCATTGAAGAACAAACAGAGGCAGATGATTGTGCAGAGGACAAAGACAAATCAGACTGGATAGAGGGCTGGTCTTGAACTGGGAAAAAGTTAACCAACATCAGCAGGTTACGGTGAAGAACCTTCTCATTCCCTGTGATGGTGTCTTGAATTTTGAATGTGTGTGTTTGAGGGTTCATCTCAATAACAGTGTAGATGGTAGACTCCCACCTATCAGCCAATTTTCGCTTGCCCCTCTTATTTTTGTTCGCCACAAGGACTCTATCTCCAACTCCAATTGACGGCCCTTTTGCTGCCCTGTTATAGAGTCGAGTCTGTCTGCCCTGTTCCTTTTTTGCATGTTCCTGAGCAATTGACATAGCCTCCCTCAGGTCTTCAGACAGTTTTGCAACATATCTGCCGTAGGTGGTAATGTCAGGGTCAGACAAAATGTTCCCAAACAGAGTGTCGACTGGGAGGCGAGGAACTCTCCCAAACATCAAGTAAAATGGTGCATATCCAGTAGTTTCATGAGCAGTGCAATTGTACATGAATGTGAGTGTTTGTAAACGTCTTGGCCAGTCCTGCTTTGATTCAGGGGGCAGAGCTCTGATCATATTGCCCAAAGTACGATTAAAACGCTCAACACTTCCATTTCCCATCGGATGGTACGGGGTAGTATGTGACTTACGCACCCCAGACAATTGTAAAAGTTCTGCGACCAAATTGCTCTCAAAGCTTGGGTCTTGATCACTGTGGATCCTCTCCGGAAAGCCATAAACACAAAAATACTTTTCCCATAGAACTTTAGCTACTTGCCTGGCTGACTGGTCTCTACATGGAAAAGCTTGTGCCAATCTGGTGAAATGGTCTGTTATCACTAATACGTCAACAGATTTGTTGTGTGAATCTTCAGCGGACCAGAAATCAATACAAACAAGTTGCAATGGGCGGGAAGTGGCAATGCTTTCCAGAGGGGCCCTCCCTGCAGGCTCAGTGACTTTGCTGACTATGCAACGCTGACATTGACGAACATGCATCCTCACATCTCTGTCCATATGCAACCAAAAGAATCTCTGTCTGGCGATGCTCAGGGTTCTTGACTGGCCTTGCTGGCCCGCACTGTCATGCACCCCTTTTAAAACTTCGGCATTCAGGCAATCAGGGACCACTAACTGATGGCGTTTTGCATTTGAAATCTGATTACGGGATACTCTGTACAAAACATCATCACTCAGAACAAACTTCTCCCAGTGCTTCAGGAGGCCCAGAACTTGACTTGTCTCGTGTGCCCTTTCACGTCTAGACGGTCTTCGAGACCGTTCCACATAAAACCGAAGACGAGACAAAACTCTGTCCCTGGACTGAGCCTCTCGCAGGTCATCCATAGAGAAGGCAGGCAGACTGGGTAGTGTATCTGGAATAAGGTGGGGCATGTGGCTTATCAGTTGAGCTGCACGAGTTCTCGCACCGGAGGCGCATTCAGTGTGTGACTGGACAACAGCAGCAACTTCTTGATTGGATACAGTCTGGGCCGACACGAGTAATGACTGGACATTTGTAGCTATAGAATGGGACAGCTTCTCTGCCATGACAGGCTGATCTGTAGAGTCTCTGAGAGTCTGTTGGACGGCTGTATCAGACAAAACCGCAGCTTCCGCAGTGAGATCATGAAGAGGTTCACTGACTAGTCTGTGGCCAACATTCTGACAAAAAGGGACACGGCTGAGAGCGTCAGCAGCCGTGTTTTTGGGACCAGGCACATATTTGATTTCAAAATTGTAACTGGCCAGCTTTGACACCCATCTTTGCTCACAACAGTCCAATTTGGGTTTAGTCATAATGTGTGTAAGTGGATTATTGTCAGTCCAGACGGTAAACTCATGGCCTTTCAACCAATGGCTAAACTTCTCACACACAGCCCACTTCAGTGCAAGAAATTCCAAACGGTGAGCTGGGTAGTTCTTCTGTGACCGGGTCAAAGACTTGCTAGCGAACGCAATTGGCCTAGCCACTGTGTCACCTTCACGTACCTGGGACAAAACGGCTCCAAGGCCATCCAGTGAGGCGTCAGTCGACAGCAAAAATGGACGACTAAAGTCTGGATGAGCCAAAACCACAGAATGGATAAGGGCCTTTTTGAGGTCTGTAAATGCCTGGTCGTGGTCAGCAGTCCAGTCACCTGATTTCAGTTTGCGGCCCACTACAGTGCATTTGGGCTTTCTGCCTTTCTTCTGTTTCTGGCCAGCCAGCAGATAAAACAAGGGCTTTGCGAGTGTTGAATACCCCGGAATGAAGTGTTGATAAAAATTTAACATGCCCAAGAAAGACCGTACACGTTTCTCAGAAGGTGTCGCTCCATCCGACTCCATCAAGTCCGCCACAGTCATTTTGCTTATACTTTCAACTTTTTCTGGATCGGTAGACACTCCAAGTTCATCAATAATGTGGCCCAAGAATTTTACAGATTTCCTTAAAAAGTGACATTTCCTGGGGGCCAGTTTCAGATTGTGGGCACGGAGTCTGCTGAACACCATTTCAAGACGTCTGAGTGCAGAACTTTCATCAGGGGCAAAAACTAAAATGTCGTCCAAGTAGCATAGCAGACTTAAATAGTTTTGGTCCCCGAAAATGGAAGTCATCATCCTCATGAAACTCCCTGGGCTATTACAGAGCCCCTGTGGCAACCTGTTGTACTCATAAAGCCCCATAGGCATAGTGAACGCTGAGTACTTCCTATCATCTTCGTGTAAAGGCATGTTGTAAAACCCAGACGTCAAGTCCATTGTACTGAAGAAGGAGTTGCCACCAAGTGCTGCTAAGCAATCAGCCTGATGTGGCAGAGGATGAGCGTCTTTCAGAGTCCTCTTCTTCAACCACCTAAAGTCAGTGCACACACGCATATCACCATTCTTCTTCCAGATGAGAACTAAAGGTGAAGCATATTCACTTGTCGACTTTCGAATGATCTCTTTCTCTTCCATTTCATTCAAGACTTGGCGTAATTTTTGATACTGACTCGGTGGCACACGTCTGAAAGGGAGTCTGAACGGCTTTTGGTCAACCAGATGGATTCTGTGAACAAAGTCCTTCGCCTTTCCGCAGTCAAGGTGATTACGCGAGAAGATGTCTTGGTAGTGAATGATCAGCTCTGACAACTTGTCTTTACACTCAGACGATGCATCACAACAGCCAACATCTAGTTCACCCAGGCCAATAGACTGTCGCTTCTCCTCAGCATTACTTACATCAGAGCAGACAGGAGGCAATTGCACAACGGAAGTACTCTGATGGCCACTGACCAGGTCTAGATCCTCCAAAGCAACACAAGGCACCAAGTCAGCCAGCTTTGCATTGCGTCTCAAAAACAGCGGATATTCTGTGACATTCATGACCTTCAGTGGAACCCATCCATCTGCCCACAGAGGTGTGACGATTCTGGCGACCATTAGACCCTTGGGGGCAGATCGTGCCGACGTGGGTTCTGTCATCGCTGCGCTCCCAGGAGATACTCGTGCAGTTTTTGACAGCTTCCCCCACAAGAGGTACTCACGGCCAGGCTCAAGGCATGTGGCTGAATTGCAGAGCACTGTGCCTATCTTCTCGGGCATTTCACCACCACTCCATCTATGCAAGCCAGCTAGCATTGAAATAAATTGCTCCGTTTCAGCATTAGTGGATGATGGAGCAGAGATTGCTCTCCAGTACACACTAAACTTCTTTGACTCATGCAATATGTTTCTGATAACATTAGTTCCAATGATTAGGTCATCAGGTTGCCCCTCAACAACAATTGTTGGCACAATCATTTTACAGTTATTGATTTCCATATGGATGTTGAAAGCTGACTTTGGGCACACTCGTCGAACCCCAACACCAATGAGTGTCACGTTGGTGGAAAATTCGTCTTCTGTATGTACTGCTCCAACAGAGAGCATCTTACGCAGAGCAGTCTCACTCACGGTACAGGCCATGGAGCCACTATCCAACATCCCCCCCAAAGTCATACTGCTCCCCACTCTAACTGGTACATAAAACAAACTATCGCTGCCCCCTACAGTATGTGTGTTTTGATAAACAATATTAGGCAACTGAGATTGTGTGAACGTGTCAGAATTAAAAACTGAATTGAAATTGAGATCAAATGGGTGGGAGAACTCATTTTGACCTGTACGGCCTCCCTCTGAATACAGGTCAGCTAATTTCCCGAAACTGAACTGATTTGGGGAGAAAATTTGTCGGGGCAATGCTGCTTAGAGCGACCAGGGGCTAGGCACTTGAAACACAGATTATTCAATTTGCAATGATATAAAGTGGAGTGATCAGCGCCACCACACACCTTACATGGAGGGGAGTTGAAAGGACTTAAGCGCCTCTGAATACGCTCAGGATTGCGTGGCTCCACTCTAGACAAAACTCTCTAGCATGCTCATCATTCGGCCAAGGACATCACTGTCATCTTTTTGAGCAGGCTGTGGGACATGCTGTGGTGGGACATGCTGTGGTGGGACACGGACAGGCGGTGAGACATGCTGTGGGCGCTGGGCATGCTGTCGAACACACGAAAAATCTGTATATGGATCGGGGTTAACATGGTGGGGACAAATGGACTGGAGACCCGTCTCTATAGAGCCAGAGTAGGAACAACAAGAAGATTCACTGTCAAGCACTGCAGTCGGGTAATTCTTCAGTGGAGGGACACTGCAAGACCTAGTTGACGCCCCTGATTCCCTTTGATACTCATCTATCCTGAGTTGAACGTCCTTAGAGGTCCACTCATTAAGAGGCTTGCATCTGAAAATGTTCGATAGCTGTGAATCAGGACAGTACTTTGCAAACATTTGTGCCACTTCCCCGCCAAGGTTTTCCATTTTTCTGCCCAAGCGACGCAAACCCTCATCAGCAGTGTCTGCTGCTTTGTTTAGTCTGATCCAGTAGTCAACTGGATTTTCCTTTGGCGTGGGTAGCGTGGTGTAAAAATCTTGCAACGGGAGAGTTGACGAGGAATGACTAAAGTATCGTATTAGAATGTCATAAATGATATCTGGGTCTTGCCTCACATCAAGTGCCTCATCACTCCTGAGAGCTACTCTGACAACATCTCTTGCCCTCCGTAAAAGCCTGCTTAGTATCTCATCTGCTTTTTCAGCTGTTGTATAAGACTGTTTCCGAAGCTGGGCTTTAGTCATGGTGATCCATTCTTAAATTGAACACTTGTCAGAACCATTTCCCCTGAAAGTCACAATTTCACGTTCAGTCTTGACATGGACAATTACCGGTGTAGTGTTTTCCTGCGTTGTGTTATGTGGTCTAGGGTCGTCTTTAGTCATAACAGTCGCTGCTTTTCCAGTCATTGGTGTGTCATGTGCATGTGTGCGATCAATGAAACCAGAAGAGAGCAGACTAGCCAATACTGAGTTGCCTATCTGCTCTCCAATTCAGCCTACCATGTCAGTCAGGTGTTGCAGGGCAATATTATCACTCATTGGGGTTGAAGTCTGTGCACTCTCCCTCAAGAACTGTTCACTTGGAGACCAGTTTGGGCTCATACCACGCCCCCTGTCCCTCCCATCACTAACATGTTCTTGGAGACCACCTACACCTTCACTTCCATAACCACTAGTAAGTGTGTTTGCATTCAAACCATTAAAATGAACACCCCTGCCAATAGAAAAGCCCTGAAAATCGCCATTTTGACTACTATATCCTTCAGCCATTATACTTTCAGTAATACAAAGAATTGAAAATAAAAAAGGGAAAAAATAAAAACCAGAAATGAACTAATAATTTACGTATTGATAGCAAATGCACAGTGGCACAAATACATAAAACGAAATCATTTGTCTATTATCAAGAAAGAAGGAAAAGTCACAATATATGGTAATTTTAGCTTTAAGTGATCAATATTGACAATGATGTATCAGTCCAAAAGAAAAATAATATAGACAAATGAATAATGAAAATGTGGTTAAATTATACCAAACTATGCGTATGTGTCATGATTACCCAAGTGGAGCCACCTGGGGTAATCATGTGGTGCGCTGGAATGTGCTTCCTGATTGGTTAATGCTCCCTTTTTAAACGCGTTACGCGGAGAACTCTTGGTCGGAGGAAGAGTTCTCCGCGTAACGCGTTTAAAAAGGGAGCATTAACCAATCAGGAAGCACATTCCAGCGCACCACATGATTACCCCAGGTGGCTCCACTTGGGTAATCATGACAGTATGTTGCCCCCTATCCACAGAAAAATCTCTATCCTTTTGTTGAATCCATCGTGCTTTTTCAGAGAGGGAAAAATAGGAACATGGGAAACCGGTTGGAAACAAATGGATAGCAGACTGCAAATTGGCAAATTGGCTCCAGGCTAAAGTCTGGACACCTCTGCACTAGCGCTTCAGTTCCTCGTGGCTGAGCTTTGTCAGGTCTCCTGGCCAACAAGTCAAAGCTGTGGATCTGGGCCATCTTTGGCCCTATTGTCCCAGGGGGCAAAAGCAAGCAAAGCCCCCCCCTTTGGGCTCGCTGTCCAGAAAGACAGAGTAGAGTGAAGAAAAGAGGTGTTCTCGCCATAGCTGCTGATGTCAGTCACTGGAAATGTGTCCTGTGTCGAGTTGAAGTTGATATTATCCAAAATAAAGTTCTCCAATTGGTTGATTATAATAATTGTTGCTAATGGGTGGCATTTCTTTTAGACACCCAATGAAATAAATCTCTGGTCCTAAACATGATACACATATGCTAATCATTAATCTGTTGATTACAAATTATCACTCTGGGGGTTCAAAACTTTATTATACAGCTGGAGAGTCTGGCCACTTCATGAAATGAAAGGCCCTGATGTGCCCATAAAGAAAAATAAAAGGTCTTGTGACAAATGGTGGGTCTTCCGTTGTGGTTGGAGAAAGTTAGTGCGAATAGATTGTTGGCAGTGTAATTCCTCTACAAATAGCACAATTATGTTGTGAGTGGCAAAGTTATATGTAACTGATAACTTTCTGATTCGATCCAATAACACTTTATTAGGCTACTGATTTTTTCTCACATGAAAATAAGAAGCACCTTCAGAAAAATACCCCTTTGTTAAAAGGTTTTTTTTTTCTTATATAAAGCGCGACACATCTAACTTGAATTTAAACAGAAGATTAAAAACATTTAATGGCAATTTAATTTTAGGGAATCTGGTTTTACAACTAAAGTTAATCAATTTAGTCATAAATGGTTCCCGTATGTAGAAGCATTTTATTGTAATCATGCACCGTCACAGATCTGACAGACGAGGACCACGATTGCGTCACGTTAACAAAATGTATTTAGGGATGAGGGAGACGGGACAGAGGGTCTTGGAGTAAAAATACATCTTGAAGTGGAGATTTGGGACTACCTTGAAGGAAGATGGATTGAAAGATGGAACAAAGAGGAAACAGAGCAACAAGGTTGGTAAGCACAGGCAAACAGATTTGAGATGTAGCTTTGCAGATGAACTGACAAAGATAGGCTCTAAGGCACGGCTTTAAATACAGAGCTTGATTAGCAGGGGATTCAAAACAGCTGGTGACAAACGAGCACAGACAGGTGGAACAGATCAGGGTGCAGTGACAGAGCAGGGAGGTGATTGGTGCTGGTTACTGGTAGAGAGAGAGCTAATGACACATTCTAATGTATTTACCTCATCTCTGGCTCTATAGAGAATTTGGGGTGTGCCTTATAGTATGGAAAATATGTTATATTTGTTCTCTTGTTGAAATTGTTGTACTATATTTGTTAAAACTCTGCTTTTTAGTTTTGACGCTCTTGACTTTTGTTCTGAAAGAGTTGGAATAAAAATTTTATTATTTGTTTTTAAACTTGTTCAGTAAATTTTGCAATGTAAATATTTATTCAAATAGACTGTCTTAATCATAATTATATAATAACCCTGGGGGTGGGGGTACAATTATTGAATTTAAATGACATTTCCAAGCAAAGCATATCAGATAAATATCAGGCAATACCTCCCTGTACAGTATTTACTTGGATTGGATTACTAACAAAATTCCTAGTATTGCCCACCCCTACCACTGGCTATGCTCAAATTCGCTCTGGGCTTGTAGGAGCTGTGAGAAAGCAAGAACTGAATGGAACAGTTAAACATTTGAAAACTAAAACTATATTGAACAGTGAGGGATGGGCGCCCCCAGGCCGTACTTGCCCAAGACACACCACAGGAATGGATGCCCCTACGACTGTAGTGGTTAAGAGATTTAACTAACCAACCAACCAACAATACTTACACAGTAACTGCAGCCAAAATAACGAAAAATAATGGATGATCATTTTGTTAAATAGTAAATGTAACTAACAAGTTGTAGTTCTCATTAACAAAGTCAGTAAAAATATATTCACAGAAAATGTTCACATTTTTGGAAAGAGCCATGCCATATATTTTTAGGCAAATTTCAGCAAAACCGCCAAACCCGCTCTTCAGACAAAATGAACATTTTCAGCGCATTCTATTTCACTGTGTGACGTTAGATGACTTGATACCATTTATGAAAAAAGACTATTACCGGGTGGCATGGCGGTGGGTGGTTAGCGCGCAGCCCCAAGGTGTGTAGGTTCAGGGTTCAAGTCCAGCTTCCCACAGCCTCTCCTGTGTGGAGTTTGCATGTTCGGCCCGTGCATGCGTAGGTTTCATCCGGGCACTCCGGTTCCCTCCCACATTCCCAAAAATATGCATGCCAGGTTAATTGTCCGGTTCAAATTGTCCCTAGGTGTGAATGAGCGAGTGATTTGTCTTTCTCTATGTGCCCTGCGACTGGCTGGCAAACAGTTCAGGGTGTCTCCTGCCCACTGCCCGGAGATAGCTGGGATGGGCTCCAGCACCCTACTGAGGATAAGCAATTAAGATAATGGATGGAGCCTGTGTTCCATATCAACATATATACAACTTTAAACTTGTCTCCCTCCCACAATTTAGGATTGTTGAGGCTCATCTTGACCTTCATTATTTCATAAATAATGATTTCAAAACTAGGTTTAAGCAGTCTTTTTGTAAAAAATGTCACAAAGTACTGCAAACGAGGATACTGACTTATTTATCTTTGGTGCAGACAGCACTGTGTGTGTGTGTGTGCGTAGCTCTGACCACCCCTACCGCGCACCCAATCAAATTGCTCTGTGTGCATGGGTGGCATTTCGGCTCTTCACAGTTTTTCTGAAGTATTTCAACATAACGTGTCTCAGCAAAGAATTTGAATTGTTTAATGAGCTTCCATAAAAATGATTCCTTAGTGACCTACAGCCAAAATGCACTCTGTTGGTATGACTCTAAACTGTTGTGGAGAGTATAGCCTTTATATACAAAACCAAAACACTTAATCTTTTAGCACTAAGTCAGCTATGCGTGCACTAAAATCGACTGTGAGCTCATCAGAATTTGAACGTTATAGATTACATTTGCAAGAGTATAATTTGATTTCTGAGCCATTTGTACTCATAAAAAAAACCACGAATGACTTGCAAGCCCTAGATTCCCGATCGCTGTTTTGAGGCAATAAGAAGAAATAACACGACAGTGTCAGCAATCTCTCAAGTAATGTTAAGTAAAAGTGTGCAATGCAAGCTCAATTTTTCTTCTGCCTCCTATTTTTACAGATAATTGTCTGATACCCGTCTCAAATTATATCAAAAAAGCACCGTACACCTTAAACATTGTAAAAGTATCCTTTTTTTGAGGCCTATCAATCAAGTTCAACAATCATTTCCTTTATTCCTTCATCATTTTCTCCCTCTGCCTGTTGTACCTCCTACATTCTATTATTACATGCTCTACTGAATCTTCCTTCTGACAGTCTTCACACAGTGTTATATTCCTCAATTAGTTTCATTGTTTAGTTCAAGGCAGTGGTATATACATATTATAATAGCAATTTTTTTTTTAATGTACAGAAAATTTATACCTAAAATAATCATTGAGGTTGTTTCATCAAAGCAATGTTGTGAAGCAACACAAAATCCCTGAAAAACAAATGACACAAAAAGGAACTATACAGTATTTACTTTCCAGTGCAACAAAAATACAGTATCAATTACAACAATAAACTTTTAGCTTTTTTTACACAACACATTTGAACTGAATTTTAGGATCCCTGGAAAACACCAAATATATAAATGAAAATATTTACAGATCTACAAAAATAGATCGGAAAATACAAAACAATTAAACCTTTTTAAAAACCAAACCGATTTTAAGTCAAACTGTCAGAACCAGAACAGATACATGACCCAAGCTCTTTGTTTTATGGGTAATGGGGATTCATGCACGATAGTAAGCCGGTCTGGCGTGGAAGGACAGGACGCCAGAGACCGACGAGATCGATAACGGATCAGGGTAACAAAAATAAAGGGGAGAAACTAGACGGGAAACAAAACTGGAGAAACTAACCAACAGGACAAGAATAAACGGAAAACAAAACTGGAACCCGAAATTAAACAATACAAAAATAAACGGGAACAATACAGACTGCAGATAATACAGGAAAACAGGACAGAAACCAAGTCTTGTGGGGCAGAAGTTCATTGACGGGCTGACCCTGAAGCAAGAGAGCGCTGAGCCTTATATACACAGAAAGTCAATCTCTAAACGAGCCGCAGCTGCGCCACAAGGGTGGGGCAATTGGGCACCATGGCAACCGTGACACACACGAGAAGGGCCAATTGGGCACCATGACAACCGTGACACACACGGGTGTGGCCAAGTGGGCACCATGGCATCCATGACACACACGGGCGCGCCCAAGTGGGCGCCATGGCAACTGTGACACAAACAACAACAACACAGAATTCAACAGGGGGAAACAACGAGAGAAAGTAATAAAATATTGCCGTAACTCTTCAGTACTCTAAAAATATTATGAAAAAATAAAACAAAAAACGGTTATCGATTCAATTTTAACCAATTAAGACACAGAACCTCTGAAAACCCATACAAAAATATGAAATAAAAATGGAAAACAAAAATGAAAAGGTCAGAAATTTCTACTGATGATTGGCATTTAAAAATTGGATCAGCGTTGAGGTACCGATTCGGGTTCTTATTCATTATCATAATTCAATTTATTCGGTCCCCTTAGGGAAATTATTTTTTGCCGACTGTAGCTTGGGGAGGGGTGTGTACGTTCAGTGCTATCGCAGCAAAATTACCTTACAGCACACGGTATTCCCAGATGGTCCCTCATCCAAGTACTAAACAGGCCCGACCCTGCTTAGCTTCCCGAGATCAGGTGCTCTCAGGGTGTAATCGCTGTAAATAGGTTCTTCTGCCACATACATACTATGCACGCTGCTTTGGAGCCATCAATATCAATATAGGGAATCCAAATTTGACTCCTTCTCCTTGCTTTGGACCCTTTTTCGACAGAAAGTACTTTATTTTTGTTCTTCATATTGTATTCCAAGTTGCCGCCCTTCTCCACTCTGCTCAGCGCACAAATCAAGCAGGCACTGAAATAACGCCAATCATATTGACCAGACGTCACATGAGCGTCTTCAATAGAGAGCGAGAGCCTCCCCTGCAAAATTTCACACCCTTCTCATGAACGTGCACTCGGTTTCTACGATGCTTCTCGGCACTGCGCTTCTGATAGAACCTCTATCGTGATCGTAGTTCGCATAATGTGTTTATTCAGATTCAGATCTACTTTATTGTCATTCTAGTACACGTGTATACAGAACGAAATGTCGATACATCTGACCCGCACAGTTTCCTTGAATGTACAGATATAAGTAAAAGTTGTATTGTATTATGGCTACGTATAGTATTTTACCATAGTGCCGATAGTGCAAGAGGAGTAGCTAACCAGATGTGCAAAATGGGCAGTCAGGTTAACAAGTCAGGTAAACAGTAACATTAACACTGTAACAATAACGCTGTAAGTACAATAGTGCAGAGAGCAAATGTGCAAGGAGTGGCAAGCTATAAAGAACTGCCAGTAGTGCAAAAAGTCAGATTAGCAGCCGTTTAGATTTAGGTTAACTATATGTTAGATTGACCATTTAACAGTCTAATGGCCAGGGGGACTAGACTACTGCGGAACCTGGTGGTCCTGCACCGCACACTGCAGTACCTCTTCCCAGAGGCTAGCAGAGTGAACAGTCCATGATGGGGGTGAGAGGGGTCCCCGATAATGTTCTTAGCATGGGAAAGGCAGCGCTTCTGGCCAATGTCCTGAATGGAGGGAAGTGTAGTCCCGATTATTTTCTCTGCTGTCCTCGTTACCCTCCTCACACTACCCCAGTCGGTAGCGCTGCAGCCTCCACACCACACAGAGATACAGCTGGTCAGGATACTCTCAATGGTGCCCCTGTAGAATGTGATGAGGGAAGGTCGGGGCAGGTGGGCTCTCCTCATCCTCCGCAGGAAGTACAGGCGCTGCTGTGCCCTCTTAACCAGTGATGCAGTGTTCACGGACCAGGTGAGGTTGTTTGTAATGTGCACCCCTAGGAACTTGATACTGCTGACAACCTCCACAGCCTTGTTGTTGATGCAAAGTGGGGCATGGTTGAGCTGGTTTTTCCTAAAGTCGACAATGATCTCTTTAGTTTTGTCAACATTCAGGACCAGGCTGTTGTCCCTGCACCAGCCCACCAACTGCTCCACCTCCTCTCTGTAGGCCAGGTCGTTGTCGTCCCTGATGAGGCCCACCACTGTTTTGTCGTCAGCATACTTCACGATGTGGTTAGTGGCGGACCTAGGGACGCAGTCGTGTGTCATCAAGGTGAACAGCAAGGGGCTCAGGACACAGCCTTGGGGGGAGCCCGTGCTGAGGTAGATGACATCTGAGATGTTCTGACCTATCTGCACTGATTGGGGTCTGTCACTGAGGAAGTCCAGCAGCCAGTTCCGCAGGGGGGTGTTGAAACCCAGGAGTCTCATTTTGTCTACCAGATGTTGTGGGATGATGGTGTTGAATGCTGAACTGAAGTCCAGGAACAGCATCCGCACATGGGTGTTCTTCTCCTCTAGGTGTGTCAGGCTCAGGTGAAGCGCAGAGGAGATGGCATCCCTGCGCTTATTAAGGAATATTGAATGTTGTGATTAAAACAAAACGTGAAGGTGGTCTATACAATTAGTTTCTTAACTCAAACGTCACTAACAAGCAACCCAACACTATATTTACACTTACAGCTAGTTGTAATCAAGTAGGCTTTATTCTGTGTACTATCCGTACATCCATTATCCCTAGTAGGCTCGTGGGGGTGCTGGAGCCCATCCTAGCTATCTTCAGGCAGTGCGTAGGGGACACCCTGAGCTGCCGTCGCAGGGCACACAGGAACAGACAACTCACTTGGTCATTTTCACCTAGGGACAATTTGGACCAGCCAATTAACCTGACATGCATGATTTTGGAATGTGAGAGGAAACCGTAGTCCCCGGAGGAAACCCACGCACGTACGTTAAGAACATGCAAACTCCGCACTGGGGGATTTTGATCCCATGACATCAGAACTGTGAAGCGGACCCGCTAACCACCCGCTGTGTCGGCCAATTGTGTGTATTAGAGTAGACTTATTGTAATGCTCAGTGTGCATAGTTGTTTACTGATTTCTGTGACCATAGGATCATTGTGAATGAGACTGCCAAAATTGGACTCACCCCCTAACTTCTCAGAGGTAAGTCTGAAACACTTCAAAATAACTGTGAAGACATATTGAGTTCACAGAATTTTACCCCAGAAGTCAGTAGTCTGTAACTCATATTCCCAACAACTTCTGAGATACGTCTGGGGCACTTATAAATCACTGTGATGACACATTATACAATAAGGCTTCTTTAGTACACAGAATAAAGCCTACTTTTGTACAGTTAGTCGTGATCATAGATATTAAAGAGTTTAGCTACATTGGGTCACCTTTGGTGTTGGTGATATTTGCATATGTCCTTACAAAGTAATTATATATACTGCGGTCCCTTTTTTGTTTTTATCATGGCAACCCATATTCCTTAGTAAACACTTTATTCAAAATACGATCGCGACACACGTTCTGTCAGAAGCGCAGTGCTGAAAAGCTTAGTTCACGCGAAGTGGAGTCAGATTTTGCAGGGGAGTCGAATTAAGGCACAACACTGGCTACCTTTTAAGGGCGAAGACCTTTTGTTGTTTCCTTCATAGAGCGATTTCTTCTGCAAAATACCCCATCACTAATAATGATTAAGACATATGTTGAGGTTTAGTACACATATGTCAAACTCAAGGCTCTACAAGTAAGTTGATTCTCAGGACAATATTTAATGACTACTAAAACGTCTGGCTCATATCTGAAGAGCGGGAGGAGGCTGTACACTGGCAGAGGCCGACACCAGATAATGATGGTGCTGTATCTGAGTCAGATCAGATGGGTTCTCCTGTTACTGGTAACCATGGAAACATATACTATCTGTTGCGTGTGGGATCAACCCCCAAACCCCAAAAACAGCCTGCAGAAGGATGAATGCCGCCAGGGTGTACTTCCCCAAGACACACCACAGGAAGTGATGCTCCAACTACCAAGGTGGTTAAGGGATTTGTGAAAAAATAGGTAATAATCCAGACAAGTGTAAAGTAGATCATTTGTTCCGTTTCCCAAACAATAAAACAATGTATAATTCATTTTTTCCCCTTACTTTACAAGGGGTACATTTAAAAGTAAATAATTTATTCTTTGTTTAACCTTCTAATGGCGCTAGCCAAGATCCAGACTTGTTTTTATTTTATTCAGTACATGTTACCTTAATATATACCTTTTCATAATTTGATACTTCCAGTCTATCTGTCTGTCTTTATTCCTCTTTTTGCTCTAGCACCATTTCAGTTCTCTGTGTAGCCCATGTAGAAGTGTATCTCTTCTTCCTTTGACCCATTTCTCATTTATTTTTCTGTCAAAGGACTGCCCAGCAATTACTGACTTCCTTAATCGGTTTTACCCGGTCTCTATTTGACCTTTCAATGTTTTTTGCAGTTGTCCTTTCACTCCAACTTCCTGAAGCACATTTTCATTTGTTCTACCATTTTAGTTGTCACCTCTAAGTCCTTATCCAAAACCACATCAAAAGTTCATTGATTTGTCATTGTTTCTTCAGTAGAATTGCGTTTTCTTTTTTCATACAAAGCCAAATCTCAATCTTTGCAACTCTTCTAACGACCGTAATTTCCGCACTTTAAGGCACATTTTAAGGGGCACCCCCAAAAATATAGTCTTTTATCATATTTTTTTCCATACACAAGGCATACTGGGCTATGAGGCGCACAAGGTGCTTGAAATGGTGTGTTTTCAGGGGTTGAAAAGTACTACGATTTTGGGTAAAGTATTTGTAAATGGTTTAAATTGTTTCTATTTTTCACAACAGGTCTGCTTAAAAGTCTCACAGACACCGCTCTTGTGTGGCTTTGCTTTGCCATTGTATTTCATTCCTTGTGATAAACGGCAGCCCCAATTAGTTTGTATGACATTGTCCTATAAGTCGCGCCCAAGGGGACAAGGGCATGCTACACCTAAACAAGGCACGTGGAAATGTGAATTAGTGCAATGGATTTTGTATCAATTATAAACATTTATCATGGGCCATGCAAAAAAAAAAATAAGGTAGAGTTTCCCAGTGGTAAATTGTAATGGAATGAACTTCCTGCAAATGGATATATAAGCTACATATTACGTATCATTTTACCCAACACTTATATAGGGAGTGATTTGTCCCAAAAATATTTACACATGTATTGATCATGACAATAAAGGTATATTCTATTCTATTCTATTCTATTCTATTCTATTCTTTTCTATTCTATCATATGCACACATATACACACACATATTTTCGCAATTGACTCAAGATCTAAAAATCATAAGACTTGATAATCGCGCATTAAAAATCGCATATCTTAATTACATATATATATTTGGATCTGCAAAACGGGATTCACACCGGATTTCTTTTAATGTTACTGGAGAAATTGAAGAACTGGCTTGAAAAGTCCTCCAAAAGTGTTTGAATTTGGCCATGAAATCTTGTACGAACACTGTCATATATAACGACTAGGCTCTGTATGTGTTACATGTCGAAGTGTCCCTGGGTAAGACACTGAACCACTAATGCCCCCAATAAGCAGATTAGCGCCTTACATGGCTCCACGGCAGCTATTGGGAAATATGAAGCACACTGTAAAGCGCTTTGGGAAGTCCTGACTTGAAAAGTGCTATATAAATGCAGATAATTTCATGTATGTACTTTCTGTTTATATTATTGCAGTGATGCAATTATTGATCAGTTGACCAAAATCGGATACCATTGTATGCGCAAATCACAGTAAGCAATAGGAATCAAACCTGAATAGTGGTGGAAAAAGCCCTGATACTTTACCAGTTGACCGCCAATGGTATGGACGAGATATGAAAAGGCAATAGAGCTTATCCAATTAACACACTATTTTTACCCGGTGCCAGTAACACTGATTTGCGTAGTGCATTTTTGATCGATTAAACACTCTCCACTTGTTGACCTGTGCGTCAAATACCTTCTTGGTTTGATACGTATATGTAGGAAAAAGATATTTTATAGTATTTTGTTGAAATATTTTCTGTTTCCTTTTTTTTAATTTTACAATTTTTGGTGAAAAAGTGGAGAGACTGACTGTTTAACTTATCAGAACGCACTATGCAAATCAGTGTTTCTTTCACCGTAGAAATAGTGTAATACTGATATAAGGTTTATTGCTTTTTCATGTATCATCTGTACCATTGGTGATCTAGTGTTGCGACTATTCCCCGAACTACTCGGGTTAAATTCCCGTTGCATAGAATGCTTTGCAATTCAGGTCAGTGATGTTTATTGATTTCAATCATTGCAAAAACCTTTCTCCAATACAGTAATGTGCAGTACATTTATTTAAGTAAAACCTTGCATGGTAGCGCATACTTATTATTACTTTATGCGTTTTTAATGTTACCCACCTTATTAAGACACACTTTCAAATTACTAGCCAAATTGGTGATTTTGGGTGCTCATTGTAATCCAGATAATATGGCACTTTAACATGTTTTGAGTTATGTGCTAAATTGAACAATCCATGTATTGCTCATATCTGAATGTTCGAAAGTCTTTCCTCATTTCCTGTTTATGTGCATCCTCACGTAGCTTTTTCATTATCATGTAGAGCCCTTGACCTGTTGCTTTGCAGCTATTTACTATCACTTGCAGATTCATACATTTCATATCCAGTGCAGAAAAAGTGTTACCCATTTCTAAATCAAACTAAACTAAACTTGATTTCTAAATTAAATTTGAAGTGCCTTCAAGGCCTTTTATCCCTTTTACAGAAATATATAATGTATGTATACATAACCAAAATCTCATGTGAGTTTTTTTCAAATTATTCACAAACGTATAACAAAAGATCCAGGGGTAGGCTTCCACATCCATGTTCCCTCATCCGCTCCCAGTTTCCGGTCTCAGTGGCGAGGAGAAATCCCCACGGACACTCCTGGTTTCCTGTTTCGGTGGCAAGTGGCAAGCCCGCATTTGGGTTTAACTCTAGAAACATGACAACGTGTAGACATACTGTTCTGCGATCTGCATTCCGACCCACATTCACCAACTGAGCATTTATTGATTAAGTTTTCCAAAATATGTTCAAATAATCCAATCGTGAAAGCTCGGATTCCTACAGTTTAAACATCACCCCAGTCACAAGAAATCAATGAAAGCAACCGCTAATCAGCAATAAACATATCTTTGTATGCCTGTTTTTCCCAATATTTGCTACGAAATGTATTATTTTGCTGAACCCAACTTTTTTTTCTCAGGCGGATTAATAAAGAATTTACTAAATGTAAACAAAAATTAGTTAAATTTTTGTTTCCCGTTTTAGTGAACTGTCACTCGATAATCTAGTCTATTTGGCGTTTTTTGGCGTCCTTGCACCTTCAGTTCTAAATATTATAAACATATCACTCTCCTCAGGTGTAGTTCCAGCGGCTTTTAAGTCCGCCGTTATTAAACCCACACTGAAACGACCCAACCTTGATCCAGAAAGCTTATGTAATTATAGACCTGTGTTAAACCTACCGTTTCTTTCTAAAGTACTTGAAAAAGTAGTGGCACAGCAGCTGAATGATTTCATATCCGAGAACAATCTTTTTGAATCAATGCAATCAGGATTCAGGGCTGGGCGGCAGTAGCTCAGGAGGCAGCGCGATCGTTTTAGGATTAAGGGATCCCAGTTCGAATCCCGGCTTGTCCGTGTTACATGCCGAAGTGTCCTTGGGTAAGACACTGAATCCCCAATACCCCCAATAAGCAGGTTAGCGCCTTACATGGCTGCACATACCACGGCCGCTATTGGGAAATGTGAAGCACAATGTAAAGCGCTTTGGGAAGTCATTGACTTGAAAAGCGCTATATTAATGCAGATCATTTCATTTCATTAACCACTCCACTGAGACAGCTCTGATTAAGGTAACCAATGATCTCCTACGGGCAATGGACTCTGGCGCTTCATCACTTTTGCTGCTGCTGGACCTTAGTGCTGCTTTTGACACAGTGGACCATAATATCATACTAGAACGGTTGGAAAAATGGATTGGTCTCTCAGGAAACGTCCTCCTATGGTTCAGATCTTACCTCTCAGATAGGACGCACTGTGTTAAATATGGCAAAATGACATCTGAGCCCTTTAGTGTTACCTGTGGTGTTTCGCAGGGTCCAGTGCTTGGCCCCCTTCTCTTTAGCATTTACATGCTTCCATTAGGTGATATTATTCGCAAGTATAATATCAGTTTCCATTGCTACGCAGATGACACTCAACTATATCTCCCGATGGAGGAATCTGCCACACTAAACTGTATAAATTTGGAGGCCTGCCTCACTGAGATAAAAGAGTGGATGTCACTCAATTTCTTGCGTCTCAACTCTGAAAAGACCGAAATCTTAGTTATTGGTCCATCTAAATGCCGCAATTTATTCTCTAAAACTGCTGTGAACATTGACAAATGTCACATCACACAGTGACTCACTTAAAAATGTAGGTGTCACATTTGACCCCGATCTGTCCTTTCAAACACATGTGAAGAAAATTACTAGAACCGCTTTCTTCCATCTTTGTAACATTGCTAAAATTCGTCCTATACTGTCTCAGTCGGATGCGGATATTATAATTCACGCGTTTCGGTTCTGTCCTACAAAAACCATACACTTTTCCATTATCAAATATTTTTGAAACATTTCCAAGGAGCCACTAGGGAGCTCCAAACACCTGCATGTGGCTACAGGGCATGTTTAGCAAGTCGAGAAGTCCATATTTTATTTGTTAAATAAATAACGCTGGGGTCTCCAACCATTTTTCCAGCCGCACGCAACCTTTTGTTACTATTTAGCGCAAAGGGCACTCACTTTGACATTCATGTTCAAAATAACAACTTATTATGTTATTGCTATGCTGTTAATGTCATTGTAAGGTCAATTATTAGGGAGCTGGGTTAAATCGACTCAGTTAACTACTGTAAATTCCGGACTATAGAGCGCACCTGAATATAAGCCACACCCACCACATTTCGGGAGGCAAACCGATTTTGTACATACACAAGCCGCACCTGTATATTAGCCGCATGCGCCCACATTGAAAATACGCAATACAAGCACGAAATTAACCCATACCCGATACAGTCCAAAAAACACAGCTGGCAAAATGATCAGAAAATGATACCGGTACTTAAGATTTAATGCAGACCTGCAGAGTCCGGGTGCCCGTTGAAAGTAATCCAAGGAAAAAAGTGTATATTTCAAAAGGTAAGGGTGGGAAAAATATATATCCACTATTGTCGGCCGCGTCCACAAACACGTCTCACCTTTAGTCCACTTCCCGTCAGCCCACGTTTGCCCCGCCCCTTCTTTCTCATTTGCTCATGCAAAACATCAGAATAAGTTTCTAAAATAAATACATTACAAAAATATACAGTTGCAAATACATATTATACATGGTTACACATATTTACAAAGAAAGACGGTACACCGAGAGTTTACAAAGCTTTAATAATAATATTATTATAACTTTCATCCCAAACCGTGCCTGTGAAGGGTAGCAAAACTAGCTCTGTTAAAAAAAACATACCGTACTTGTAGTAAGCACGGTAAAACGTTCTCATCTTGTTCCTCATAACTGATTCATCAAAGTTGTCTTCCTTCAGTATGGGAAAGAGACTTTGTCATGTAGACATCATCCCAAGCTCCCTTATTCAAAAACACGCTCTCAAAGTAAAGTTTACGTGCGGTAACTCTATTTCCTTCTATATCGGACTGCTCAATTGCGTTTCGCTTGAAAGTGGCGTCATGTGCCTTTCTATTTGCAATTTGCATGATGAGAAGATGTCTACGCTAATTTAATTTGAGCACAAGCTAAGAAGTGGCAGTCTAAAACTTACCTTTTGTACTCGAGCGCCCCTGGCAGCCGTTAGAGAGATTACATAAATTTGCCGCATCACTGAATAAGCCGCAGGGTTGAAAGTTTGGGAAAAAAGTAGCGGCTTATAGTCTGGAATTTACGGAACTAAAGAATCGTTTTACTAAAAAAAAAAAGAAAAATCACACTGACCAACTACTGGTGAGCTCTTTTCAGAATAGGTCAGCTGGAACCTTAACTGTCCGTAGGGGGAACCCTGGTGCCCGCGGACACCCAGTTGGTAACCCATCTTCTCCTGTAATAAATGTGTAAACAAATACAGACGCTGCCCTACTACGAACGAGATTGGATCGTTCGTAAGTTGAATTTGTTCGTAAGTTGCTTCAGTGCTATATTTTGCATGTTTAAGGTTTTATAAGAATGTTTAAGGCTTGTATAACCAACCTGCATTGTTTTGTACTAATAATAAACTTTTCATAAAATAATATGCTCTATGAAGATAAATAAAGTTAAGTTCAACATACTTTTGGAAGATGAGCTTCAGCAGTTAGGCGATTTTCTCCTCCGTGTAAAAAGTGGCTGGAAAAAAAGCGATTCAACCATTTTCTCAACAGCAAAGCTGCCATATTGCACTTTCATTTAAAATGAAATGCCTCGCCTCTTCTTTACACTTTCCAAAAACCATATTGAATGGATATTAAACAAAACAAATGCCAAAGTTCTTAGCACGGTGGACATACAGTTAGAATGTTTACACAAGAACTAGGAAGAAGAAGCGAATTTCTTCTTCGGAGTGGATGCTGGGTGTGTCATGATTACTGATGTGACTCAGCTGTGCACGCTCATTTGACGCCACGGGCCGCGGGTTTAGATTGTCTCCCTGTCACTATTTGAACTCAGTCCTGTCAATCCCCTGTGGTCAGTCCATCTGCGAAGTTAATACTAAGCAAGTCTTTTTCGACCATGACTCCCACCTGTCCCGTTTTTGTTACCGTCTGTCTCCGGCTACGGCCCGTTTTGCTCCTGACCACGTCTGTTTTCCCGTCCCGGCTTACGTTCTCTTTTGTCCCCGACTACGTCTACTATCCCGTTCTGGCTTACGACTCGCTTCCGACCCTAACCACGCCTTGCTCTCCCAGTCCCGGATACAGATCCGTTTTTTTCCGTCCCTGACACCGCCATCGCTCGCTACGGAAGATCCACTTCCGCGTTCGGAGCACAATCCGAGTACGAGAGCGACTTGATTCCCGCGTCCAGCGAACACCGGATCGTGGGTGCAGCCCTCTCTCTTTCCTTCCATAAAACTTGAGAAACGTAACACAATTGGGTCATGTTTCCGTTCTGGTCCTGACAGGGCGATTTCTTACAGCGCCACCACACTCCGGTAGCAACGGAAAGAGGCACTACAGTAATGTCCTATACTCGGAAAAAGCTGCAAACAATATAAAATTTACCTTACAGCAGTGTCCGGATATTTTCGACATCCCAAATTTTTTTTTATATCCACCGACTGACAACCTCCTGAAGGTTCTATCACCGCTTGACAGAAAATAATGCAACTACAAGAGTCACCTTTACTTGGTTGAGTGATTTATTCAGTGCCTTGTGTGAATAATGTCCAAAGGGATAAAATAAGTCGGGCAGACTTCTTTTACAGTGATGAATGTGGTGATATTGCAGGTAATAAACATTATACGGCATGCACAGCAGCTCTTTAATGGTATATTTCGTCATAGCAGTAAACGGAGAGAGTTGCACGGACAAAGGCAGTTTGTATCCCGAGGACATGGAGCAGAAAGCTCATTCCTAGCTCCTGGGGTTGCACACAGCATGCACTGCTTACTGAGACGTAGAATCACACCAGGTGTTTAACTTGATGCCGAAAAGATGTGTTCAGCAACCATCTCAACATGTGGCTGTGTCAGCTGATGCAGGGCAAGAGAAATTACATAACAGGTCTGATAACCATACTAGAGAGAAAAAGGCATAAGCCGATCCTATCCAAAGTCTGGTCCGGGAGCCTTTTACAGCCCGTGATATAATTTTTACTGGCCTGCGGCCTCTGTCATGGAATGCATAATATGTGACCCGCAGTATATAACACACATTATATATATATATATATATATATATATATATATATATATATATATATATATATATATATATATATATATATATATATATATATATATATATAATATATATATATATATATATTTTTTTTGGTTTGAACAAATTTATTGACACTAATATTAAAATAAAACAATCATGACAATCACAACAGCAATCAAGCACATTCATAATATTATGTTCCAATATGATGTTATCACCAGCAAACACATAGTGAGGATTTGAACAACCCTTCTCGAAAATCCTATTAGCAATCAAACATATTCACAATTTCATTATATGACATCTTTGTTAGTGTCAATAGATCACCAACAACAGAAAACAATTATGACCAACACAACAGCAATCAAGCATATTCACAATATTATATTCCAATATGACGATTTTAAGAACAAACACAATGTGAGGTTTGAACAACCTTTCTCGAAAATCTCAATAGCAATCAAGCATATTCACAATTTCATTATATAACATCTTTGTTAGTGTCAATAGATCCGTCCAGGCCAAAGTTGATTGTCCTTGGTCTGAAAAAATCCACCGACACCAACAGCAGCAAAAACAAAACCGACATCAATTAAACAATTTCAGAGTTATTTTCTTTTAACAGTAGTTAACCAGCGTGTAAAAGGCAATACTATTGTGCAAGGGCGTAGCTCTGCCATCCCACTCTCCCAAGCAGCACTCTTACAGTCCTCTGTGTGGGTCTTCTCCAGGCCGTTGCTGCCGGGACTCCCACAGTGTAGCTTCCGTTGCTGTCGGGACTCCCACAGTGGGTCCTCTCAGGCCGTTGCTGCCGGGACTTCCACAGTATATCTCCCGTTGCTGCCGGGACTCCCACAGTGTAGTTCCGGTTCCCACCTCTGGGTGGGTGCAGACGAGTCTTCTTTATGGCTGCATCCTAGCCCCGCCGCTCGCAGATTGTATGGTATCCGCAGCCATTTGTAGCACAGCCACGGGGGGGATCTGCCTGCACCTCCATACCAACAGGTTTCTGGAGGTCCAGATGGCGTCCTTGATGGCTGCGAGAGTGAGCCAGTCCCTGGCAAAGTCGTTCAGAGACCTCATCGACCGACTCACCCCGTAAAGCACGTACTGTGCATCAGGGACCTCCCCTGCTGGCAAGTCCGGGAACTTTCCTAGTTGGTCGGCCATTGTCCACAAGACCTCGGCAGCGCTGCACTCACAAAAAAGGTGCCTCACCGATTCCTGGGCGCCACAGCCAGGTCGAGGGCACGTCGAAGTCGCCGACATGCCTCGGTGGTGCATTACGGCTCTGACTGGGAGAACTTCATGAGCCACCATCCATGACAAGTCTCTTAGTCTGTTTGGGAGGGCAGGATGATTCACGTTTCTCCAAACCGTTGTAGGTTCGCCAAACGCAAGCCCCCGCACAGGGCTTACTGTTGCTCGCCCTTGCACAATAGCAATAAGGGCCCTGTGGTTTTGTAAATTGTGACATTCTTGTTTTTCCAAATCAAACTTCTTTAAAAAATCCCTAATAAAGAGATGTGTTGGTGGCAAGTTAAATGAAACTGGAATCAAACGATTGTTTGGTACAAGCTTTAGCTTCCGCAAATATGAGCCCATCCAAAACCGGGTCATTGCTTGACTTTTCGGGTTGTTGGGTGGGCCCACAGCGTTTTGGAAGTGGAGAGAGACATATTTGCTTCCCAGGAAAAGCTGGAGGTCAGGTACTCCTTTTCCCCCTTTTTCCTTTTTCTTTTTCATTGTATCTCTTTTTATCCTTTCCCACTTTGATCCCCAGACAAAGCGAAAGATGGCTCGGTCCAGTTGTAATAGCACGTTTCTTTTGGGCATAAAAACTAAACTGATTGACAAAAGCATTGGTAGGATGATCACTTTGATGATAAGGACCTTCCCCTCTATTGTCAGTTTTCTCAGTGACCAAAAAACAAGTCTTTGCTTAACTTTCCTTGTCATGTCATCCCAGTTGGTCTCGCCTCCTCCATCCGCATTGAATTTTATCCCTAGGATTTTCTGGTCTGTCTTTAATGCCGTCAGCGGGAGTCCTGCCTTTTCTGTCTCTTTCCACATTCCATAAAATTTTACTTGTGATTTTTCTCTATTTAGCCTTGACCCAGACGCCCTTCCAAACAGGTCAGTCAAGTCAAGGGCTCTTCCAACAGATGCGCGGTCAGTACATAAAATATTAAAATCATCCATGTACAAAACACACTTGATAATTTGTCCCCCACTTCCTGGGATATTGATCCCTTCGACAAATCTATCTTTTCTTAACATTTGTGCCAAAGGTTCAATGCAAAGAACATAGAGAAGCGGAGACATAGGGCAACCTTGGCGTACACCGCAGTTGACCTCGATTGCTTCCGATAAATTCCCGTTAATCATGAATTTGCTGAAGATGTCTCGGTATAGCAGTCCTACCCACTTGATGTATTTTTGGGGAAAACCACATTTTTGCAATACCCTGAAGAGGTATTGGTGCGAGACTCGATCAAAGGCTTTTTCAAAGTCTAGGTTTAGGACCGCTAGTCGCATGTTTCTGTCTCTCGCATAACAAATGGTGTCACGGCTCAGCATGAGACTGTCGTTAATCTTCCTTCCCACAATGGCACAGGTTTGGTCTGGATCAACCAAGTCTCCCAAGACTACAGACATTCGTGTCGCTAGAAGCTTGCTGAAAATTTTACAGTCCACATTTAAAAGTGTTATAGGTCGCCAGTTTTTTAAGTCAATTTTGTCTCCTTTTTTGTGCAATAGAGTAACTATCCCTATTCTGAAACTGTCTGGCATATTGTCTCGACTGGAAAATTCGTTAAAAACCGTAATCAGATCTGGTGCTAAAATATCCCAAAAAGTCCGGTAAAATTCGAGGTTGAGTCCGTCCTCCCCAGGTGATTTGCCTTTTTTCATAGCTTTTATGCAATCATTCAGTTGTTCTTGGGTAAAGTCTGACGTTAAAAAGGGGTCTTGACGCACTGATCTTGAAATATGATCCAATACATGCCCCATTTCATTCTCATGTGTTTCTTTCTTTTCAAATAATTTTTTGTAGTAGTCTTCGACCAATCTGGTTATTTCACTACTTTCCTTTGTTATTTGCCCGTTTTCGTTTTGAAGTTTAAAAAGCCCCTCATTTTTGCTCAAAATTTTTTTAAAAAAGTAGCGTGTACATTTTTCCCCTTCTTCTATTTCTCTTTCTCTGCTTCTTATTATGATGCCTTTACTCTTTATTTCCGCCAAAGCGTTTAGTTCTTGTTTGGTCTCTTTGATTTCATCAATAAAGTCTATCCCCTTTTCTGTTAGGATGAAATAGCGTTGGAGTCTTCTTTGTAGACCCGACATGCGTTTCATCTCTTTAAGTTTCTTGTTTTTCCCTGCATTTTTAAAAAAGGTCTGTGTTCGTTTCTTTGGCACTTCCCACCATTCTGCTCGTGAATCATACGAGTCTTGAAGGGTCTGCCAGTCTTTGTAAAGCTCTCTGTATTGTGTGACTATAGCCTCATCCTCCAGCAAAGAGCAGTTTAACTTCCACAAACCCTTCCCAACAGTCATACCTGAAGAGAATGAGAGAGAGCAGGACAATAGCAAGTGATCCGAAAAAAAAAACAGGAATTAATCTTGCATCACTCTGTGCTAAACCCCTTGTAAATATGTAGTCTATTCGAGAGGCTCTGACATTGTCACTACTGAACCAGG
Source organism: Urocampus carinirostris (assembly GCF_059441175.1). Lineage (NCBI taxonomy): Eukaryota > Metazoa > Chordata > Actinopteri > Syngnathiformes > Syngnathidae > Urocampus > Urocampus carinirostris. The sequence goes on along the minus strand of NC_142357.1, from coordinate 3,057,099 downwards.
TGAAGCCCTCTTCTCCTGGATGTATGGATTTAAAACAGTCCACCAGTTTAAATGTCCGGCACATGTCTTGTAATCAAGTTGATGTTTTATCTACTTTAAACTCCTCATCGGTCCTCTTTCTATCCTTCCGACTTAGGATGCAATTAAAATCTCCTCCCACGATTAGTGGTTGATGGCCTAGCATATGCGACTGGATGTCCTCTAAAAGTTCGTACCTGAGATGTCTGTCGGCATGGCCGTATATGTTAATTAGGTTAAAATCATTCCCTATATAAGAAAGTTTTGCTAAGATTGCGCGTCCTTCTCTCATCACAGTACTCCCCTTTATGATGAGTTGAGGGTTGTTTATTAAAATGGCTACCCCATCGTTACGGTTTTCATTCGAGCCACTCCATAATGAAGGATATGGCCAAATCTCTTCCCACTGTTTATAATTTTTTAGAAAGGGGATGCAGCATTCTTGTAGTAAAAACACATCTGTTCTGATAGTTTTTAAGAACGATAAAACACTGTGAGCCTTAATCTTTGATCTCACACTTCTCACATTGATGGTAGAGAATCTAATGTTCATAATTGTGGTTAAAGTATTTAAACTAGTTAGACAAAACCGGGGGATCTGAGTCCATTCTTTGGTGATCATCAAGAGTGTCACCTGTGTCAGACATATCACTTAAGAGTAGTACTTCATTTGGAGACTCACCGGGGAAAACTCTGGAATCCTCCGACTCTCTGTCTGTGGTTCCAGGTCTTCCCCTTTTTTCTGGGTTAGGGGGTGAGCCAGAGGACCTATCAAGGGGTCTTTTACTTCCCTGCCCACAAAGGGGCAGATTTTTTCCTCCCCAACTTCCTCCATCTCAACTTCATACAGTTCCCTTGTGGGCTTTTTTATCGGCAATCGGCTTTCTTCTAAATCTCTTCCCTTTGTTTCCGGTGTTTTCACCACCCCCAATTTTGTCTTACTTTTACCCCTCTTTCCAGTGCCTGTAGGGGTTTTTGGAGAGTCGTTCACCTTTTCAATTTTTTTGTCTTTTTCAAATTCCGGTAGTGGCGTAATAAAAAATTTTGTTATTTTGGACTGTCTTCCAGGCCCTTCCTGATTAATATGTGTTGTCTTTTCTATTTGTTTGTCTTGTCCAAATTCAGGTATTTGATGAAAAGTCGAATTAGAATTTCCAGTTCCTTCCTGACTCAAATTTGATTCTTTGGTCTCTCCTCCAGAGGTTTGAGGTGTATTTTCAATTTGTTTGTCTTGTTCATTTTCTTTGTGCATTTCTTGTTCATCTTCATTAGGTATTTCCATAACTTTATTCATTTTCTGTTCATCTTTATTGGGTATTTCCATAAATTTATTAATTTCTTGTTCATTTTCATTTTGCATTTCCATAACTTTAGTCATTTCATTGTTTTTGTCGTATTTTTTCATTTCATTGTCTTTGTTGCATATATTAATTTCATTATCTATGGTTTCTGACATCATTTCATTGTCTTCTGACATCATTTCATTGTCTTTGTTGTCTTTGTTAACTGCCTTCCTAGCTTTCAACTTGTTAGCAAACGACTTTGGGCAGTTCCTATAGAGGTGGTTCGTTTCTCCACAGAGATTACATTTTCTGCTATTGGTGCATTCTTCAAAGGAATGTCCAATTGTCCTGCACTTTCCACAAAAAACTCGATCACATACCTCAGCTAGATGTCCATGCTCACCACATTTGCGACAGAGTTTCGGTTGACCTTGATAGTGGACAAAGCCACGGTTTTCCCCCAGGAATATAGTCGACGGGAGCTGTTTCAGTCCCTGAAAGCCCTGAGGATCTTGCAATTGCTGGATGGGTATCCTCCAGGCACAATTCCAAACACCTTTCTCATCCCTCACCTTCATAGCCGGTCCTTTTATCAAGCAATATCTACTCAACAAAAAACATATGTCCTCAGCATTCACCATTTCATTAAACATCCTGACAATAACTATCTTGTTGGCATTATCAGACAGCTTCTCCACTATAAAACCAGAAAACTGGGGCCTCACCCCCTCAAAACGATTCCAAAACTCTTGATAAAGAGCCGCCGTTACAAAACTTACATCAAAGCCCTTGCCAGAAGTCAAAGTTATGACGCAATGCAAGTCCTCCATTTTAAACTTCAGAATTTTATCAAGAAACTTGTTCATAAAATCAAGTCTTGACATTCCTACATCTTTGAATAAGAATCGCACGCAATTATGTCTCCGCCCGTTGGCATAACGCCCGGCCATGGCAGGACTCCGCGGAAGGGAATTCCCTTCGCACGCGCACGGCCAATTGAATGAGCCTCGGAAAAATATCCCAACAATTTCCTAAAATAAAAAATCTAGCCACACAATCTTTGCAAGGGATCAAAACATCTGCAATTACTCCATTTAAAAAGCAATTCCGAGCCACCTCATATCCTCTTGAGGGATATAACCATGGTAGATAGATAAATATATCTCATCTCATCAGCTGCACCGCTTATCCTCAGTAGGGTCGCGGGGGTGCTGGAGCCCATCCCAGCCATCTCCGGGCAGTGGGCAGGGGACACCCTGAACTGGTCGCCAGCCAATCGCAGGGCACACGGGGACAGACAACTCACTCGCTCATATATATATATATATATATATATATATATATATATATATATATATATATATATATATATGCGTACGTATACACTGTGGAAAGGTGACGCAACTCTAAGTTATATTAGTCAAGTCAAATGAAAATGCTATAAGGTGATCTATGAGGTTGCGACGCTTATCACTAAGCACTTCAGACCTTTTACGGAGGGTGAATTTATCGACGACTGTTCGAAGAATGCCAGGCTGAATAGTTGTATGTCACACATTTTCATCTTACCAAATCCGGCCCACTTTGTGAAAAGTTTAAACACCCCTAGCATAAGCAAATGACATGAATGTATGACAAAGACAAGAGGAAGTGCCTGGAAAAATGTCATTTTTAAGTATTCAAGATAAGAGGCTATAAAGGGTCAAGGGGATGAGCATCTATTTTTACAAGATAAACGAGAGCCGGCTGACCGAACTTACCTTGAAGCTGTGCACTGTGTGACATGCCGTCTTAACATCACAAAGCACTTGAAATATATGTCTCACTCTGATATCACCATGCAAATATGACATCAGCCTTTCAAGTTTCTTACATTTGAAGCTTTCTCTTCATGCGGTTGCTCTTTAGCTCTAAATCAGGGGGCTCCAAAGTGGTGCCTGTGGGCACAAGGTGCTGTTAAAAGTGTCGATAAAAAGTCATATTGTTGGGATGCTTGATTGCTGTTAAGATTGTCGAGAAGGGTTGTTAAAACCTCAATTGTTTGTTTGCTGTTATTAGTGTCAATAAATTTGTTCAAACCAAAAAATGATGTAATGAAGTTGTGAATGTATTTAATTGCTGTTAAAAGTGTCAATAGATTTGTTCAAACCAAAAAATGATATAATGAAATTGTGTGTTTAATTGCTGTTAAAAATGTCGGAAAAATTTGTTGAAACGTCACGAAATTGTGAATATGCTTAATTGCTGTATGGATTGTCAAGAAAAATTGTTCAAACCTCACATTGTTTATTTGCTAAAAAAACAAAAAAACAAAATTTAATTGCTGTTAAAGGTGTCGATAAAAAAATCATATTGTTGGGATATGATATAAATAAATTGTGTGTTTAATTGCAGTTAAAAAAAATGTTAAAACGTCATATAACAAAATTGTGAACATGCTTAATTGCTGTTAAGATTGTCGAGAAAAATTGTTCAAACCTCACATTGTTTATTTGATGTTACTAGTGTCAATAAAATTGTTCAAACCCCAAATAGCACTATTTAATTGCTGTTATAAGTGTTGATAAAAATTGTTCAAACTTCATATTGTTAGAATATGATATAATTAAATTGTGAATGTGTTTAATTGCTGTTAAAAGTGTCAATAAAATTCTTCAAAACAAAATAGCCTGCAAAATGGTTCTGAAAATAGCTCACCAGGGTAAGAAGACTTGCCCGGACACAAAAACAAAGATGCTGAACACCCTCTATTGTCTGTTGCTCAGTCTTAGTCCTAGTTGCAATTGCTTCTTACAAAGTTGCTTTCCATTGATAACTCAGCAAAGGTGTAAAGAGATTAATCAGTAAACGTTAACATAGAATTGCACAAATCGAGTCACAGTGCCGTTCCTTTTTGGGTATCAAGTGAACTTTTCCTGGTGTGTCATCATCAACACCCCATATAACTCTAATCAGCTTCTTTTCATATCCGGCAAGTGTCCTAAGTCAATTTTGCTCACCTAAGTTATCAGGTCTCTTGCTTCCATAACCTCCTTCCCTAACATTTAGATCATTGTTTGTGTACATACAATATCTAGTTCCTCCATCAGGGATATTATTTGGCTGCAAAGCACTCTTGATTGGTAGGACAGAAAAGAAAGGTACATGCAAACAACAACCGACTTGCTTGAAAAACCCTCATGTGTATTATTTGAGTTTTTATGGGCAATATCAGTCTTATGTTGCACCCATGTATGAGTAGTGTAAGTCTTTGCTTTTGGCACATGCAACAGTTGAGCTAATTTTGGAGCGTTGAGGAAACAATACGTTGTTGGATGTGGTGGTTGCCATGAATTAAATCAAGCTATTTCAATTTAGAGTTAAATGCAAAAATAATGTCTATTTTCATTATAACGTCACTCTCGCCTCACCCTTAATACCTGAACACTCATAAATACCATGTATACAGTGTTATTTGTGTCATGATTACTCATTTCTCTCACCTGTGCCCACCCGTTTGGCGCCAGCTGCTTCTTGTTGCCTGATTTATTCCCCTCCTATTTAAACCCAGTACTTTATTCACTCACCGTCTGTCCTGTCCACATCCGTATCCTGCTTGTCTGTCCCTGATTTCCCGATCGTCTCAGGCTCCCTGACTTTTCCCTTCCTTCGACAACGCCCTGATCCCCCGCTCCAGCTACTCGACCCGTTTTGCCCATCGACAACGCTCCGATATCCCGCCCCGGCTACTTGACCCGTTTTTGCACATCGACCAAGCTCCGATCCCGTGAGCTCCTTGCTCTTCCTGCCTAGCAAGCACTGTATCGCTGGTGTTTGTTTACCCGCACCTGACCTCGATTCTCCAATAAAGCTTTGTGTGAAACGTTACGCGTTTGGGTCTACCAGCTGTTCTGGTCCCGACAACTTGTTTGTTTCTAGTCATGTAAACACAGCTTAGGTTGGGGTGTTTTCTTCTAAACCCAATTTTAATCGTGCATTGAGTTTTCAACAGTTGTATCGTTGTGGTTGTTTAGGTACATATTGCACATAATAAAGATGAATACATTTTAGTATCACTGCTGAAAAGCTGCATTGATCATCAGAGCATGAGAGTCAAACAAAGAGCGAGATTATCATCAAATCTTTTGTGACAACAGAGAAGTTCTCTTTATAATAACTTGCCACGATTAAACAAAGCCACTGAGTTGGAAGCCCCACGCTTCTTTGTGATGAGATCCTTAAGTGAAGAACGTGATCAGAGTGAATATCATTCCCTTCAGAATAAAAAAGGCAGCACTTTTTCTGCCATGTTGTCCCTGGCTTTTAATAGCTGAGCAAGGGGTACATTTTACGGCAAAAACAGAAAACGGAGCAATGTTTCAATTAAAGAGGGCTCTTGGAGCTCAACCACAATCAAGGAGGCAGTTTTAGCTTTGTTTTGTGACATAGTTTATTGTCTAAATCAAAATCTTGCATGCACTTAAAATAGATATTCCTTTTTTTAATATGGCAGACACTACCAGTTTTGCTAGGCGCAATAAAATATACAGTAATCCCTCGCTATATAGAGGTTTTTTTTTCGCGGTTTTGATGCTTCCAGATTTTCATTGTGCAATATATCGTGTTCTTCAGCAGACAACACACAGCAAGTGCTATAACGAGAGCAGGTTGTGGAGTGCTTTATGTGCATTTGTATTGTGTGGGCGCGACTGTGTGCGTGACTTTAAATAGGCTGGTGTATGTTGTCAGTCAAATAGCAGGCCGTTGTGTCGACCAAAACAAACTGCAAAGCAAGGAAACAGCTCCTAATTTAGCGGTTTGCTACATTGAAAATAAATTCGATTAAATCAGACTCTGAAGAAAGTCAGAAGATGGTGCTCGGGGTAATGTTAACGGGTAAGAGACTGAGCTGGTTTCAGTTGTGAAAGCACTAGCAGGGCTTTAGGTCCAGCATACTTCAACAACCAAAACCGACCATGCCGAGCCTGTATCTCACTATTGGCAGATCCATTATGCATGAAACGGATGAGATTTAGTTACACCTTGTGTGACTTTTAGAATTGTAATAATCGCGGAGATCTACAACACTTTCTTACACTAAAAGGGAAAGCCCTCCGACTATGTTATTCTTTTGAATAATGAAAGACCATTATTTCAACTGAAAATTTGTGTGAAATGTGTTTTTATTTGTGTGTGTATATATATATATATATATATATATATATATATATATATATATATATATATATATATATTTATTATTATTTTTTTTTACAGTTGCATATATTATACGTTACTGAAGTTTCTGCTTTTCAGGTTTTGACAATCAATTAACTTTTTTTAAACTCAACCCCCGCGAAAAACGGGATTTTACAAATAAACATAGAACTGAAAAAATGCAAGGTGTGAGGGCATTATCCTATCATTCTAAAATTAATAGGCAGAATTTCTTTAGTGTCCAAATAGGTGTTTTTCAGCAGTTTTTGATCTAAAGCACACTGTTGTCTTTGAGATAAATAAATAAATAAATAAATAACCAAATCATAATGCAATCCGCCCGAAGACAAGGTTGTAAAAAGGCAATTTTCTGCTGCAGTCTATATTCTTTTTTTTCAGATACTAAAAAGATACAAGTTTTTCTCAGTTTCCCGCATACAAATCATTATCTGTGACTGCCTCTGCTCAGGAGGTAGCACTGGTAAATAATAATAATAATAACAATAATACTACTCTAGTAAAGTCCTCTTGCAGATATTTTTACTTGTTAGAAGTGTTATCAGTTTTCCACTATATTCATCACTTTCAACTAAATATCAAAAATAATACTTAAGAATAATACTTTAACTGAAATGGCTGTGCCCCGTTTTTTTCCCCCCCCGTAATATTTTGAAAAACAAGCTGGGAATAATTTAACCATAGCAAAAAAAAAACACTGTATACACAAAAGTACTTGCTGATTTCGGACTTTCTTATTTACTGAATATCAATATTACTGATACTAAGCAAGTAATTGGATCAGTTCAATACGTTTGTCCAGGGATCGATACTTCACTTCTTCACCAATTCCCTCAAAACACTGCTTCTTAACAGCACATCTCTCTCTCTCTCTCTCTCTCTCTCTCTCTCTCTCTCTCTCTCTCTCTCTCTCTCTCTCTCTCTCTCTCTCTCTCTCTCTCACGGAGTCCTCAGCATCTCTCTAAATTTATGTCTGAGTGTGTGACTGACAGGCACATTTCTAGCAACCCTCCCTACCTGGCCTGCTGCTCGATCATTCCTGCCAGGCAAAAAAAAAAAAAAAAAAAGTCAATGTTCCCACCCCTTTGTCTCCAACTACAAAAAAAGACAATGCCAATTTGTTTGTTGAAGTGGTATGCTACTGTGGCAACACCGTAAATTTACAAAAACACATAACAAAAAACAAGCTGCAACCAAAAATATAAACATGCTGCTTTTCATGAACAAAAACCTGGAAATCTGTGTTCACTATGGCAACAGATGCAATGAGATACAATTGACATTTTATCTGCATTACTGACTTCATTTTCAAAAATGTTGTGCAATGATGTTATATAGTATTTGTATTTCTGTACATAGCTGCTTTTTTGGTTTGACTATCTTAACTTTTCTTCTGAAACATTAGTATTAAATCACATTGTGATATATATATATATATATATATATATATATATATATATATATATATATATATATATATATATATATATATATATATATATATATATATATATATATATATATATGTATATATACTGTTTTATACTGCAAGTTTGCTCAACACTAAGGAGCCATCATGGAGAGAGTTCCAGGACGTTGTGAAAAAAGCCCGGTCATCATCTGCCCCAGGACCCAGCGGTATACCTTACAAAGTGTACAAGAGATTTCCAATACTTCTACGGAGGCTGTGGAAGCTACTGCGGAGAATTTGGATAAAGGGCATAATCCCAACATCCTGGAAGGGAGCGGATGGGTGGTTTGTGCCCAAGGAAAAAGACTCATCTGACATAAGCCATTTCCGAACCATTTCTCTACTTAGTGTTGAATGTAAGATATTTTTCTCAGTCCTGGCACAGAGGCTGACAACATACATGGTGAAGAACAAATATATCGACACATCAATCCAGAAAGGTGGCATCCCAGGGTCCTCTGGATGTCTGGAGCACACAAGCATCATCAGCCAGTTGATCCGCGAGGCCAAGGAAAGTAAAGGACACTTAACAGTCGTCTAGCTAGACTTGGCCAGTGCATATGGGTCAATTCCCCATGATCTCATCAACACTGCGATGTAGCATTACCATATCCCACAGCACATAAGGGGAATGATCACCTCCTACTTCAGTGGATTCAAGTTCCGATTCCAAACCACCCAGTGGCAAGACTTGGAGAAGGGGATTGTCCTGTTTGTTATGAGCATTAATCTACTCTTCACTGCCACGGTGAAGGAGACCAGAGGGCTGATGACGAGGTCTGGCACATGTCAACCTCCGTTGAGATGCTTTATGGACGACGTCACTATTACAACAGTAATCCATGTGCAAGCAAGATGGATCCTGAAGGCTCTTGACGAGGTAGCAACCTGGGCTCGGATGAAATACAAATCTAGAAAGTCAAGAAGCAGTGTGATAAGGAGTGGGAAGGTCACAAGTAGGTTTCAACTTCGAATCCAAGGAGAAAACATACCATCAATCAAAGATAACCTAATAAAATGCCTCAGAAAGTGGTACGATTCATCTCTGGGCGAGAGGGGGAGCGTTCTCAGGACAGTGGAGCAGGCTAATGAGTGGCTGCAAAAGATTGAGGGATCAGGACTACCAGGCAAGTTCAAGACTTGGTTGTTCCAGTACGGTCTGCTACCAAGACTGCTGTGGCTGCTAACGATCTATGAAATCTCTATGACGGCGGTCAAAGGAATTGAGAGGAGGGCAAATAAACATCTCCGCAGGTGGCTTGTTTAGCAGTTTCACATCATTAGGGCTTTACATCAGATTAGGGGCAGCTGCAGTTCCCCCTGTCTTCGGTAGTGGAAGAGTTCAAGGTGGCCAAGTGTAGGGCTGTCATGATGTTCAAAGATTATAGCGACGAGATGGTTAAGAGCGCGGGCGTGATTACAAGATTGGGGCGTAAATGGGCAGCAGACAGCCAAGTAAATCAGGCAGAAGGCAGGCTGAGGTTGAAAGATCTCATCGAAAATGCATGCGTAGGACGTCAGGGGCTAGGGTCTACTCATTTCCAGCAATGGTCAAAAGCTGATCCAAGGCAGAGGAGAGACATGGTGCAGGCCGAGGTCCGTCAACTGGAGGAGTGCGGTGGAGCTTGGAGTCCAAGGAGCCTGGACGAAGTGGGACCTACCAAAGCGAAGGATCACCTGGCCAGAACTCTGGAGGTTGGAACCGTTCCGGATCTCTTTCTTGCTCCAATCAGTGTACGATACTCTTCCAACACCAACCAACCTGTACAGGTGGCGGTTGAGGGAGGACCCAACATGCAGTCTATGTGGTGGGAGAAAGACACTGGCGCATATTCTGGAGGAGGATACAGAGCATATGTCAAACAAACGACCCTCGTCTTGTATCTGTCCCATTGGATGATTTGATCTGGCCCACCATTAACTTCTGAATATGCCAAAAAAAAAAAAGACGAGAATATCTAAGTAATTTCTGTCAAGAGTTACAAACTTTAAAAATAAATGCAAATCAAATGCTTTCTTTGGCAGCGAGAGGGCTGTGTTGGGTCTGTGTAGCTGTCAGGTTTAACCCAACAGATGTAAACAAAACCTATATACAAAAAAGACACAGAGAACGTGATTTTTACTTACTTGCAAGGAGAGATGGCCATAGTCTACATAATGCAGACTACTGGACACTCTGAAAAAGTCTCATAGTCCTTGCCTTTTTATTGTGTTCGGAAGGCCCTAATTTGCATAAGGTCTCTTCTGCTAAAGGGAGGGGGAGTGACAAAATAAACAGTTGAGACCTGTTTATACGATAACATGTTATGATATTCTATAGTAAACGAAACTAGGCGAGCCTGCGGTCAGAGAGGTCCCTTTTCTCGCCGCAGATAGGTGTCGGCTGTTTAGTGAACATCTTGTTTCCTCCTTCTTCACACACAAGCAAGAAAGGCACACAGTATGCAAAGAAGATAATGCAACAGTAGAATAACATATTTATAGTTTAAATCCATCATTTCCCTCCTGTTTATTCACTTTGCATTATTTTTCATTGTCATCCAATAACTTCTTCTCTCGATTTTCAGTTACAGAATCATGTTCTAGTACTCATGTTACACTCAGAGGTTAAACGTTGGTAGTGTTGTCGTCTGATTCACCGTAGTCAAGTCAAGTCAAGTCAAGTCATTTTTATTTGTATAGCCCTAAATCACGAAGAGTCTCAAAGGGCTTCACAGATTGTTACACTATATTACACAAACTATTTTCAACCGACAAGAGGAGTAGGTTATTCGTATGCAATGGAGTAGAAGTGAGTTTTAAGTTTAGATTTAAACATTTCCACTGAGGTTGCAGATCGAATCTCAGGGGGAAGAGCATTCCACAGCACCGGTGCCCGGATGGAGAACGCTCTCGAACCAGCAGAAGACCTCTCTGCTCTCGGGATCATCAGAAGACCAGCACTCTCAGATCGTAGGCTTCGGACCGGGACATAGTGGCAGATCAGATCTGAAAGATAAGAGGGAGCAAGTCCATGTATGATTTTGTACAATACTAAGAGAACTTTGTAGTCACATCTTTGGCTAACTGGGAGCCAATGCAGGTTAGCCAAAATCGGTGTTATGTGATCGTACTTTTTTGTCCTGGTTAAGAGCCTCGCTGCGGCATTTTGTACTAGCTGAAGAGACTTGATTCTGGACTTCGGGAGACCGGAGAGTAGTGCATTGCAGTAATCGAGACGGGAGGTAACAAATGCATGAATTATTGTTTCCGCATCAGACTGAGACAGTATTGAACGGATTTTAGCAATGTTGCGAAGATGGAAGAAGGCAGTTCTAGTAATTTGCTTTACATGCATCTCAAAGGATAGATCAGGGTCAAATATGACACCTAAATTTTTAACTGAGTCACTCTGTGTGATGTGACATTTGTCAATGTTCACAGCAGTTTTTGAGAATAAGTCCCGACATTTAGAAGGACCAATGACTAACATTTCAGTCTTTTCAGAGTTAAGACGCAAGAAATTGAGTGACATCCACTCTTTTATCTCAGTGAGACAGGCCTCCAAATTTCCACAGTTTAGTGTGGAAGATTCCTCCAACGGAAGATATAGTTGAGTGTCGTCTGCATAGCAATGGAAGCTGATATTGTACTTGCGAATAATATCACCTAATGGAAGCATGTAAATGTTGAAAAGTAGGGGGCCGAGCACTGAACCCTGCGGAACACCGCAGGTAACATTAAAGGGCTCAGATGTCGTTTCACCATATTTAACACAGTGTGTCCTATCTGAGAGGTAGGATTTGAACCACGAGAGGACAGCTCCTGAGAGACCAGTCCATTTTTCCAACCGTTCTAGTAGGATATTGTGGCGCACTGTGTCAAAAGCAGCACTAAGATCCAGCAGCAGCAAAAGTGATGAAGCGCCAGAATCCATTGACATTAGGAGATCATTTGTTACCTTGATCAGAGCTGTCTCAGTAGAGTGGTTAGCCCTGAATCCTGATTGCATGGATTCAAAAAGGTTATTCTCCGATATGAAAGCATTCAGCTGCTGTGCCATTACTCTTTCGAGTACTTTAGAGAGGAAAGGTAGGTTTGACACAGGTCTGTAATTACTTAATATTTCTGGATCAAGGTTGGGTCGTTTCAGTGTGGGTTTAATAACGGCGGACTTAAAAGCTGCTGGAACTACACCTGAGGAGAGTGATGTATTTATAATATTTAGAACTGAAGGCCCAAGGACGCTAAAAAGACTTTTAATAAGTGAACCTGGGAGCGGGTCGAACTGGCAAGTTGTCGGTTTGGCCGCATTCACCACTTGTTTGAGATCATCAAGTGACAGTTCACTAAAACCGGCCATTTTCCCAGGGCAGCCACCCTGTCGTGCATCTGTAAATTTCAGTCCTTTAATACGTGTGGTACTAACAATATCTTTTGCAATTTCTTCCTGTATGCATTGAATCTTCTTAGTGAAGAAGACCATTAAGTCCTGAGCAGAGTGTGTCGAACTGTCTGCGATAGGCTGTTGCCTTGTAAGCGATGCTACAGTGTCAAAAACATCCAAAAAAAAAAATCTGGAAAATGTAAGGAAGCATCATCGTCATCACTGTCTTTCTGAGCTTCACCATTAGGGGTGAGAAGTGCATACATTTCTGATACCTCTGTTTTAACAGGCTGTATAGCAGTGGTAATCATTCTGGTGCATAAAACTCTAATGCAAGGGATACAACAACATCCACATAAGGTGAGGATAGCTGTAAATACAGCCATCGACATGAGAATAGACAACACCAGTTGTTTGTATCTACCAAACATGTCTCCAAACCTGTCCCACATTGATGTGTCAACTCCAGAATGGTCTTTCATTTTGCTGTTAAGGGACCTGAGTCCTTCCAAAGCTTTGGTGAGACTCCCGTCAGCTGCTGTATTATTAGGAATGAACGTGCAGCACTGATCACCAAATATGGCACAGACTCCTCCTTTTTCTGCTAACAGCATGTCAACAGCAATTCTATTTTGGAAAGCCATAAGGGAGGTAGCTGACAACTGCTCGTAGATGGCGGAGAATCCTTTTTCAGTATGGTTGCCCAGTCTCTGCACGTTATAGTGGATGTAGTTGATTCTATTAACATTTTCATCAATAGTGCACCACCAACATAGAAGTGATTCAAATCCTGCTGCTATTTGGTCTGCTAACTTATACTCATCAGGTACTCCGATGCTATCAATGTAGGTAGTCTATCAAATTGCTCATCATCTCGTCACCACCACAGATGTCACTTCGAGACTGAGGTTTGAAGTTAATACCTACAGCTTGCACTGAGTGACATGGTGTATAATTTAATTCACCCATTTGTTTGTCTATACCAGTTCTATTTATGCAAGAAAAGTTTCCTGCAGCTACTTTGTTAGGGAACATAGGTCCGCGGCATGTAGTCTCCACACGCAACTCAATCGTTGTCCATTCGCAGCAGCTCCACCAGGATGGAAAGTCCTTTTTCCTTCCACACTGCAGCACGGTTGTTTGCCGCAAACTTCCAGTGAGAGGTTTTGAAGTAACCCTGCAGCGCCCTCCAGAGTTGCAGGGTTGGAGCTCTCAGCAAGGAGTGTCAAATACGGCTTCACCACTGCTGGGTGCCAAAACATCTCAGCGCCCGTGGGGTTCTTGGAGAAACCTGGGAAACGCCGTCCCAGTTGTCTTCCTGAGAGTTCTTTTACTTTTTCTTCTTCTCTTTTGCACATTAAGGTTTTCTTCAAATAACAATAAAAACGTTGCTATAATTGCTACTACCAATTCGCCTACCGCTATTATTCTACCTGTTAGCATTCTACCTGCAGATCTGCAATTCCTCCTAACACTTCCAGAGTTGTGGACAATCTTCACTGGTTTGAGACGACTGCAAACTATAATTGCAGCCCCCTTTGTAGCCAGACTTCCTCTGAAAGTTTTGTTGAGGAATAACAGCTCTCCAGTAGGTACCACAGTGCTATTACAATGACGCAACTAAGAACAATCAAAGCGTATGCTAAAATAGAAACATCGAAACAGTTATTTTACTCATGCTTAATTACTTTCTTACAGTGTGTCAAATGAGCCCATGTGGTTTTTTTGCAATCTTTACTGCTTTTTATCAGGACCCAATCTCCTGGTTCAACTAATTGGCTTTCCTGTGGAGACATAGAAAGTGTATCATTGTTCTCATTAGGATCTGCCAGTTGCTTCTGGTGCTGCAACATTTTTCTCATGTAATCAGCAAGAGTACTTTCATCATCAGTTTCCCACATATTTTTAAAGAATGGTAATCTACCAAATATTACTTCATATGGTGTTAGCACATTTGTACTGGTGATGTTAATATACAGTTTTACTAATTCTAGACATTTAGTCCAAGGTCTTTTGGTTTCTTCCATACACTTCCTAAGTCTGTTTTATAGTTCCATTCATCTTTTCCACCAACCCTGCACTTTGTGGGTGATAAGCACAGTGATGTTTTAGGTCTATATGAAATGCCTATTTTAGTTAACTTTTTGATTTACAAAATGTGAACCATTATCACTATAGATCTTTTCTGGAATCCCATAACATGGAATTATGTCTTGGCATAATGCTTTAGCTACTGTTAGCGCATCTGGGTGTTTTGTAGGAAAAAGCTCTATCCATTTTGAGAATGAACCTATTGTCATTAAACATAACTTTTTCCCTTCACTATTGTTAAGTTCTATAAAGTCCACAAAAGGTGATTAAGTACAGTTCTCTATCTTTGGAAACTGTCCTCTCTTTGGTCTTAGATTACCCTGAGCATTGTGCTTTGCACATATCAAACATGTTCTACAATTTTTTTTTTTTTTTTTTAATAGGAGTTAAAACCATAGCTTATCAATCCAACCATCCCTCCTGTTGAGACATATGTTTTCCAATGGCTCAATATTGCTGCCCATTGGTATAGATTTTTTTGGTAAGATTGGTTTATCTTCATGTCATTTATAAATTCCATCTTTTAGGTGTGCTCCTTTTCTTTTCCAGAGTTTTTGCTCTGGTTTAGGTGATTGTTGTTGCATTTCTTGTAGTATTTTGTTTTTTAAGGCATTTTCTGTTAGACTTAGAACTGTTATTTCTCGGTGTGCAGCTTGTTTTGCTATTTTATCTTTCATAAGTTATCAGGTTTCTGTTAGGGTCACTAATTCTGCAGCTTGAGCTAACCAATGTTGAGTTAATGCTTCTGCCTTTAATACTTTATCATGTGTTACTACAGCATAGCCTGTCCTCCTTTTTCCTGTTTCATCTTTCTTTCCTACGAAACAATACTTTCTCTGTTATTTTAGCCTCTTTTTCTTTTTGTTCATGTTCTGTTTCCTTTTTTCTTTAAGTTAAATGACCATGTAGACATTATTTTTTATCCATGCAGATATATTTTTAAATTCTCATGATCTGTCTCAAGATAATTAATCTGCTATTTTTAAATTCCTATGATCCTACCTACTCAGGCTCAATCAGTTTCTCGTTGTCTTCTGAAAACACTCCTTCCATAGAAATTGTTTCTGTTAGGGTCACTAATTCTGCAGCTTGAGCTAACCAATGTTGAGTTAATGCTTCTGCCTTTAATACTTTATCATGTGTTACTACAGCATAGCCTGTCCTCCTTTTTCCTGTTTCATCTTTCTTTCCTACGAAACAATACTTTCTCTGTTATTTTAGCCTCTTTTTCTTTTTGTTCATGTTCTGTTTCCTTTTTTCTTTAAGTTAAATGACCATGTAGACATTATTTTTTATCCATGCAGATATATTTTTAAATTCTCATGATCTGTCTCAAGATAATTAATCTGCTATTTTTAAATTCCTATGATCCTACCTACTCAGGCTCAATCAGTTTCTCGTTGTCTTCTGAAAACACTCCTTCCATAGAAATTGTTTCTTTTTAACTATAAGTCAGCATTTGTTACGTATTTATTAATCATTTGTTAATTGTAACATACTTATACTTAAAATTTAAGCGTGGCTTATTTCACCTTCTCTTGAAGGACTTTTTATCAGTTGTCCTCCCAGGGGATCATGTTCTTGGCGCTAAACTCATCAAAATTCCAAACCATCACACTGCCAAAACATCAAAAATCTCAAAAATGCCAAATGGAACTCAACGTCAAATTTTTTTTAATTGTAATTTCCTCTCTCTTCAATCATAATTAACTATCTTTTCTCATTGATTCAATATAAAACAACATATACTTGTCACAAATAAATTGCCTTATCAACTCGCATTGTATTATATTATATAATTATCATAATCTTCGGTTTGCAATAGTCTTTTCTCTTTGCAGCCCCTTAATATCCTTAGAGATTAAGAGCTATACAAATAAACATGACCTTATCTGAATTAATACTTGTGTGTCCTTTTTTTCCTTTTAAAAACAAAGCACATTTCATTTAGAGATTAAAACAGAAAATTTAATTTCCAATCTTACTATTTCTTTTTCTGTGTTAATACGTCGTTATTTTCAAACTCATTTCAAAATTTTGATTATTTGAAATGACTCAGATTTCCTGCTCTTTAGTGTGCAATATTCTTTTTCTTTTCCTGATTCTACTAATATGTCATCTACATAAGTTAGTAGTTGGCTCTTATTTGGAAGCTCGAAACTTACTTGAGAGTAAATTGTTGGACTTTCACAATACCCTTGAGGTAATCTGGTGTAGGTATATCTTTTCCCCACTGTGAAATACGTATCCTTTGGGTTCAGTGAGTTCAATAGCGTGTGTGGATCCACCAAACAGGGACCTTTGGATCACTGCATTATTTACTGCTATCAAATCCTGAACAATTGTCCATCATGTTTATGGGGGTGCCTCATTTATAGGAAACATCGGTATGTTTACGGGTGACTCAGCGTATTCTACTAGTACTCCCACCTTCTTTAAATCTTCTATTACTGGTTTTATTTCTTTCCATAGCATCTGGTCTTAAAGGATATTGTTTTATTCTGGGCCAATGTTCTGTTTTGGGCCTTATTATTATAGGTGGTGCTACTTTTACTAGTCCTACATCTCTGGGTCCCTGGGACCATAGTTTATCAGGAATTTGTTTTAATAGCTCTCCCTGTTCCTTAGTAAAGTAAATTTGTCATTCCTTCTTTTTTTCAGATGTACTCCCGAGTTTACTATTATAGTCCAGAATAATGACTTCTTGGATAGTCCAGTAGAATCGCTGAACCATGTGTTAACGCCTGTTGCTACCCAATACCGTACATTTTCTCCTCTGTAATATTATTTGTGTATAAATATTGTGGTATTTCTTTCTTCTTCTTCTAAAGCAAAACAACATATTATGTCTATGCTTATTAGCATTTAATTAGATATACATCCCCTTGAAATAATTTTCTTTTATATTTGTAGCTTTTCTATATATATGTTATAAATGGTAAATGGTCTGCATTTATACAGCGCTTTTCAAGTCAACGAAGACCTCCAAAAGCACTCTATAATGTGCTTCATTCTCACCCATTTACTTTAGTCATCTAGATTTAACACAATCCAATGTTGAAAAAGTAAAGTTATTTGTCCCAATCTATGGTATTACGGTTAGTCTCACTTAATTTTCAACCAATTATCTTTTTTAATACTTAATTAACTTTCCCCTTTATGTTTCTCTTTCTTTTTTGTATGCTCCTTACCTGCTCTTTTCTTTAATATTTATTTTCTTTTCCCCTTTTTACCTTCTTTTACTAACCCTTATCTTTCTGTATTTGTAACTTCCCTACGTGCTCTGCCAATAATCCATTCTCAACATAACATTCCTTCCTTACACGCCCTTTCACAATAGCTTTTTAGCTCACCAGTCTAATGCGAAAATGACGTATAATCATCTCACTTAATTTTAATTTTTTCCTTCAAACCAATTAAATTTACTATTTTAGCTTCACTTATTTAATGTGAAAATCACATATATTGATGTGCAACGAGTTATATTACTCATTTGTGTCACGGTTGCCATGACGACCAGTATGCCACGCCCCGAACTCAAGCTGAAGCAGATCAGCTGATTGCTGTTCTGCTTTTTAAGGCTGGATTTTGGGTTTGGCGGGGGCGGGTTCATTAATACTCATTATTCACAATCCCGGTCTGTTATGCCTTGTCCTGTTTTAGTCTGTTATGCCTTGTCCTGTTGAGTTCGTGCCGGAGGAACTCTGTATTGTTCTGTTTTGCCTCGGAGTATTGGGCGACTTTTATTTTATTAAATAAAACCTATGGATCGTCAACGCATTTGAGTTCTCCCTTCATGCCTCCTGCCTCCGTTCTGGTCCGGTCACCTTCCACGCCACCACGCTCTCGTGACAGAATGAACCCGCCAACAAATAGAACTCAGCGAACGATCCCAGCGCGACTTGGGAGAGCTGGAGAGCGCAGTTCGGCAGTCGCCTACTGAGTTGGCCTTCCCTGCCCGTTCGAACCATGGCCCCGCCCGTCGTGGCCCTTGCCGTGCCTCGAATGGGGTCCCGGGAAGAATTGACGCCTGCCTGTTCGACTCTCATGCCTGCCTGCCCGACTCCCGTGCCGATTGCCTGCTATTCCGTCTCCCCTGCGTGCCAGCCCGACTCAGACTCTGCTGCCCGTCGGGCCGACTCCGACTCCGCTGCCCGTCGGGTCGACTCCGACTCCGCTGCCTGCCAGCCCGACTCCGCTCCTCCTGTTTTGCCGGTTCTGATTTTGACTCTCTTATGTCTTGTCTGTTCTGATTTTGACTCTCTCATGTCTTGTCTGTTTTGATTTTGACCCTCTCATGTCTTGCCTGTTTTGATTTTGACCCTCTCATGTCTTGCCTGTTCTGATTCCGCCTGTCCTGTCTGAATCGCCACTCTGAACCCGAACCCCCAGAGTCTGACTCTTCTGAACCCGAACCCCCAGAGTCTGACTCTTCTGAACCCGAACCCCCAGAGTCTGACTCTTCTGAACCCGAACCCCCAGAGTGCGACTCTTCTGCATCGGCCTGACCTGAGTGCGACTCTTCTGCATCGGCCTGTCCTGAGTGCGACTCTTCTGCATCGGCCTGTCCTGAGTGCGACTCTTCTGTAGAGGCCTGTCCTGAGTGCGACTCTTCTGTAGAGGCCTGTCCTGTTTATCTGTCCTGATTTTGCCTGTCCTGTTTATCTGTCCTGTTCTCGTCGGTTCTGCCTGTCTGTCATCCCCTGTCCAGTTGGCCACCAGACCCCCCCGTTCCTGCGTGTTCGGAGGAGGGAGCAGGGTTGCCCCAATCGCGATCGTCAACATTCCGGGGCGCGAGGTAGTAATTTTTTCTTTTTTGGGACCTCGGGAGCTGTCCCTTAAGAGGGGGGCTCTGTCACGGTTGCCATGACGACCAGTATGCCACGCCCCGAACTCAAGCTGAAGCAGATCAGCTGATTGCTGTTCTGCTTTTTAAGGCTGGATTTTGGGTTTGGCGGGGGCGGGTTCATTAATACTCATTATTCACAATCCCGGTCTGTTATGCCTTGTCCTGTTTTAGTCTGTTATGCCTTGTCCTGTTGAGTTCGTGCCGGAGGAACTCTGTATTGTTCTGTTTTGCCTCGGAGTATTGGGCGACTTTTATTTTATTAAATAAAACCTATGGATGGTCAACGCATTTGAGTTCTCCCTTCATGCCTCCTGCCTCCGTTCTGGTCCGGTCACCTTCCACGCCACCACGTCTCGTGACAATTTGTATTCCACTCAATACATTTTTCCTCCATATTCATTGAAAATAAATCATTTATTAACGCTTTTTCAATATTTTTGTATTAAAATACCTTTATCTCAAATTAATTTATTCCAATTCACTCAAATAGATTTTTCCTAGTCTTCCCAGTCCTTATTTGACCAATTTTTGAACTGAAAACAGGAATATCTTATCTTTTTCTGTATTATTCTGTCATTATCTTGAATTAACGCATTTAAAATAACTCACTCATTTTTCCCTAAATTTCTCAGTTTTTAATTTATCGATTTTCAACAAAAAAAATTCGGACCGCAAGAAAATCTCCAGAACCATCTGTGGCCCCCGGTGCCTGTGTTAAACACCCTTATGGTGAACACC